>NC_137869.1:32800865-32973365 GCF_963924005.1 Protomyctophum bolini | reverse complement strand
GTCACCTCAAAAGTATAGACCAATACAATTCAATTTACTATTGTATTAAGCATTTAGGAGACATTTTTATCAAAGAAAAACAATTAAGTGCTACAGAGTAACTAACTAGGATACTACCTGGTAAACACAAACATCAAGCCAAGAATCAGCCTAAACAACATGCCATCTAACAACAATACATTTTTGTGGACAAGTAAACCACCTATCTATGCTTCTGTGCATATTTGTCTATGCTGCTGTCTATGCATGTTGTCACGAGACAGAACTTAAGCACCTCCGACCAGGAAAGCCACCATGCATTGCTGGATCTTGCTGAAGTGAAAGTGAAAGTGAAACTCATGACAGGCAATAGTGAGAGTGGCAAAGTGACTCTGAGTGCCTGAGTGGCAAAGTGAGTTTAATGTTGTTTACATATGGTCTAATAATGAAATCAGATGGACATTTCTGTTTGGATATATAATAATAATAATAATAATAATAATAATAATAATAATAATAATAATAATAATAATAATAATAATAATAATAATAATAATAATAATAATAATAATAATACATTTTATTTATATGGCGCCTTTCAGGTCACTCAAGGTCGCCTAACAAAACAGAAAAGAAATACAATACAATAAAGCTAGTTTAAAATACACACAGAGGCCTGCAGCAGACTTTTACTCAAGGTGGGAGTAAGCTAAATCTATTAACTTGGAATACCCATCAAGGATGTCATTGGTAGGTTTCACAACTGTTCACAGTCCACTGCTGAGATACAGATCTTCTATTTAAAAAATGCACCATGTCTCTGTCTGTCTGTCTGTGTGTACGGCTGTATAATGCACATAACTCGATAAAGGACACAGAGAGACAGTTACAGAAATTTCCATATGGGCATAAAAGGGACACAGACAGATGGGTGGAACGGGTACTCTGACACGGGTACAACGGGTATTGCATAGCCGGGTGAGGCATGGATCTCCAACTTCCATTGTTACTGACTCGGTGCACTACAGCCGGGCCTATTACTGAGGACCATTTATATGAAGATAACGGTTGAAAATGGGAGAAGTGCTCCTTTAAAACCCATTTATGGACAGTCGGGAACCCCTTTTTGTAACTATACTTTCAAGATGGGAACCCATTTTGGTACAGTATATATGTACACAGTATATAGAAAGATACATTTTTGTAATGTTTGAATGAATATTTGAAGGTTTTCAGATGAAGGTAAAAGTCTTACCATTATGTCTCCTTTGAGTAGCTGGGCTGGCTGGAGTACAAAGTAAATCCTGTCAGTCTGGCCAGCTTGCACATGGCTGTGATTATGAACATAAACATAACATGTGTTAAGTCCTGCCCATGCAGCAGTGTTGTATGTATTCTTTGTAACTTTGTAAAAAATGTATTGTGAGTGATGAAGCCTATCGTACTAGACAGCTGAGGTGTAGACAGCTTGTAGACTCTGGTACACCCTAAGGAACAGGCTGCATCCTGGAGAGAAGAGTTTCATTCCAAAAATAGATCATTTGTTATTTGAAACAAAACAAATGCTGACATCAAACAATAACACTATGGGCACTGTTAGTGAGGACTTTACATACAGTATACATATGTGGACTAGATGTTTTTAACTAGTCACATTTATAAGTATCACTATTTGCCTACAAACCTAGATAACAGAATGGCTTAGCTGTTGCATAGTTGCTCCATTGCCAAGAGGAATTTCTTGGAAAATAGTGCTTTACTAACGTACAATAGGCACAGTGTTGGGCATTGATTTTCAGCTCCAGTCCTATAGGCACATAGACTATTGTTTTCAAATTTACATTTGGAGAAAGCAGGCAAATGCTAGGAAAAAAACCCTCAGTTCCAGCGTTAAGAACCAGTGGTTTTTACTAGAGCAGTGATTCAAGGACCCCATGTATTTGTCCATGGACCCCCATTTGAAAATGATTGTCCAGAGACCCCCATATAGAGACGCAGTGATTGCGAATGCAGTGAGCACTATGAGACCTAGCAGAACATGTCTGTGTCTGTGTGTCACGCTATAACACCACCCGCCCGCCATCAATTGGCGCAGCTGTATCACACACAAAACACACACACACACACACACACACACACACACGCACACACACACACACACACACACACACACACACACACACACACACACACACACACACACACACACACACACACACATAAAAACTTTAAAAGAAAAAACTTTAAAAAAAAACTTTAAAAAAAGAAACCTTAAAAAAGTAATTTATTCTAATTGTTGTTATTGCGATTTACGAGCTGCGTTCACTTCCCACGTTTGCGCGTCTTACTTGTAGATCTACTATCTCACAAAGCATCACGATGCAACATGTGAGTTCATATATATCTCAAGGAACCCACATTGAGAAACAATCGTATGGTTTAGGTAAACACTACAGATTAACACAGCTCAGTTGAAATGATGATCAGACGTGTGGACTCCTCACCTCCCTCAGGTCTAATCGTGGGTACACTGTGTAGAATGATGCAGAGAAGGAAGGACGGAGCAGATCTCATTTTCAGACCTCCCTTCAACAAACCACCCAGCATCCACGCATACCTGGAGTAGAGAAGAACAACGCTGATGTATACCAGAACATGGGTCATCAATATGTCCGTACGTATGATACGTACACACACAAATGTGTCCGTGGCAAATGTCTTGATCATATTATAGACTCAACTGAATGTCAGTCTCCAGGTTTTCTTCAGAACATATATGACACTGGTTTACTACAATATGGCACATTATGAGTCCACTAGTAGTAGTTCTCAAACATGTTATTTGCAAGGACCCCCTTAACTCTGAGTGTACAAATGAACCAAATGGATCCATAAGGGTCCATTTGGTTCTACCTGTTATGGTCATTCAGGGGTAACGTCTCATGTGTTACTGGTAATATTATTGTCTGCTCATTTTGTATGTCCGTGGCGTGGCAAAAACCGGACTTTTGACAGATATGTCCACTACAAACATGACCCCTGCACGAGAATGACACTGCCTGTTTGTAATTGTAGTAATTATAGTACCACTGGACTGGAGGATAAACGGGGCGATTAGTTTGAAGTGTGACCTTGTTATCTGAGGTCAAAAACGACCCACAGCGGAGATCAGAGGCTCATAGCTGATCTGTGGCTGACCGTTGACCTACAACACCGCGCTGAACTATTGTACCTCTCCAGGACACTTACCGTTTTTGAGAGGGGGTCATCAGTGCAGAGAGCTTATCATTGTAGAACCTCCTCATGGCAAAGTGGTCCAGGGAATGTTCTGCACTGAGAGAGACGCACATATTCACACATTTTCGTACAGTTATGTACGACATCTCAGTGACCGAAAACGGTCATGCTCACTCAAAACGCACGCACGCACAGTCGCACACACACACACACGCACACACACACACACACACACACACACACACACACACACACACACACACACACAACATTTGTAGGATTGTACAGTACAGGACATTTGGGCTTCTCAAGAATAGCTGTACAAGATCGCACGAGCGCACGCACACACACACACACACACACACACACACACACACACACACACACACACACACACACACACACACTGTAAGATAAGCTGGGACAGAGTTAGAGGGACAGGAACAATGTTATCAACACGCGACAATCAGGAGTTGCACAACCGTGAGTCAGCTGACGATCAGGCGCGGACAGAGTGGGACACACACACACACACACACACACACACACACACAGAGAGAGAGAGAGAGAGAGAGAGAGAGAGAGAGAGAGAGAGAGAGAGAGAGAGAGAGAGAGACAGAGAGAGACAGAGAGGAAAAAAAGCTTGTGCATGTGCACTCACTAGAAAGTAACCAAATTCTTCATTGATTGTCTTGTATTTTCTGGTGGACAGTGACTTGTGACCTTTCCTGTGTCCTCTCCATTATGACTTTAACCATTTTTAGCCTGTCGTTCCTATTTTGGGCATGTCATTACAAGTGAAACTTTTCAAGAATGTTTTGAAAATAGCTGATCTACTACAAGCTTCAGTTTGTAGATGTTCTATTTTCGCTATTCGTTGTACAACGAAAGCCTTGAGTAGTATTAAACTCACAGAATTCAAACATGACTCCATTCATTCAAAGAGTCTGTCTTCTACAGCTGTGAACATAACTCTGGTACTAGTAAACTAGTAAACATATTATCTGGTATGCAACAGTGATAGGATCTCGATCTGCCCCAAAATTCTAATATCAGTCTGGGTTCAAAGTTCTCTGCATTTGATCTGATCAATTTATTGTGGTCAACAGTAGGATGTCAAATTCAGAGTTTTACGGTTACAGTACACTTATTATCATCAAAGGGTTGCATACCAATCCTCCTGAGTTAGAATCCCCATTCAGTTCAACTGGGTTTTTAGTGCAATCTTTGAGTAGAATCAGAAACTATCAAGAGAAAACTCTTGGTTTGAAACTGGTGAGGCCTGAGGAAGGAGTTGGGGTGATTTCAATGTCCAAATATAGGAGCATTTCCTTATGATAGCACAATAAATGTTCAGCAGGTAGGTTAACATTATGTCCTTTGCTAAATGGAAACAGAAAGGGGAAATGAAAGAGCTGACACATGTCTTGTTAGCGTAAATTATGGCACTTATCCCCCATATTTTAGAAAGGTTCACTCCCATTCCAAAGTTGGCCACTGGCACTGCAGTGGTTTTTGTGCCCAAAGCACACCAAAATCTCAAGGCACTTCTGCACACACGCATGCACGCACGCAAATATCTTGTAATATTAATGTGTGGTTGTCACAAAATTCCATGGCACACATGTTATGGTGGCACACCGTTTGGGAACCACTAACTTTTGGTATCACTGTTACCTGGCTGATAGGCTGCTGAAGTGGATGTAAGAACACTGTTACCTGGCTGATAGGCTGCTGAAGTGGATGTAAGAACACTGTTACCTGGCTGATAGGCTGCTGAAGTGGATGTAAGAACACTGTTACCTGGCTGATAGGCTGCTGAAGTGGATGTAAGAACACTGTTACCTGGCTGATAGGCTGCTGAAGTGGATGTAAGAAGCCATTAGTACACCAATCCTGCCGATGCATCCCTGTCGGACACACACACACACACGCACACGCATGCACGCACGCACACACACACACACACACACACACACACACGCACGCACACACACACACACACACACACACACACACGCACGCACACACACACACACACACACACACACACACACACGCACGCACGCACGCACGCACGCACGCATGTACACACGCACGCACACACACACACACACACACACACACACACACACACGCGCACACACACACACACACACACACACACACACACACACACACACACACACACACACACACACACATTAGCCTATGTGCATATTATGGGAGTAGTACACGTTTGCTGAAAATAGCCAACGTGTGCAGGAGTGACTTAATTGTTCTGAGCTTATAGATTTACTATATCAGTCACAGAATAAATCAGGCATTACCCTGCAGTGTAGGACCAGCATGTGTTTGGGGTGCGCCTGGAGCCAGTTCTCCATTGTTGTACAGACACTGCAGACCTGGTCCAGGTAGGGGGCCAGGAGATCCATCCAACCCGTGTCCAGAACCTGGGGCAGAATTTACACACTCACACACTGCAATGCACCTCCCGAATAAGTGTATTGTATTGTACTGTATTGACATTACCTTGTGGTTCATTTGAGTGAGACTGTTATTCTTCTCTGACAAGTTGATGAGCTGGAAAATAAATAAATAGTTCATATCTTGTTATGAGCAAAGAGAGTTGGAAAATGTCCCATATTTTTACAGAGAAAGAGAGAGAGAGAGAGAGAGAGAGAGAGAGAGAGAGAGAGAGAGAGAGAGAGAGAGAGAGAGAGATAGATACATGATTGATTATGATTTATCACTTTCATTCATGTGTTTGCTTGTTTAGACTATCTTTGGCATCTTTAAAACACCTTACATGTACAGACGCACAGAGGCATGCGTGCACACACAGACAGGGCTACTCTGCTGGGTCTGGGCTACAGGTGGGTCTACTCGGCTTGCTTCTGGGCTACAGGAGGGTTTACTCTATGATGTTCCTGTGTGTATGTGTATACTATGTGCCTATGGTGTTCCTGAGAAGATGGCTGCACAGATGATACTGGAGGACACAAGCCAAGCTTCTGGCCCACGATGGTGTACCGTGTAACTAAAGAGTCAGCAAGTAAATCCCATCAGGATCACCCATCTTGACTACGTATGACATTGTCTCAGACACACAGAGAAAGGAAGTGAACTATATACTACTGGTAGTAGAAATGAAGTGCACGAAGATTGGCCTCAAGCATGCAATGCCAAGAAAACTAAAGTAATGTCATTAAACACGGAGGACAGAACCATTGCTATACTGGCAGTGGGATGGAGCTCAATTGGTTGAAATATCTCTGTGCCTGGACTGCCATGACGATACACACTGGAATGTCAGTGTGACATTGTCATACTGACATGACATGTCATAGTAAATGCGACCTGCTGTCACAATTAAGCCCATATATGGAGATCCCTGATGTCAGAACCTGTTCTGACATTCCATATGTTGATCCTTCTCCATCCATCCTTCCTCTTCGATGTCTCCCTTTTGACTTCTACGTGTCCATTCAAACTCTAGACGGGCCTGCCCCAAAGTTATTAGTGCAGCCGCGCCCGCCAGCCGGCGAAAACTAAGGTTCTCAACAGGCCCGAAAATTAAGGCCCGGCCCTATCTGGGTCCTCATCAAACCCTGTACACTCAAGAGATTGTCCCCGCTACCACCCTTAGATCTCCATATACTGTATGGTGCTGACCTGTTCTGACATTCCATAATGTTGATCTGGGCTCATCAAGCCCTGTACATGCAAGACATGCTCCTTATATAGCCAGTACAGAATGAATTCCATGTTGATCTGACCCCCCATGCCAAAGCGCCAGCACTCGCCCAGCAGTCTGCCGTCAACGAGGCGGATGCGTGGTCTTACTGGTACTTTACTTGAGTATTTCCAATTTACTATACTTTTACTTCTACTGCACTAAATATTGTTCTTTTACTCCACTACATTTATTTGAAAACTTTAGTTACTAGTTACTTTGATTATTATTACAAAAACAATACACTACAGCCCTGAAAATAGCTGCTCTAGAAGCTCACAATGCGTCGCGATGTGGCCTATTGTGAGCTTGTAGATCTGCTATTTTCAAAAAACATTAATACATTTGAAAACTTGAAATGGGACATTCTGTATAGTACATAGTACTTTTGATACTTTAAGTACATTTTTATGCCAATACCTTTTACTCAGGTACATTTTGAATTCCGGACTTTTACTTGTATTTCTACATTTTCTACATTGCAGTATTGATACTTTTACTTAAGTAAAACATTTTTTTTTAACTTTTTCCACCACTGCCCATGCAGCCCATCTCACCAGGTAGTTGTGTCCATGCTTGGACTGGATCATCAGTGTGATGTCACGTAGACTCTGGCGGTAGGTCTCTTCTGACCACACTCCCGCAAAGGACATGGTGATGATGCGCTCGGTGACATAAGTCAGGTCAAATCGGTTGGTCAAACGTTCCTCCATGACTCCGTCAGTCAGTCAAACATTCATACGAAGTGTCTGGGGGAGAGAAAGGAGTGGGGGAGAAAGGAGGGAGTGAGAAAGTAGTCATGGAAAATGTAATGTTGCGGTGCTGTCGTATGCCTACTATATGAGGAACTGAGTATTTTTACAAGGCTATAAATCAAAAGATTTTACTAAGCAAATTTGAATTCAGTCTGCCTCATTAGATTAATCCGAAAACACTTATGCTGAATCACGGGTTTTAAATAAATATGTTGAAAGCTTAGTCATCACAGCCCCCACATCATGTTGTGTCTCCTAGAAGAAGGATGCTGCCCACGCAGCAGATTAGCTGCATGGGTGAGGAGATTATTACTCCTCGATGCAATTTCCACAAACGAAGTCACAAAATCCTTGTAAATGTCTTCAATTAGCCTTGTACCTCAAGGCCTTGTTTACATTGCAACTTGGAATGCGAGCCACACCATTTATCTCATTTTACCTCTAACTTGATCTAATAACTTGAACGTTATGTCCTTTCTGGACCCAAGACAATTACATGCATGTTAGTGCACATGAATGATGGAAACATAGCCAGAGACAGGGAGACTATAGAAAGCCAGGTGGACAGCCTCACCTTCACCCCAACCATGTTACCCCGTCAGATACAGCACGTTTGGTTCTGTGGACACTTATGCTGTGTCCTCCTGACTCTTGGTATAATTAATATTGTAAGAGAGGTCATTTGGGGGTTAACTTGTTGTTTGTCTAGAGTCTAGACTGTCACACACTGTAGCATGAGGAAGACACAAGTAATAGTTATATTCTTTGTTTTCACTAAAAAAAAAAAAAAAAACAGCAAAATCAAGCATTGACCTATTTTGATCAGCTTGTGTTTGGACCCTGCCACATGACAGCAAGAGTACACATGTAGTGCAGCATATGTTTTTAGGAGAGTGATTCTCAGAGGGTTTTGCAACCTGAATCTTGTGTTGATCATCACACTAGTATACCCACTGTATTCATGAAAGCAGATGTTCTTCATTAACAGGGTCTTTAATTATCTCAGAGCCTGTCAAAACATCTCACCAAGGGTATTATAAACTCATACTAAACTAAAACTAAAACAATAAATGTTGAAATAACTGAAACTACAGTATATTGTGTAAAAATAAAACATGTCTTTAGTTTTACTTTTTGTTCAAATGTGTCAACGCCTGAGTTGTTGAGTTATTGAAATTGGTCAAGTGTTCTTTTCTATTCTTTGTTCTATTGGTTGAAACCATTCACAGGATATGGCAGAAGAATATGGTAACTCAATCTCAATGAACAGCATGGTCTCAAATTATGTATTTTTAGACTGTTTATTCAACATTTTTGGAACACTCCTGTCTAAATTGGTCAGTGCTCTGCTTGAAGAACCAAAACAAACGGAAATGTGCAACTTAACCACACACACACACACACACACACACACACACACACACACACACACACACACACACACACACACACACACACACACAAGGGACATGGGGCGTGCTGCTCAGTGTACAGAGAAGCCCTTGAACCAAACTAGCCACGTCTAATTATGGTCACTACCTCACATTTGGAAGGAATGCATTCCGAAATGGATTAGCCTCCCTTGTCCATCCTCTCCTTCCTTTACACTGGTTCACCATAAGCAAAAGTTGACATAGTGAGAGGTGTCCAGTCAGGCATCTTGAGTGCAGTGGGACTAGAGACAACTATCAGCGGTTAATTCTACTCACAGTTAGCCTCGATCCACTTGCAAGCACATGTCCTATGGCAGAAGAAAGCCAGAGAATTTCTAAGCCTGAATGCAACAGGTCACTATGACCACCTCCCACCCCTCTTGTCCAAACCACAGCTTCTCTTGCCCATCTGCTGCATTTGAGTGCCATTCTGTTCCTTTCACTGTTCTTCCTTCTCACAGATCTCAGTGTCAGTGGGCTAAGCCCCGTTGACTGCATCTGGTACACCAGTGGGAGAGCTGTCCCACACTGTTAATCCTTGTAAATGTACCATCATCCATCACATACATCTTGGCTTATCCTATACATACATTGGACTACTACAACTTTGCAAGGAAGAGAAGTTTTATCACCACGTTTGCAACTTTGCATCATGCAATAAATTGAATTGGCTGTTATTGAAAAACCATGAGCTGCTGTAGTGCTTCTGCTGAAGACAGATTAGCATTACTTCCACATTGCTAGATACAGTATAAGCACTTTAAAGACTGAACATTTAAACATGTGTTAATGAACAAAAGAAGAGGCTCACCTACTCTGGTACTGACCAGAGGAGAAATCTTCTGTGCGATTTGAAGCCTATTGAGTAAGTGTCTGTCTCTTACTGAGTGCTATAGCATATGAGGTGGAGACTTCAGACGTGGGAGAAAGGGAGGGAGGGAGAGACAGAGCGAGGGAAAGAGAGAGTAATAAGGGAGGGAAAGAGAGAGTAATAAGGGAGAATGATGAACTGTGCTGTTTCCAGTGTTACAGTGTGGCGTGCACTTTGCCCTTGGTTAGACTATAAGCTGCCAGATATCCGCCCTAGAGTGTGTGCGTGCGCATATGGATGTGT
This sequence comes from Protomyctophum bolini, assembly GCF_963924005.1. Classification (NCBI taxonomy): domain Eukaryota; kingdom Metazoa; phylum Chordata; class Actinopteri; order Myctophiformes; family Myctophidae; genus Protomyctophum; species Protomyctophum bolini. The sequence continues at coordinate 32,963,111 of NC_137869.1, read as the reverse complement.
CATACTTGGGTGGGGAAAAAAAAAGATACAAACTCAATCTTCTACCAACAACATGTGAAACCACTCATAACATTTATTTTATTTAGCTAATGTTAAAATAAATAAAAGATATATAAATTAAATATATAAATAATGATTTACATTATAAAGCAATGAAAATATGGACAGTACAAATGTCACAAATTCAAAGCAATAAACAAGAAATAATAAGAAAAATAAGTGGTGCAATTCTGTGTGGGGGTCCGCGGAACTTCCAGACCGCAAGAACGCGCCCAGGCTGCCGGCCCGATTCCGGTGAGCTGCCCCGCGTCCGGAACGGTCGAGAAATGACAGAGTTACTGTGTGGGGGTCCCTGTACTGTACTGTACTGTACTGTACTGTACTGTACTGTACTGTACTGTACTGTACTGTACTGTACTGTACTGTACTGTACTGATACACCTGAAATTACTGTACTGTACTGATACACCTGAAATCATAATACAGTTAATATGTATGTGTGTTAGGCTGCACAACAGTGACACTTTGTTTTGAAAACCAACCAAATGCAATTTCCGTGCTCAGACACTGGTAGCCAGCCAGCCAGCCAGGCAGCCAGCCAGACAGGCAGGCACACACACACAAAGCTACTTAAGGAAGTGGTTGCACCACTTAAAAAAGGACACATACGCCTAGCTAGAGCCTCTCAAAAATAAACCAAAACAAAACTTTAGGAATGTTTGTTCTCACAACAGAGGAAGCATAGCACAGATATGTGCATTTATATGCACCAGAGGAGATCATTGCTACTGTAAATATGGAAGACAAAATGGGTTTTTATGTGTTTTAATAATGCATCTGGCAGGATCAATCATTAAACATTATTTCAGAAACTGCTTGCTAGAGGAATCCCTAAGTAAATTATTTGGTGTTTATGGTATGTAGGCTATATGCTAATAAGAAAATGTGATGTTGAGTTGTGTTTGTTATGATTGTTTTGTCATTGTATTTGTATTGTATTCGTGTATCTGTTATGTTTGTTTTTTTCTGGACATTTTATTAAAAAAAGAGCTATAACTGTAATGTTTTATATAATTGAAAAGGAATGTCAATAAATATATTGTTGTTTTTTTTTAATAAGAAAATGTGAATTAAATGGTGAAATATAATGTCTGCCCCATGTAATGTGCACACTATTCTATTTAATGTTTATATATACCGGTAGATGACATTTGAATAAAATATGTTCAACACAGGCTGTCTGGCTGGTAACTCTGTCATCATCAATCATCTTGAATCAATCATCAATCATCATCATAGACTTTAGATTATCATCAATGTGCCTTTCCTATAAGTAACCCATATTTTCAATGAGAATATTCATTCATTCATTCAAAGTTAACCTTTGTTAATTCTCAAAAGGACATTCAGTTTCAGTTTACCCTTTTTGTGCCCTCTGTTGTCCCTGGGTTTGAGTGAGGTAATGGTTCGAAGCTAAAAGAGCTGTTCTGTCCTGGCTGGGAGCACTGGGACAACCTTCACTTAAACTCATGAGCTCTCCATTGTTCTTAAACGTGATTACTGATTACTGAATGGTATATGTATATATATTTCGGACTCTGGAGAGTCTGGAAAGTTTGAATTGAACTGGATTTGTGTTATTTTGTGGGACCAAGATAAAGTTCTTCAATGGTTTGAGCTGCTGTTGGTGATAAGGCATTTACTCCACTGGAGGGCGCTACAGGACTAGCCAAGACGTGTATGCGAACTAGTACGAGAAAGCTTGTGCGACATGACATTCCAAAACACACCATGAAACAGCACCGACCGACCGAGCTTCATAGAATAAATACTCTTAAGCCGAGAAAACACAAACGCCGCTTGTGTCTTTTTACCCTTTGTACACGATGAACGTACATCGCGTGATCGCGTCATTCGCGTGTTTACCACTTTATCTAAACATGAGTTCAGATATGAGTTTGCTTACTAGCTCCTTCATATCCAATGAGACCACGCCCTGTCCAGAGTGTAGCGCCGGGTCCGTCACATCATCTGTACAGTAGGCAGGCAGCGCGAGCCTTCATGGCGACCTGACACAGAAGGAATGTTTGCAGTCTCGAGCTGCTGGGTTAGCCGGGTCAGGCCGGCGTCACAAACGGGAAAATGTAGTAAACCGACTCTTTGAATGTACTGCGCGACTTCTCCGAAACGCTACGCGCCGTTCATTTTCAGCTCGCTACTACTATTAGAAACCAGTGCGGGCTAACAGCGTTAGCGGGCTAGCATTCATTCACCTGCAGGGTGTTGTTGCTAAGCTAGCGGTCTCGTTGCTAACTAGTCGGGAAGCATCGTTTTTTACAGGCAAGACCGCCTCTTTCAACCCCGGCCAGCCAGGATGGAAAGTGACCGCGGTGCAGCCGTTAAGGACGGGAGCAAGATGGAGTTGGATACCCATTCCGTCGCACCGTCAACATCACAAGAAATACTTGAATCAAAGGGCGGCGGTAACTCAGTGAAACCCGGCGGAATGGGCGGATTAGTGCCAACGCCTACTGCGAAGAGACTCGCGGCGGGGGAGGATGATGTTGGTGGAAGTGGTGTGGGCGGAGAGTCCAAACTCTTCGGGAAGGGACAGGCGACTACCTCCCTGCTTCAGATTGCCATCAGGAACGGAATCTATCAGAACCAGGTCGCTAACGCCGCTAGTGGTGCGGCCAGAAATATCAGTATGCCGGCGGCCAAACCAGCCAACGTTTACAGCCTTGCGTCAGCGAGCAACAGCACCGCGGTCAACTCTCTGCTCAACCGGAGACACCGGAGGCACAAGCGTAATCTCTCGCTGGGGGCTTCGCCGATTACTTCACCAAGTTGCCCGCCCGGGGTGTCGTCGACCGAGGCGGCGAGCCCCGCTCCATCTGCCTCGCCGCTGAACACACTCAGTCTGGACAGAAAGACCTTTCTGCGACAGAAGCAGTCCAAGCAACTTCAGATCTCTGACAAGGCGTGGGTGAGATCGGACCCCCAGCGTGGCTGTGTTCACATCCACGACTGGCTCACACCCTCCCACCCGAGACCAGTGCTCTGCACGCTGGGCACTACTGCTGGTGAGATGGCGAGTCAGCTGGGTGGTGGGGGTAAGGCTGGGGCAATCTTGAGGATGAATCGCAAAGCAGCCGCTTTGATTGACTTAAATGGCAACTGTAGCAATAGTTCTGAGGTTAATGGCAAACAAATTGAGAATCTGGATGTCGACAAGACAGTTTACTCGGTCGCTCTATCATCCAACAAAGCAGAGGAGGAGAATGAGCCTTTACACGACTGCAATGACACAACACAATATTATCCAGACACGAACTTCCCCAGCGGTTTATTATACGATGATAAAATGTCAAGTAACTCTTCATCAGAGGTTTATCTAAATGAGAGCGTGGGGGTGGATTTGGGCCTCAGTGGTGCCGACAGCTATGGACATTACTCGGGTTCAGACATAGAGAGCAGCACCTGTGAGGACTTCAGCCCCGGTGGGCTAAGGACCGGCGAACACCGGGACTCACTGAGCGATGGGCTGGCTGTGGGCACGGACACCTCCATGCTGAGCCCCAGCTGTGACAGCGGCGCAGAGGGGCCCGACCCATTCGAGAGCTCCTCTGATGAGGTAGATCTCACCAGTTCCCCAACACACCTGCCCAGCGACCTGCCTGTAGACCTGCCAGCGACAGACCCCAGCCACGCCAGTAACAAGCTGTCAAACACACTGGATGATACGGGCGCCGGGACAGGGTCCAACGTAGACACCCCTGACCTGATCAAGCCTCCCCCAAAATGCTGTAGCACTAGCAGCTCTACTCGGCCCCTGATGGGCCCAGAATCTGTCCAGCCTGACCCAGGGATTCCGGGAGAGAGCAGAGGGTGGCCAGACACAATCAGTAGTGCCCTAAATCCTGCACTGTATGTCCAGCTGCATGGTGGAGTCGTACGGAGGCTGGCCGATGACGAGAGGCCACTGCAGATATTATATGAATACCTCACTAATCTAGGCTTCCAAGACCCACAGAGAGTGCAGGAGGAGGGCATGAATCCAGAAATAGGCTGCCTGATCCGCTTTTACTTAGGTGAGTACTTGTCATGAGAAACCCAAAATGCAGTATTGGGTAAACCGGTCTTTAATTTGTAAAGGTACAGTTCAGCATCAAATCGGGGCATGTTTACTAGTTTGCGGGTTAGGTTCACTGCCACTTGTTTTCATACAGACTTAACTGTCCTGTGGCCTCCGGCTGCCAGCTACGGCGGGTAACTCTGGTTCTGCTTGGGCTGTCCCTGCTCATTCATTGTACATCCATTCTCAGTGCACCGTGAGTGCTGTCATTGTATTTGGTCAGTCGGACAGTTAAACAAGTGGATTCAATTGTCCTGTCAGGACAATGCGTGGCGTTGTAACTGTACAACCCGCCCCCCACCCCCTACTGTGTACGCTTGTAGGGAGACACATCTGGAGGTAACAGGTGTGATCTTTTTACCACACCAAAGACCAAAATTGTGTGCTGCTTCGTGAATTGTTTGTTGTTGTGCTGTGGGCTGTGTTTTTGATGTTATTGTTGTGGTGGTAGGCAAGGCAGGCTAAACAACAGTCTGAGGGGACGGATCAAACAGCCTTGATCTCTTATAGGATTAGTGGCACCATTGGAAGTTGTTTTTGACCTTGTTTTGATACCCTCAACAAAGACAGCAGGATTAAAGATGCAAAAGCAGTTGGTTTGATGATATCGGATGCAATCAGCGTATCTTAAAAGCAGTTTATTTTGAGTGTATCACAAACACCCATCCTCTGTTAAGTGAGAAAGTGTTTTAAGTTTGCAAGCCCACCCATGCACCTTTAAAACCGCTACAACTTCTCCTTCGCTTCCATTCCCCCTTCCACGGCCCCCACTGTAGGATGACAGGGAAACAATGCAGGATGCAGTGTTGTGCTGGTACTGGGAGCAGGGGCCCTTCCAGTGAGCACTCCGCACATCGCTGCTGAGAGGACAGTGGAAAGAGTCGGTGGATGAATGAATGACTGGCAGGACATAAGAGAGTGCCGGTTACTGATGTGTGAGGAGGAGTAGAGACGGTGGAATGTGATTGAGGAGGGGAGAGGTGGTTACCCAGTGGTTGCCAAATTCAGTAATGTCATAGAGTGAAGTCAGAATGCAGTAAAGCAGGCTAATCCTCACAGAGTCACCGCAAACAATCACCACATCATGTACTAGTTGTTTGCCTTTTCTAGGGCTGCAACTATTGATTATCTACTTGGATATTACTATTAACAACTCTCGATTCTTCTGCCGAACTACAAGCTACTATTTTATCTACTTGTGAGCTTGTAAATCTGCTATTTTCAGTATTTTGTAAATCGATTAATTTCATAATCAATGTTTGTTTATTGTTCTCTCTTTTTTTTATAGCTGTGACAGCTATACTGTGTACAGTACACTGCACCAGTGACGGTCAACTTGTGACAGCAAATTCAGGTCCACTTTGCTTTGTTCAGCTGCCTGTAGTTTAGGAGGACAGGGTTACATTTGTTAGAAGTGCCGTGCAGGAGTTGTGAAATGCTAAACAATAATTGTTCCCCAATTCCTGTGAAGATCAGGAATAAGATGGCCTTTTCTTCACACAGTTGAATGGACGGGTTCTCACAGACGTCAGGGTGTTGTTGTTGTTGCAGGTCTAAAGTGGTCAGACAATCGGTGAAACACATTTTGTACAAAGCTTCCCATGAAATACTGTCCAAGAAGAAGTTGTCTGTCTTCTCCCTTAACCTCTCACTCCTCAATCAAGCTACTTAAAAAAAAATATTAGCACTTCTGTAGCAGTTGTACTACTCTGTGACCAGGAAAATTCCACAGCCGAAAGAAACATTTTCAAGCACTGAATGACTAGTTTGTGGTGGTCCTTTGGGACATTACTGCCTGTTAAGTAAGTAGCCAACCTAATGCAGACTGATGGCATTGCCCTGCTGTCCTCTCCTCTTAGCATATTATGGATTGTTTGTTGGTGTCAGTGCTCAGAGTCTAGGAGGAATTTGACTCAGCAGAATCCCTGCTGCAAAATGCTCTTTGGCAACACGCACGTACGCACCTGTATTCTGTGTGCTGACAGTGGGAGAACAGTGACCTTAGCAGAACTCAGATTTCACCTCCTCAGTGTTTCTGATCTACCTGAGACAGCAGACAGCAGAAGGCTCCTCTAGTCCCCTTCGGCCTGTAATGGTGGTGCTTCTCGGAGGTCACTGCTTTGTTGTACGAGGCTAATCGCCCGTCTGGTTGCTATCTGTGCCCAAAAAGTCCCAAAAACACTCCCCTGTGAATGCTGCATGTTGGTAATTTTGACTCTGTGGTTCTGCCACCTCACTCTATATCCCACACGCCCAAAACAGCCATGCAGTTGCAGCTCAATGTTGTTTTCCCCCCTAACAGAGATAGTGGTGGTGATACAGCTGGGATAAAATGTAACGGGAAAGCCCCAAGCAGCCAAGCTAGTCCTTTTAACGCTGCATTTTGGGAGAACTGAGCATGATAGCAGCATAATCGTAGAATAGATGAATGCCCTGGGCGGGTCGTGGGTCCAGGGATGTTATGGCCTCATCAAGGACAAAACGTGCTAAGAATATTCTCTCTTTAACAGACAGGAAACAGTCATAGGCCACTTGTGCTCAAACAGGATGTTCGCATACAGAGCAATAGATGGAAGGAAAGGGCATGTATGTGTAATATTGTGTATATATACATGATGTGACAGACCCTAAGCCATCATGTCTAGCCCACTCCACCCAGGGGAAGGGTGTAATTTACAGGATACACATTCCATAGTATTGTGTGGTTCAAACGTACTTTACAGGTTGTAGGATATGTTTAAGGCCTGCCCGTCGCACACATTACCCCGGATTTATACTTCATGAATGAAAAGAGCAGATTTACAAGCTTGCAACGCTGACATTGTGAGCTTAGTACATAGAATATTATTTTCTGTGTGCAACGCGTTACACTACCAAGGAAGAAATCAGGCAATGGCAGGCATTATTAGTCTGTTTATTCAAAGCAATCATCAAAGTCATTGTACTTTGCACACAAAGGGCTATATCATTATTTGTATTAGTCAACAACCAAGTGAGTGAATGGAGGCACTGGTGTACTCTGTGTGTGTGTGTGTGTGTGTGTGTGTGTGTGTGTGTGTGTGTGTGTGTGTGTGTGTGTGTGTGTGTGTGTGTGTGTGTGTGTGTAACATGATTCAGTTTTGATAACATAATATGCATTATGCAAGCAATCAAAATGAGTAGAAACTATAAAGTAATCATGGGGGTGTGGGGGCTATAATAACTTATACCCCAATCCTTTGGGATATTATTTATTACTGTCTTTGCTATACATTTGTCATACAGTACTATATTCCATAAGGAATAGGATAGCCAAGCTTGGTATACCTGTAGGTTAGCCTCGGTTAGGTACCCAGGCTTTTATTTTAATTTGCATTCGCTGTAGGTTGGCAGATTTTAATGGCTGATATTGGCCTATCACAGATGCCAAATATTGATATTTAACAATTCTGTACTATAATATCAGTATAGGTACCAAAAATCCAGTAACAGTCGGTCGCTACATGTTATGTAGACTGTAGACTGACGACTGTAGACTGACGTTTAATCACCACTCACTTTCCAAGCTAGCTATCGTATTTGCCTAGAGCAGTGGTGTAGCAACGATAACAAGGAAGGGAGCAGAAGTGGAGAAGACACGATATGCAAATGAAGACAAAAGCTTTCTCTCACTGTGGGCCAATTGTCTGTGGTGAGTGGTGACATCAGCCTCAATGCGGCCGAGAGAGCCCGATTGCAGTGGTGGGAGGGGCCAGTGTCCGATGTCTTGGCGGGGAGGAGGAGAGACGGTGTGGTATGTTTGTGCTTTCCCCTAATCGGTTCAGTTGTCACTTAGTTCCGGTGCGTTGTCCGCGAGCCCAGACGGTGAAAGTTAAATGCCATTCACACACCCAAAGGCCAAGCCACTGGAGGAGAGGCGGTCAGTGTTGGGACATGTTGGTTGCATAACATGCTAATCTGATTCGAGACCTCAACAGACCCAGACTGTTTAAATGGAATCTCCCTATCTTTCTGCTTGTCTTGTGTGTGATGTGTGAACCGTGAATGATGGCAGAGAACGAGAGAAGATGAGTTTTGTAGATAAAGTTGCAGATTTGAAGCCAGCTCAGGTTCTTGACCGCTGAGGGCCTCGGTCTCCCTCACTAGGCCTCGCTTTCTCTTTTGTTTGTTAATCCCCTTAGTTTCCCCCGTGACTTGAACCAAAGCATTGCTGCTCTGTGTGTCAGCGAGGGGTTAATGTAACCAATAACGCCAGAGTGACTGCTCACACACTCGTTCACTCTCCAGACCACCCCGGGCTATTAGAATTTGCTTACATAACCACAGCTCTCAGCCTCTTTCACTGTGAATGAATGAGTGTGTGTGTGTGTGTCTGTGTGTCTGTGTCTGTGTTTTTGTGTGTGCATGTTTGTAAAAGCCCAAACAGCTCAAAATAAGTTATTGTGTGATGTGAAAGGATGTCATGCAAAAAAGGTTACAGTATTATTGACACCGACACACACTCTGTGTCTCACTCCCTCCCTTTACCCCATGCAGGTAAGCCTCGGAGCGCGGGCGGCTCGGAGCGTGTGCAGCTCTCCGGGCTGTTCAATGTGCGCAAGGGGAAGCTGGCCCTGCCGGTCAATCGCTGGTCAAAGCGGCAGGTGACCCTCAGTGGGACCTGCCTCATCGTCTCCTCTGTCAAGTATGCACACACCGGAAAGATGCACATCCTGCCCCTCATCGGAGGAAAGGTACTCCGTCCCATACTCGGATAAGCCAATACCCCCACGTAGCCCCAGCTAGTGTCCTGCTGTACAAAATCAGTGTGCACGTGTCTATTGTTGCTGCGGAAGTGTGAGATGAAACCTCAGCTGACTAGAGTTATTTTTATTCAAGAAGCTCAGCTGACATTAATGATATTGTCTGATTCTGAATTGTTTTGGAGACGCAGAAGCGCTGCCGAGAAATAAATGAGGGTCTGGCTGAGATTGAGATCAAGAGGGCACAATCTAAACCGGAGGTGTCTAACACATTTAAAATGTGACTTCACGTCGGCCAGTTGTGCATTCAACAAATGCATGCTTGCGTTGCTTTGTCTCTGCATGCCTGTAACTACAGAACACTTTATGAGTTGTATTTTTTGGGAGATTGCCTTACAACTTTAGTTTCTTATGAAACATTGCCCTACTTGTTTCTTTTCTTATGAAACATTGCTCTACATGTTTATTTTCTTATGAAGATTGCCTAGCAAGCATTACTTTATGATGGGCTTTAGCTTTATCGGAAACTTCAAGAAAGTTGTAATGAGAGATGAAAAGATAATGCCATTTGTCTGTTTTGGTCCAAGCCCCACCCTTTTGATTAATAACCCATTTGAAATAGCAGACTCAAATGCAGAATTCTGCATTGTGATGTCTGTGGCTGTCATTACGTACAGATGTGAATATTTATAGCTCCTGTACCATTAATTCCACACAGAGCTGAAGACTTGAAAATTAACTTTTCCATGTCACATATTTAAATTATGGAGCCTGTGTGAGTGACACATACACATGCTGCAGAGGGGAAATGAGCTGGGTTGTTCTGGAATAGTTGTATCTCCTACAAACATCGTTTAATTTGACTGGCACAAATATTGTCGTAATAGTTTGTCATTGGTTGCTGCCTTACATTAAAAGTACCTAAGGCCCTTGACAGTCTGGGGAGGTTGATGAATTGTGCATTGAATTGTGGGTGGTTAATTACGCCTATTGTTTTATTAAGTAGTAAGTACACAACAAGCTGCCAGTGCAGTGTGTAGTCAGTAGAGCGAGATATCAGTAAGAGAACGGCCCATGAGCGACTGTCTTAAAGAGCCATAATAAAAATACATGGTTGTTGTTGTTGTGATTTGTAAATATATATTTTCTTCTTCCCAAAATCATCCTGCGGGCATCCCTTCAGCCCTGCATGCAGCCCTCCTGTTTAACACCCTTGATCTAAATAATTTGAATGCCAGATATTTTCCCCCCAAAGGTTATGCCTTGAAGTCTTTTGTGCAGAAAAAAAACAGTGCAATAACTAGCGTTTTTGCTCATGTGACACAGGTTGAGGAGGTGAGGAGACACAGCCACTGTCTGGCCTTCAGCTCAGCCGGACCCCAGAGCCACACCTATTACGTCAGCTACGAGTCCTACACTGAGCACCTCCGCTGGCATAGGCATGCCTCAAAGGTGTGTGTGTGTGTGTGTGTGTGTGTGTGTGTGTGTGTGTGTGTGTGTGTGTGTGTGTGTGTGTGTGTGTGCGCCCACAAACTCACTTAGCTTATTGAATCCAGTGATGCGATATGAGCTTGTAGATCTGCTATTCTTGAACATTTGTGCAACTCTTTTTAAAGCAAACATTTTGAACTCAAATCTTTGCTTCCTGGAACGAACCCAGTGTACTATCTGCTGCCCCATCTGGCGGAGTCAGGTTAGCTACGGTGGCCCGCGGCCAAATTTAGCATTTTGGGGGTCCTTGACATGAAAGAGTTTGAGCACGGTACCACTGATAAAGCAACATTTCAGAAAACTGTTTTTTGTAGAATCGGCATCAGGTCTTAAAGGTAGAGTAAGTGATTTCACTTAATTCAAATATCACTTATTTTTTTGTTTTGTTGTGATAATCCTCCCTACTATAGAGTGTGCTGACCATATAAGGAGTTCCTCCCTGTCCCCAGTTAACCCCTGGGGGTCAAAAAACCTTAGGTTTCGTTTTTGACTCTCTATCCTGATTGGACGAAGGCTTAGGTCCCACAGCCAAAAACGAAACCTAAGGTTTTTTTAGTGAAATCACTTACTCTACCTTTAATGTTAACTAATCAATGTGAAGTGGTCTTATTGGCATTCCCCCCTCTCCCTGTGTTAGATCGCGTCCCAGAGGGTGAGCTCTGTAGACTTGTCGTGCTGCAGCCTGGAGGAGCTGCCCTCGCAGCTCTTCTACAGCCAAGACCTGACCCACCTCAACCTCAAGCACAACTACGTGTCCCCACAACGAGGCCTGGCCGCCCTCACCAGGTTAGTCTCTGTTCCACACGGCACAGCCTGTTGTCATGGGCATATAGAAGAGAACCAAAGCAGACGAAGAGATCTCTGTTCTTCTTTACTGTATGTCTCTCTCTTTCTCGCTCTTCATCTCTTTTTGTCTTTCTCTTTTCTCCCAGTCCTCTCTCTCTCTTTTGGACGTGGGAGCTTTCTCGCTGCTGGGGGAACAGCCATATGGGCTGAAGATGGGAGCGGCTTAGCTCCAATTACAGCTGATGCATGGTGCGTGCGTGGGCAGGCCCGTTTGTGGCCCAGTTGGGCCAATTAAAAAGCCAGCTACATTTCGTGATGAGAGACGCGACATGTCACCAGCTGACCTCTCCGGGGGGGCGCAGTGGCCCCTCCTCTGCGCTTTCAGCTGTCTGATCAAACTAGTGAGTTGGCTGCTTACATGCCATCGGAACAGACTGCTTCACAGCTGTAGATCACTGGCAACAAGTAGTGTCTGGGTTATACCCAGCCCTATAACCGGGATTTAGCCAACATAGGGGATTTCCCCAACAACGTTTTTATGAGGTCACAAGTAGAGCTCTTCACGGGTAATTTTTTTTTATTCAGAAATTAACTTGTGACATTTTACCGATTCCGACCCATTCCGAAAATATTTTCAAATAGTTAAACCAAACCCGAATTGATCTGTGACATTTCGTCCGATTCCAACCCATTCCGAGATGTCTTTTAAATTGTGGCGGCGAGCCCGACCGAGATCTGATTCTTTCCGACATTCCGAGAGACCCGACCCAGCCAGGCAGACATAAATGTGGACTATATGAAATAATATAGCGGACGTATTGACCGGCAATTACAATTGTATGATTAAAGCACGCAAGAGAGAGACACAGACAGACAGAGAGAGAGGTTCCCTGCAGGCTGCGCGCTGCAGCAGGGTGAGAGAGGGGGGAAAAAGAGTCGTCTCTTCTCGTCTCCTCAGTGTGCGTGCATTTAAAATGAACCAAACGGATCATTTGTTTTTTACACACAATCATTAGAGTTTTAGCAGAAGCAGATGCATGTACCGGTCTTGGCTGAATGGAATGTTAACAAGGCACGACACTCAATGCACTTATAAACAGCTCCTACTTTGCTCTCTTCCTTATCCACGTGCTGTGGTGAATGGGATACACAGGAGAGTTGTCATGGTTGCTTTAACCTTCTTATATTAATTTGATTTGAGCTTTGCTAGTTTGCTTTCACCTCGTTGAGGTCAACACTGTTGTCGGGATCCGTGATCGTGATATAAAGTATAATTTGCACGCCAGTGTTTTCATTCAAATCAGGGCAAGGCAAACTATGCAGGACGGGGCTTGTGGTGGTACGTATTGCGCTGCTGATCCTAAATCAGCATACCCATCACACATGTAACACAGCCGTTCATGTCGCTGGAACACTAACCTGATCCTAGGTCAGCCTAAATTATCACACTTTAAACAGAACTTTGTTCCCCCGGCCGTTTTTCTCCTCCTCCGCGATGTGCGCAGCATGAGCGCACATGCAGAGAGAAAGAGTACCGGTATATATATACTGATTGAATATTTTATTAACATTTGCAACAAAAAAGCACACACGCGAAACGCGTCGTGCTAATAAATAAGTTGATGCAGTAAGTTGTCCGTCTCTGTTCCCTGGAGTGTGCAGTCCTTTCCTTGGAAGGTCTTTTCCCTTTTATATATATATATATATATATATATATATATATATATATATATATATATGCAGGGCTGCACACAACTTTTTTGGTCTAGTACTCAGAGGAGCACCTGGAGGAGTTACTTGGTGCTCCTAAAATGCGGCGACCCATCTCGCCAGATGGATAAAAGAGAGATGCATGAATAACTTATAGCAAAACGATATTTATTGGATAAGTGGGGACTGGGGAGTCAATGGAGAGTATTGCAACTCTAGATTCATCCCATTATTTAAAAATAAGAGTTGCAAATTGCAGCTATAGGTCCATGTGTATTCCCAGCCCTATATGCATATTCTAATACAAACTTCTTAATACTTCCTTTGATTGATTGAAATATTTATTAACAGTTTGCAGAATTACAGTACATTTTAAGCACAAACTCATATTATCCTAAGGATAATACGAGCATCAAAGCAATATTTAGATACTTTTTAAATTTTTAATTTAAAGCCGATCTACTAGCTTACAACGTGTTGCGGAGCCGCGACACGTTGTGAGCTTGCTGATCAACTATTTGTTTAACATACGACACGTCGTACGGCGAAGCATACGTCAGGCTTCCCTTTTAGCCGAGGCGATGTACACAATCAACACAGTCAGACAGACAGACATGCATGGCTCCTCGGTGCAAAATAAATAATGTTCAATACCCGACTTTACGATAAAAGCTGGGTGACTGAAAGTCTTTGTCCCTGTATAAAAAGGTGCAGTTTTTATCGGCCAGATTGGGACGCTCACGACATATTTTGCACCACATCTCGCTGCGCTCAGCATTAGTTTGGAGCCAGCCGACATCCAACAACTTTTCCGCAAACACATGTTTTCTGTGCGGTTCAGGTGGTGGTTCCGTTTGGCGTCTCTTTGGAGGTGGTGGTGCTGGAACACCAAAATAGTTACTTAATGGCGCTTGCTTCTTGGACATTTTGACGAGAGTTTGGCTGTAATACTGTAAGAATAATGTGTCGGATAACTTTTTCTCCGAGTCCGTAGTAAACTCCTGTCCTCCTCCCAGTAGCAAGCAGGAAGCAGCACGCATGGATTTGGAATCCTCCCTCGTTTGAGTAAGGACGCGCTGTGATTGGCCACAATGGCCAGTGCACTCTCGCAAGACGTGCTGTGATTGGCCAGTAGCCACTTTGAGTGGCAGTCGGTGGGAAATGCTCTCGCCACAGAATTTAGTGGGTATTCTGGCCATAATAATCATTCTGGGCGGCCCCAGCTGTTGGTACGCAGAAGCGCTTCCCGGCGCTTGATTGACAGCGCATTTTTTATTTTGACGACGCATGCGCACTGGCGCACCACTTATGTGCAGCCCTGTATATATGTGTGTGTGTGTGTGTTGACAAATATAGATTTTTCGGTAAATATCGATTCTGAAAAATGTAAACTGTTCAATATAAAATGTCCATAGTATCGATGTATTGATACTCTACCTCTCCCGTTGTTTGAGACATGCGCCAGCGTGCACACACAAAACAGGAGCTCTGAGTCCCTGCGCGCAGCCCCTGATCACACACCGCTGTCTTTTCTCCTGAGTTTTCTCCTATACTCGGCTCCGCTGCGTTCTTAACTTCTTATTGTCGCTCGTATTTCTATTTATATAAGCTAAAGGCTGGTCAATATGGCATGTACGAAACCCTCGCAGCCCGCTCTGATGGATAAACAGCAGAAGTGCTGTTTGGACCTGGTTCCGAGCCTGATTCGCTGAACTCCGTGGAAACTGTTCCGTCACTTCGAAGTGACAACAAAACAAATTCATGGAACACAGCGAATCAGGCTGGAAACCTGGCTAGTTTGGAAATACTTGGACTTAAATCTGATGAACACAGAAAGCCAAACGACAGTTGCAAGCCCAAGTACTTTGTTGTTGTTGTTGTTGTTGTTGTTGTTGTTGTCCTGCTAATCAACATAGCAACCTGTGTGTGTGTGTGTGTGTGTGTGTGTGTGTGTGTGTGAGATATTTAAAACCAGTCATTGCTCAAAATAGGAGACCCTGGCAGATCTTGCCTTTAATCCAGCCTCCACAGTACAAACCTGAATGATCCATTTTTACACTTTAACCACAAGAACCGTACAATCCCTATTCTGGTGAATATTGAACAAGATTGAACAGATTTACATTAAGCTCACGATGCATCGCAAAACAATGTGTTGTGAGCTTGTAGGTCTGCTATTGTCAGTGAAGAGATGTGGTGTGTAGAGGGACAAAAGGAGGGGGCCTTGGCTTGTATAGACCCCCCCCGGGGAATTCGGTCAACAAAGTATAGGGTTTACGTGGTTAAGAGTTAGATGAATCACCCATGATTTTGCTGTGTAGCTGCCATGGCCAGCAACTGATCCCTCCCGCTGTCTATTCCATTTCATCTCTCTCTGTTGATTCCCTGGCCACGGTTCAGCGGCCACGGTAGCCCGTCGCGCTTCCGATGGGAACGGCCGTGCGCTTCCATTGTTCCTCCATAAACACTCGCTTCCCTGGGCGCTGTTTTCAGGAATGTGTCCTCTCTGCGCTGCGGCCCCGCCTCCTCCCCACACCCCCCTCGGAAAGACGCGGATCCGGGGGCCGTCTCGCTCTCACCCTGGCCCCTTTGTGAACCGGATTAGCCTGGCCCACGGAGCTCTGGGAAACGTTAGCGTAAACACACACATGCGCACGCACTCACACACCCTCATACACACACACACACACACACACACAGGTCTGCGCACTTACACCACAATGGGCTACCTGAACCGCATGTTGCCTTGTGTTGATGAATACGTGAGCACTTTGGCTTTGTGTAAACACTTTGCTGCTAAGCAAACCATGTGGGTGTTTTGCTATTCTTTCACATGATGTTATGCAAACGTCCTACCTACTAGGTTTCCATGTTTCTCTGAATAGACATATTTCTTTCCACAATGTTTATGTTAGAGCTTCTCCTCAAGGCCAGGCTCTAAAATATAGTTAAGATATTACCCTCTGAGAGTCTGTTACTCTATGTTCCCTCTCTATGCTCCTCCTCTATTCTCTATTTTGTGCTCTTTTCCTCATCACTGCTCTCTTAACCTCTTTTCTACCCAGTCACCCTTTCTCTACGGCCTCTGTTTGTCTCTCGCTCCCCTAATCTGTCATGGTGTTCTTTCTTCCCCTCTCACCTGCCTGCCCCCTCTCCTCCCATCCTGGCTCTTATTTTCTCTCTCTCGCCGTCTCTCTGACTCCCCAGGTTCTGTAAGCTGAGAAGCCTCAGTCTGTCTAACAACGCTCTGTGCGAGTTTCCCCTGGCCCTGTGTGACATCGACTCGCTGACGGAACTCAACCTGCAAGGCAACCGTCTGTCCTCCCTGCCTGCCGCAGTGGGAACCATGCACAAGTGAGTGGGGACCTATAGTGGCCGCCGGATAATAAGCCATAAATAAAGAAAAGGTTATCTAGGTCATTTGTACGGTAATTTCACCTAAAGAGAATGTGTCCCCAGTGACCTGCAGTTGGCCGGGAGAGAAAGTGGGCAGATGCAAGCATGCAGCCAGCATACTATCAGTGCACAGTCAAATTAGTTCATAAAATTTGGCTGTGCACCAGGCTTTTGTCCTGACATTGCAGTAGTTTTAAATTTATTTATATTGATGCTGTTCCCGGAATCCGGAGAGGGAATTTAGGGTCAAGCGTTTAGATATTGTGTGAGTGTGCCTGTGTGACACCAGTGAGTCGATTGCAAAATATTGCAAAATGTGATTTCCAGCTAGTAGTAAATCCAGTTTCAGACATGCTGATGATGTAATGGGATTCGGGAGAATTTAGGCTAGCTTTATAAATAAATTCCATGAAAGGCTCACACATTTGCTTGGTCAAGCAAATTTTAGACAAATGTTTGGACATAATTCAGTGATTTTTGAGTGGTGCAACCACTCCCTTACGGAGCTGTGTGTGTGAGTGGCTGGGTGGGTGGCTGGGTCTGTGCACAAAAACAGCATGGTTGTTTTTCACCACCTGTGCGCAAACTAACACGCACACAAACACACACGCACATATTAACACGGCCATCAAAGTTCTTTGTCCTTTCTATTAGTAACGCCCGACGAAGTTTGATCCAAAAGAGGAAGTTTATTGATATGAAAACGGATCGCATCACTCCACAGCCTAGGAGCGCCTGTTGTGCAATCCTCGATGTTGCGCAAGAGTGAGACGTCATCGAAAACCTCCCTCCCCTGTTTAGTCGACGAAAATCTTAAAACGTTAATAACTCGCAATCTAAATCATCCCGTCTAAATGATTAAAAAACATCCTGTGTTAGACGGCCCTCCGCTGTCCAGGCGCTAGTCGCGATAGATTTATTCTTACCTCCCGTTGTTGTCGATCGACTCTAGAGTGGAGTGGCTATTGTTAGCTGCTACACACACATTCACAACAACACCCGGTCTGTCCGTAAAAGTGTTCCGTGTTTATAAATCGACTGGGCGCTATAATGTAATGGATTAAATGACCCCGGGCAATTAAGGTGTTAACTGTATAGGTGATGATTTTGGGTGTGCCAGTACAGTACAGTAGACGGACCCCCACACGGTAACTCTGTTTTCTCAACCGTTTCGGACGTGGGGCGGCTTGCCGGATTCGGGCCGGCCCCCTGGGCGCGTTCCTGGGGGTCTGGATGTTCCGGAGACCCCCACATGGTAACTCTCATTTCTCTACCGTTTCGGACGTGGGGCGGCTCGCCGGAACCGGGCCAGCACCCTGGCCGTGATCCTGTGGGTCTTCCGGGGACCCCCAGACGGAGTTGCACCACTCACTTCACACGGGTGTGATTTTTAACTCTGAAGACTTTGTCATTATCCCTCACTTGCCCTAATACTCCCTGTGTTGTGTGTCTAGCCTGCAGACTCTGCTGCTAGATGGGAACTGTCTGAGCTCCCTGCCCGTGGAGCTGGGCTCTCTAGAGGCTCTGACCTACCTGGGCTTGTCCTTCAACTGCTTCACCTGCGTCCCCCCGGTCCTGGAGAAACTGAGGGGCATGGAGAGACTCTGTCTGGCGGGGAACCAGCTCTCTGCCCTGGACATGGCTGGCCTGCAATGGCTCCCCACTCGCCACATAGATCTCAGGTGGGCTGAGCTATGCAATTACAAACATAGTCAGTTCAAGGCAGTTCAGTTAGCTTCAGTGAATGAAATATATTGTCCCGTTCTTCGTTGCTGATTTTCCATTAAGTCCATTAAGTTACTATTTGAACATCTCTGCGTTCTGTGAAGGTTAAACCGGATCCACACAGTAGTGGTTGGAGACGCAGCACAGCTGGCTCACATTGCCCAGCTGGATGTGAGGGACGCAGGGCTGGAGGAGCTGGACGTCAGCCCTCTCTCCAGGCTGGAGCTCCTGCGCTGTGACAGAAATGCACTTGTCCTGATCCGAGTCAACGGCCACGCGCTCAAAGGCCTGCATGCCTCACACAACGGTATGTTAACTGTCCACCACACCTTAACCACTTAAACCCTATGACCTGGGTACCCCAGGGGTCTACACTTGGTCCCCTACTTTTCCCCCCTCTATACCTTAATCTCTTTTTCGAAGATAGCCGCTATAGTTGGTTAATTTATTGACACAATTGTATAAAACATTGTGTCCAAACAATAATCGAGAACCCATGAATAAAAACTTTAAAAGGGTACAATAGTACACAACACAAAATCCCTTTACTCATACAACCGCAGCTTTCTGTTGCTCCAAAAGTGACAGGCAGGCATGTAGCATGCTCAAAGTTCCTCTGTTAGCGCCCACAAAGAGTAAGCTCAAATCAGTATGCTCACAATGTGTTGCTTCTTGTTGTGAGCTTGTAGATCTGCTATTCCGCTCAGTGTTCGGTGTTCGCATATTATGACATGCCTAGTAAAGAGCTGCTAGAGTGAGGTTAAACCAATTTTAGGTTTTCATCCCCAAATCACCCCATTGAGCTTCTGTCATGTTTCTTTTCTTTTCAGAGCTGAGACAGCTGGAGGTGAACCCTGTGCCAGAGAACCTCACTGTTCTGGATGTGTCCAGGTTGGTTCATACTGATGGATATTATTTATCACCGATGCCAGAATTTTAGGTCCTGAGTCCTCTATCACAGATTGCCGAAACATTTCTGCAACATTTTTTTAATGTTTGAAAAACTTTGTGTAAAGTTAAAATTTGAGAACATTTATAATAATAAAGCCACACACAAATAACATTTTAATTTATCCATATAAACCCTATTAAAAAAGAAAAAGGAAAAAAAAAAAGTTTAATAGCCAACATACATGCTACAAACACAAATTGGGACACATTGGCTACATAATTGCAGATAACATGAATATAGTTGCCCATATATTCATGTTCATGATTCCCGATTGACCTGTTTTGCTGGTTTTGTTTTGCAAAAATGAACAAATTTGTATTCTATCTGTTAAAAGGATCGTAAAACACGAAAATGCTTGAGGGCTTCCACTGATGGTTTGTGTTGTAGGAACAAGTTGAACTGCATCCCAGACTGGGTTTGTGACTGCATTAGACTGGAGGTGTTGAACATAAGTCACAACTCTGTTGCTGAGTTACCCATACGGTGTGTAACACACACACACACACACACACACACACACCTACACGCCGTATCAACACCCATGCACGCCCATACATACAAATCCTGACTGCTGGTGCTGATTCTATTGTTGTATATATATGCCGTAGGTTGCTGTGCAGTGTCAGCCTGAGGAAGCTGCTGCTCGGTTGGAACCGCCTGCTTTGGCTGGCCGACAGGCTGGAGAGATCCCAGCTGGAGGTGCTTGACGTCCAACACAACCTCCTCGCTGAGCTCCCACACAACCTGTTCATCAAAGCCCAGAGGTACAGTACAGTACAGTACAGTACAGTACAGTACCACGCAACACACACACACACACACACACACACAACCTGTTCATCAAAGCCCAGAGGTACAGTACAGTACCACGCAACACACACACAACCTGTTCATCAAAGCCCAGAGGTACAGTACAGTACAGTACAGTACAGTACCACGCAACACACACACAACCTGTTCATCAAAGCCCAGAGGTACAGTACAGTACAGTACAGTACCACGCAACACACACACAACCTGTTCATCAAAGCCCAGAGGTACAGTACAGTACAGTACAGTACCACGCAACACACACACAACCTGTTCATCAAAGCCCAGAGGTACAGTACAGTACAGTACAGTACAGTACCACGCAACACACACACAACCTGTTCATCAAAGCCCAGAGGTACAGTACAGTACCACGCAACAAACACACAACCTGTTCATCAAAGCCCAGAGGTACAGTACAGCAGTGTTTCTCAACCTATGTACCGCAGCACTTTACTGTGCCGTTTGATCTGTCCAGGTGTGCCACGAGATTTGTCCGAAAGTAACACTTTTCATAGCCTAAAAATCTCGGGGCACATCGGCGTTAACATGCTGCGTTAACCCGATAAATAAATATCGGGGTCTCACTCTGCACAGAGCCTCTGGGTCTGCAGCGGCCAGGAGGCTGTGTGTGTGTGTGCGTGTGCGCAACACACACAACCTGTTCATCAAAGCCCAGAGGTACAGTACAGTACCACGCAACACACACACAACCTGTTCATCAAAGCCCAGAGGTACAGTACAGTACCACGCAACACACACACAACCTGTTCATCAAAGCCCAGAGGTACAGTACAGTACAGTACAGTACAGTACCACGCAACACACACACAACCTGTTCATCAAAGCCCAGAGGTACAGTACAGTACAGTACAGTACAGTACCACGCAACACACACACAACCTGTTCATCAAAGCCCAGAGGTACAGTACAGTACAGTACAGTACAGTACAGTACAGTACAGTACCACGCAACACACACACAACCTGTTCATCAAAGCCCAGAGGTACAGTACAGTACAGTACAGTACAGTACAGTACAGTACAGTACCACGCAACACACACACAACCTGTTCATCAAAGCCCAGAGGTACAGTACAGTACCACGCAACACACACACAAGCCTCATTTATACTTTGTCGCACAACAGGGTCGCTTGCTGAAAATAGCTGATCTGCTATTTTTGGCGAGCGTATAGAGTATATCAATTAAGCATAGCTTTTCTTTCTGGCAGGCATAGAGATAGTAGCGAAACTCTGATTAACTCTGAACATTCTTGTATGTTCACTAGTTGTATTTTCTTTGACATTAAATAATGGTGAAGATGAACTAGGAGAGCCCCTGAACCCTGCACATTGAAAACTGCTGTTTTAAATCATTCATACGTTCATTCTTGCCCTCTCCTTGCAGCTTGCGCTCCTTGAATGCGTCGGCCAATAAACTGGAGAGCCTTCCCCCGGCCAGCCAATCGGAGGAGACCTTCAGCAGCCTGCAAGAGCTCTATCTGACCAATAACGGCCTAACGGACAAGTGTGTGCCACTGCTGACTGGCCACGCCCACCTCCGAGTGCTCCACCTGGCATACAACCAGCTACAGACCTTCACCGCAAGGTAAAATTCCCTATATAGTTTCTGACTAGTGGAAACAGGCTTTTCCCCCATAAATGAATGCCCTATTTTATACTTCATCACATTGACAGTGTCGTGCAAATTATAATATTTTTGTTTTTTGTCACTGGTTGAAAGGGGATAAGTCTGTCTATGAGGTTTATAAATATTTACCAAATAACTGGATTGCATCCATTGGAACACATGCACATGCCATCAATGCATTGACAGGAACACATGCACAATGCTATCAATGCATTGACAGGAACACATGCACAATGCTATCAATGCATTGATATGAACACATGCACAATGCTATCAATGCATTGATATGAACACATGCACAATGCTATCAATGCATTGATATGAACACATGCACAATGCTATCAATGCATTGACATGCACAATGATATGAGGATTGTAATTTCTCACATGCTAATATGTCATTAGCAGTAGCCATCATCATCATCGTTGTTGGGGGGGGGGGGGGGGGGGTGTCAATAGCTTTGCTATTCAGATGTAATTCAGTCAGTAAGTAGGTCTATTAGAACTGTGATTGATTACAACAACAATTTCTACAATAAATTAATAATAATAATAAACACTAATCTGGGAATTATTTCGGGCCTTTAGAGGGCAGCAACGGACCATCTTGGGGCTTCACTTTCGGGACGAGATTGCTTCCCCTTTTGGCGAGTGTTCTTCACTTTCGGGTCGAGATGTCTTCCCCTTTTGGCGAGAAGTCTTCACTCCGGAAAGTGAAGACTTCTCGCCAAAAGGGGAAGACATCTCGCCAAAGGTGAAGACCACTCGCCGAGGCGAGTAGTCCGGTATTCGTCTACCCTTTTCCGAGTCACAGCAATGACTACAGCCTGATTTGTTTTTATCTACTTATTTTGCTGCTGTCCTGATTCCAACTTCCCCAAGATCCAAAAATGTGGCACGTTACGCTCTAGACTCTACTCTAGAGTATTATCCAGCCGTACAGTTTTGGGTCAGGAGAAAAAATGGTTACAGAATATGTCTCCCAGAATAAAACCCCACGGCTCTCTTATAAAACACTGCCTCATCTTCTTTCACATCTTTCTGCAGTAAACTGGCACGTTTGGAGCAGCTGGAAGAACTGGACCTGAGTGGCAACAGACTACGGGCCGTGCCCACCACCATCCTGAGCTGCCGACGGCTGCACACCCTCTCCGCTCACTCCAACTGCATCACTGTGTTCCCTGAGGTGCTCCAGCTTGCCGACATCAAGGTTGGTAGAATGGTTGGTCAGAATGGTCACATGCATCAGACTTCTAAGTTCTATGCCTACAGAGTGGCAAAAAACTACTTTCTGGCCTTGACAGTCCATACA
Source organism: Protomyctophum bolini (assembly GCF_963924005.1). NCBI lineage: Eukaryota > Metazoa > Chordata > Actinopteri > Myctophiformes > Myctophidae > Protomyctophum > Protomyctophum bolini. The sequence continues at coordinate 32,940,421 of NC_137869.1, read as the reverse complement.
TCCAAACAGAAAAGTCTGCCAATCTGATTGCATTAAATGACGTTAAACTCACTTTTCCACTTACTTTGCCACTCAATTTGCCACTTGATTTGCCATTCACTTTATGCATGTGCATACCCTCTATTGTATTGCAGTGTTTCCCTATAACAGTGATTCTCAACCTGTGGTATGTGTACCACTGGTGGTGGTACGCAGATAAGTCACCCAAAAAAGGAGAAAAAAGACAAAAGGGGAATGTTACTACAGGTAGTTCTTCTGACCAAGCAATTGGTTGAAATACAGTAGGCTCTCTGTATTGTGATTGTTGAACTGCATTACTATTTCATTGTGTAAGGACACCCTGTGCAGAATGCTGCGCTTGGGTGCACTGATTTGTCTTAGTTTGAACCAGCTAACCAGCATCCTTATAGGTCGGCACGCTCACTAGTGGGGCAATTGAAAAATTCTAATGGCAATGTTACATTTACATTAGTGCCATAAATGTGTGTACAGTATATGGAGTCGAGGGGTTAACACATACTGCATAGAAAGACTCAAGTTTTTGTGTGCTGTGAAATAAAGACAATTAAAAAGCTACAATGTGGGTTTTTTTGTTTTTTCGATATTCTTTAGGCTTTTTTTTTTGCCTTTTTTATTGATAGATCACAGTAGGTTAACAGGAAACGGGTGAGAGAGATGGGGGTGGGGGGTTGGGGGGGATGACATGCAGAAACGGTCGTCTAGATCGGGACTTGAACCTGGATTACCAGCCTAGGTGCTCGGACCACTAGGCCGCTGCTCGGGCCAAAAGCGTAATTTAAAACAAAACTGCATACAACCGTTCCTGTTAGCTGATGTCAATGACTGTGCTGCATTACTTGGTGGAGTTGAGTAAAGGGAAAGAGGGTCAGTCTGTTCTGTGACTCTGGTCATGTCTCTATGACTATGAGTAGCTCTCTCTTTGTTGCTGTTAGAGCTCTCTCTCTCTCTCAGTTTCACTGCTGTCCCTGTGTGTTCATCTTTGCCTCAGGAGACATCAGGTCAGGAAATCCTCTGTGATCTCACAGTTAACTTTCCCCCTAATATAATCTGGCCTCACCCTGCTCTACTCCCACACACATGCGTATGTGTGTATGTGGGTCAGTTGCATAAACGAAGTTTAAATGAGATCAAATACAATATATATTTGCATATTGTGATAAATATTGTTGCATAAAAATAAAGATTTGATTTTTAGATTTTGAGACGGCGTCTCCCACATGTGTATTAAGCCGTGTGTGTGTGTGTGTGTGTTTGCGCGCATTCCTCTGACAGTGTGTGGACCTGAGCTGTAATGAGTTGACTGACGTAACTCTGCCAGAGGCCCTTCCTCCTAAACTCCTGGAGCTGGATCTCACCGGAAACCCCCGTCTCAACCTGGACCACAAGAGCCTGGAATTGCTCAAGTACGAACTCAAACAATGCAACACAAATGGCATAGCGAAGAATATTGTAGCGTGTAGCGTTTTTTTTTCACTTTTACTCATTAAACCTCCTCTCTCTCCACAGTAACATCCGATGTTTCAGAGTGGATCCGTCTCCCTCGTCTCTGTGTGTGAGCGAGGGACCCGGCGCCCCCGCAGTGTGGAGTCACGGCTACACGGAGGCTTCTGGAGTGAAAAACAAGTCGGTGTCATTTTCTGACTCTTTCACATTTCACAAAGCTCTTTTATATTTCACAACACAGTGTGTAGATCGTCTATTTTTGCTATTTAGAACACATTGTTCTAAACATATTTATTTCTGTGCGTGTATTCTCAGACTGTGTGTGGCAGCCCTGGCCCTGGATAGTTTCTGTGGGATCCGTGAGGCGCTGTATGGAGTGTTTGATGGAGACAGGAATGTGGAGGTGCCCTACCTGCTGCAATGCACCATGGGAGATGTGCTGGCAGAGGAGCTCCACAGGAGCCAGAAGCAGGGAGACTACATGAGCACCACATTCCTCACCATGCAGAGGTACAGTGTGTGCACACACACACACACACACACACAGTTCCACATTAATACCAGTGTATGATAAAGTGTGAAGATAAATAAAATGCACTCACATAATGCATCTTTAGAGTTAAATCAATTTAGGTTTTACCTAATGTGATCTAAACATATCCCAATATCCCAAATCATGTCCCAAAGAGCTGCACATAACTAATACAGTAATAATAAACAATAAGTAAATACACAGGAGTGCAACACATACACATAAAAATAATTAGCAAAAACAAATATAGCTGTAATATTTCTATAGATGAAAGTGTATACCTGGCTTAAATTTAGCTTAATTTAGGTGCCAAGCTTTGTTTGAGTACAAGTGTCTAGGGAATAGGATTAGGGATGCATTCTTGGCCAAAATGGGTCATTGACATCTTTACCTAGAAAACAAGCTTAATCATGTGTTTGTTTTGATGGTGTGTAGTAAGCTGGGTACAGCAGGCCAGAGGCTGGGCGGCTCCGCAGCCCTGTGTCACATCAGACACGACCCGGTGGCCCCCAGCGAGCGAGGAGGCTGTTTCACCCTGACGGCCGCCAACGTGGGCAAATGCCAGGCCGTGCTGTGTCGGAACGGCAAAGCTCTGCCCCTCTCGACCGCATACACTGTCAAACAGCAGCACGAGTACCAGAGAGTCAGGCAGCACAATGCTATTATAACCGAGGTATTTATGAACAAGAAGAGTTCTGTTATACGTGTGACCTGTGCGATGACCTGTAGTTCGTAGGGTGTCCTGAAAGGATGTTATGTAACTCGTCTCTTGGTCCTCCTCCCCACACAGGATAACAAGGTCAACGGTGTGACTGACTCCACTAGAATTATGGGCTATTCTTTCCTGTGCCCCTCTGTGACTCCGCAACCGTACATCTCTACGGTGACCCTGACGCCCCAGGATGAGTTCTTCCTGCTGGGCAGCAGGGGCCTGTGGGACACGCTGAGCCCCAGCGAGGCCGTCGAGGCGGTGAGGAACGTGCCGGACGCCCTCGCGGCCGCCAAGAAGCTGGTGACCCTGGCGCAGAGCTACGGCTGCTCCGACAGCATCAGCTCCGTGGTGGTCCAGCTGAGCATTACTGAGGACTGCTGCTGTTTCTGTGAGCCTCCACCACCGCCGCCCAGCCCTGGTCCCGCACACACAAACGCACACCCATACCCGAGCACTGATGGTGCCCTCCTGCCCCTCCCGCCGGCCTCTTCAGGGACAGTCAGCGAGCTGAGCAGTGAGTTCAGCACGTCGGAGATGAGCAGTGAGGTGGGCTCCACGGCATCTTCGGAGGAGCCGCCGCTCCATGCCGAGCCACCGGCATCCCACCTGACCCTGCCGGGGCGGGGAGGGGCGCGGCGCCAGGCATGCGGCGGCAGCACTTTCCAGAGGCAATTCTCTGGAGCCCTGTCAGACAACGGGCTGGACAGTGAGGATGAGGAGCCCATCGCTGGCGTCTTCTCTAACGGCAGCCGTGTGGAAGTGGAAGCTGACGTCCACTGTCTGCATGGACGGGACTGCTGCCCAGCACCCCACACATGCACCCCTCTCCCCGGCACCTCGCATCCCGAGCTTGCGGCTCTACCCTCCTCCTCCCCATCGCCCTCTCCGGCATTCCGGTCATCATCGCCCGTCCCCAGGCCTCCTTCCCCCTGCCTAGGAGGTGAGGGGTGGTCGGGCACACTGGGCCGCAGAGCTCGGCCCAACGGCTCTGTGGCCTGCCAGGGGAGGAGCCAGGACGTGATCGAGGAGGCGGCCGACGCCCCCGTCCGCAAGCAGGGGGGTTACTTTAATGCCCCTGCCCAGCCCGACCCCGATGACCAGCTCATCATCCCCCCGGAGCTAGAGGACGAGGTTCGACAGATCATCCAACAGCAGCAGCAGCAGCAGCAGCAGCAACAGCAAGAGCAGATGCACATGCAGCCCCATAGCCAGCAAGCACACACCTTACAGAAGCCTGCGGACTTCTTTGTCACACCCCTCTAACTCTGCGCTCAACGCTATGCCCTGCGCAACAGTAAAGCCCAATTTATACTCTATTGCACAACGGTGTCGCTCGTCAAAAATCTCTTACTTTTGAAGAGCGACTCGGACACACAAGTATAAATTAGTCTTCAATGTGAAGTTCTTGTCCGGGCCTTAAGAAGGCAAGTATCAGGGATGGAGATTTGATGCACTGCAGAGCATCGATTTGTTACTGCTCCCTCCAACAATAGCACACCCTTGCTGTATTCCATTTGCCTCACACTAACTGTTAACGGACCACAAAGACTGTTCTGTTATTGTTATGTTATTTTACTTTAATTTTATATTGCTAAATCTATGGCCCAGGAAAATGCAATGCAAATTTTTATAACACTTTTCAAGCATTAGTTCCTCACACTTCCTTTAATTTATTTGATTTTTTTTTATCATGTTTTTATTTCAGGAATGGAGCACTTTGAATGCTTTTTTAAAATCTAACATTTAATTTGAGATCAGTTCATGTGCAACGGTACTTTCTGATGCAGAGCACGCTGTTCCTTGAGATGTAGCGGCTATTTCCTGAGGTAAAGTGTGGCTGTGGGCCTTTACAGTCATAGGAGTTAGTGAACCTGTTTTAGACTAACTCCTAGGAGTTGCATACTCACAAGTGACCTAGTCACTGAAGCGTACTAATATTCTCTGAGAGAAAAGATGATTATTTCTAAAGGCTGATGTTTCGAAGATGTGTGTCCTCGGGGGTGGTGTGTGGAGTTTATAGCCTTATCTATACTTGGTTGCACATGGGTGTCGCACACCCCGCTCAGAGCTCACAGCGCACCACACTGCGATGTGTTGTGAGCTTGTAGATTGTGTTTTCGGTGCGCGTCACCTGTACGCAACAAAGTATAACTCAGGGTTAAAGTAGAGGCACAGTGGTAGGTAGGATGCTGACAAAGCGTGGCGATCCCATGGGCATTACCCAGTTCAATGAATGTTTTTTGGAGCAGTGTTACGCAGACTTCTTGACAATGGCAAACCGCACAAAAGAGCTACTTTTTGCTATATAATAAAAATCTAAGTTTTCAAATAAAAGTTGGTCCTTCACTTCTTTGGGAAGAGGAAGACTAGGTGAAGGGTATTTTTAGTAAACCCAGAGAAGAAATTACTTTTCTGCATTTTGACCCAGAAGTGTGCTGCTCTAAGTGAGTGCAGCAGCACACAGAGGAGCAGTGACTTACTATGGGACACTTCAGCACAAAGCCTGGGGGAGCTAATGATTGAGCCGGGGACCTTCTGATTCCCGGATGGCTGCTCTATCCACTGAGCCACTTCTGCCCCACTTTACAACTTGTAGAGTATGGGCGGCTAATTTAGCAAACTAATTATGTGGTCATCTCTTCCTCCAGTGATTGTATATTACAAAGCCTGTGCTGTTATGATTACCCTTCATTATGTGTAAGTTGTGTATTATGACATCAGACCAAAATGTACAACTTGAGAATGCTCTTTGTGAGTAATTATGGCACCACACAAGCAGACAACCCTTACATCACCTTAGTGGTGTGTGTTAGGGCCATTGTGACAGTCGAGTGACAGAGGGCATGATCTCATAGTTGGCACAAAGCCTTTCAAAGGAGGAGAGCTGGTGACTAATAGCAGGGCTTAGGAATGGAGTTGAGATGGAAATGTGTGGGGATCTGATGCCCCCTTCAGGCCATTTTGATGTACTGTATCATTTGGCATAGTGGTACAGAACATGTTTGAATGGAGTGAGTGGCATGATTTCAGGTTTATTTGCATACATTGTGTTCAGGTAAACGTTTTAAAAAGTACATTGCATTATCAAAAACTTGACATAAAAAAGTTAACATCAGATTAAAAACCTTGTTCATTCGTACGATTATACAAGTTTGAAAAGTCTATTTAATTAGAGGTCCCTGGCTGCGACACAGCTCAAGTGACGGGACACCATTCATCATAGGCAGCATTCACAGGAAATTATTCAGGAGGTTACTACAAAACAGCCACCCGTCCCAAGAGTTTGTAATCCCCTGTCTCCTTCACACAGCGCTGGTCGCTGCCTGCAGCGGTGCTCTCTGTGGGTGGGAACGAGCGTGGTGCCTCTGGGCCTCATGCTGTTGCTCCTGCTCGCGGTAGCGCTTCACTCCACGGATGGTCTGGAACGTCAGCACGGTCCCAGCCGTATACAGTATGGTCGTGATCAGGCCGAACAACGCCACACCGGCATCAGCCCCACCCACGTCGCAATTCATCCACGTGTAGCCGTTGCGTGCGTAGAGCCTCTCGCGCTTCTGACACACATCGGTGGAATTGACCTTGATGATGAAGTGCAGGTACAGGCCGACGGCCACCACATACACCACCGCCCCCACTGCCTGGAACACCAGCGCCCCGATCAGGATCTTCCAGGACAGCATGTGCGCCGGCTTGTTGCCAGACACCACGAAGAGGAGGGACATCACCCCGAAGGTGAGGCTGAAGGAGATACCTCCGTAAATGCCTGGCGCCCTCATCTGGCTGTACTGCATGTCCAGGTCTCGAACCTGCTGTAACTCTGTGCCCTGCATGTTGAAGTTGGAGTTGATGTTGAAGCTAGTCATCCCACCCATGGCAGACATACCGGATGTCACCATCTGAGCTGCCACTATGCAGACCAGCACCAGTGCGTTGGTTAGCACAGAGCAGATCAGCACAATGCCTACGGAACACACACACACACACACACACACACACACACACACACAAAAGAAGCTCTCACAAACTAAGATTCCATTAACCTACCAAAAGAAAAAAGCTTTTGTCTCATTATGCCTGATTTACAATTAGTTGCGAAGTGGAGTCTCTCACACAATGGATAGATCTACAAGCTCACAATACATTGCATGATGCATTGTGAGCTCATAGATCTGCTGTTTTCTGTTGTGCAACCAAGTATAAAATAGCCTTTATGCTTGACAATGGTCAAAGTATGTGATTAGTATGTCTGTCAATCTACGATGGCAGGTTATCGGCCCTCTCCCTGGTCCACTCAGTGTCATGTTACTACCTTGCCTGAAGTGACACAGCACATGAACACCGGTTTGTCCAGTTGCTTGACGGAGGGAGTGGGGAAGGCGGGAGGCATCACTGGGAGGGAAACCTAAACCTCTGTGTGTGTGAACCTCTGTGTGAATTCTGCTTAGAACAGGGGAGTTTTCATTTTAGCTCCATCCAATGTTTATCAGAGGAGCATCATGTTTTCTTCGTATTATGCGTTCTACATTGTGAATCTCAGCTAAATGCAAATTAGGCATTAAGGCATACATGCTGCCAGACAGTACAGTAGCCTACATCCAGTTACTCCCTACATATTTCTGCCCAACCGCCTACCTCTCCTAGAGCATATGTTACTGCAGCTGGATTCACGATGCTCTTCTCGTTGGACATCCCGATCCCGTACATGTTTGCGAGGTGGTGGTGGTGTGGAATCTCTGTAGTATGGGGGACGAGAAGAAGACCTGTTGAGTGTCAAATTGAAAGAGTCAGGGTGAAGGTTAGGTTTAGTAACTTGAGATGGAGAGGAGGAAATCGGATTAATAAATGACTATGAGTTAGAAAATTGGATACGGTGACTACATTCCAAGGAAGGTACAGGTCAATACAAAAACTGCTAAGAGGATATAATCAGAAAAAGCACTAGTTTACATCAGGGTCCTCCATTTTCAATGTAAAACTTTTAAAGACATACAGATATATACATCTATGGAAACACACACACACACACACACACACAGTTAGAAAAAGGGGAATACGTTAGCAGTATAGAACGTGTACCCACACGTTATTATCAGCTATCTAGATCTTGTTAGAATGAGAACTCCTATAGACGAGAGCTATGTCAGTTACCTATGATGATTCATATTATAATGACAAAACAGCCAACCTGTCACTGGGTGAATGTCTCTCATCATGTGGGTCGGGGTCCCGGTGATGTCTGTCCCCGTTTCTCTCTCGGTTCCTGTCCCGGTTTGTACGGGGCGGGTGGCTCATACCTGTTGCGGAAAATGCAGCCACTATAGTTACGAGACAAACTACTTTTGATCGTTTTAATTTAAACGCCTCACAGTCACAGACACGAAATCTGACCAGCGCAAGATACCGACAAATATCACCTGTCTAAACAAAACACAACCAGGTTTAGGCCAAGCTATCCCTTTCAAAAGTAAAAACATGTTGATGTTTCTACTGAAGTGAACCGATTTAGTGAGCAATCTACCGCTTAATTAAGATAACGTAATGTATCGAAAATGTAATAGCCACCAAGTAGAACTTACTTTCAATGTGATCTTGCTGGAATCAAATCAGTTATAAGTCCAACAATTATGGCATTTTGATGAAGTAGTTGTTTCAAAAAACACCTTTGGTCCTACGCTGCAGGTAGACAAACAACTCCACCCACCGAGGCAGGAAATACGACGGAAGTAGCAGCAGGTGGGCAGTACTTTCATTTTAATGCTCAGTCAAAGAATCTCTTTAGGTCAGTCCAGTAGGCTTCCCTAAGAAGTTGTTGGCTAAACGCTCTTTCTACACGGAGAAACAGATTCTGGACTATGTTCAAGAAATGACCAACGGCCCAACGCGACTGAATTGGTCGCTTTGTCTGATTGCGGTTCCAGTCCCATCCCTGCTATAAGAAGCCACTGTTTGGGTGGTTTGACAGTAAACACGAACAGCTGTGTATCTACCCGCCCAGGAATGCTGGGATGAACAAGCCCCCGTAACCCCTTCATTTATGGCATTTAGGCCTACTCTTTGCGGGTGAATGTGTTGGTTTGTGCAAAGAAGTATTGTATTACATTAATAGTGGCCCACTCAATTGGGGGATACGAATAAAAATTCCACAGCCCACTAGTCTGTCTGTGTCAAATTAAATTGAGCTATAGGCAGACTGAGAACAGAACACAGATAGTGAGAGTGAATAGGCTATAGCTAGTAGCTCAGTGGTTTATTCATAAATGCTTTACAGTAGCTTTATATAATAGGATGGTACAGTTATTCATAAGACAGACAGGGCTATATGGATAGGCCTGCCGCCTGCAGATGGGAGGTGTGGACAGCCTGCCACTGCCTGTGCCACATATGACTGACATCCCATGTACAGTACAGCCTGCTTAATAATAACTGTTCTTACTCACACCATGTGTCATCAAGTTGATCATGTGTTTGTGTTCTCTGCACATACACTCCTATCAGGAAACTACCTGTATGTCTAGCCTACAGTTTGTACTGTAGTGCATTATGCATCTCAGTGACATCATTATGCTTTTGTCTGTTGCTGTCCTGTTTTTCCATACTTCTTTATTGATTTTGATTGATTGAAATATTTATTAACAGTTTGCAGAATTACAGTACAGTTAACAAGACTGTTAACTGTGAGTGGACGACCCAATTAAGCATTACACTTGTTTACAAGAGGGTTCACCTTGTTTAATTCATCAAAACATTTAGAGACATACAAATAGACACTTCTATATAGTCAAAGGACGGAACAGGAATTCACATGCCTTCTGGTCACAAGTGTGGTTTGTGCAAATGTATATTCTATGTTTAAACTTAAGAACATGTGACACTGACTTAGCGGTAGTGCAATCGTGCTCGTGTACAGATGAGTCATTCAACAGAATGTCCAGTCACCATCCTTTAAGAAATTTTTAGTAGAAGATTCAAAAATCACACCGCTGTTAACAAGCCAAACCATGTGGTTGAATCCAGGAGGGCCTGTCTGACCAGGTCAACCGGGCTTAAGAAGGTCTGCATACAAGGGCCTTCAGCTTCGTAAGGGCCACATTCAGCCAGCTGAAAGAAATACTGAAGATTAGGCTAATGTGGTCACACCTTTTGCATTGTGTGACTTTAAAGGGACACAAAAAATATGACGTTTAGAAGATTTAGAAGAACTTACTTCCTGGACTACATGTTGTCTCAGGCTGTAAAACAGCCCTACCCCTATCTACAAGGAGGAGCAGTGCATGCACTAAAGCATTATGGGAAGTCCAGGAAGGAAGTGAGCCCAGTGCCCACGGCTCACTGCTAAAATATCTAAAACCACATATTTCACACATAAAGACCCCCAGGAAAGTGTTCTAAATCTTCTAAATGTCATTGACATGCAAAAAGGGTGAATAAGTGTCCCTTTAAGGCAAGCTTATCCATATATTTGACAGAGCCAATACTTCTCTACGTATTATTCTATGTTATCATATAGACAAAATACAGTTTATTACTGTTGACGATGTTATTACATTAGTGGGGAAAATTACAATTTCTAAAATGTTGAATGATGTCACTTATCTGACATAAAGAGAGTTTTTGGAGACACTGCAATATTATGCCTGAATTTCTGAATAAATCCAAATTCAAACATGTAAAATATGTGGCTGATGATGCAGTCTCTGCAGAGAATATGATAAAATGGTTGAGATAACAGCAAAAACATTTTATAACAACATGCCCCCCCCCACAACTGAGGACAACATTTTAATGTTGATGTTGGAGTCATTACATAGGCTATGTGCTCCTGCACAATATTGTATGCATTGTCAGAGTAAAGTGATCCATCCTTGCAAATCCCACTGGCACCACCTAAAGCTGGGGGAGGACTGACAGGAGGTGGGGATTAATGACCCCTGGCTCTTTTTTCTTCCTACAGTTGTCCTGGGTTGCAAAAGGCTCTGAGGAGGAATTTGCCACCCTCGAGTGGTTTTGGCTTCCGTGTAGCTGGTAGCATGGCATGCAGGGAAAGCCCTTCATGGGTACAGTGGGTAGAGATTTAGGGGACATGGCTTCTTCAGTGTTGCAGGCCCTGATACTGTATGGATAAAATAAACATATTGCCTGGTCTGCAGCTGAATGGAGGACAACAAAAAGAAAGAGGAAGGAATCTTACAAGGAATCTTGTATTTCAAGCAGATCTTAAGAAGCAACATTAAATTATGATTATATCCTGAAGTCAAGGTGACGATCATTTATCATTTGGGTTCACGGCTTGATTGACTGAATACTTTTTTAGTCAAAAATGCAAGTAAATGTACTAATGTGGCCATATGCAACAATGTCTGCTTCATATATCTGTCACATAAAATATATCTACTCAGTTGTACTATTGTAATTTCGCACCTTGATCAGATGGGCAGTGAACTGCCTAGACAGCTTTTGTTGTAAATAAAAAACAGGTGAGAAGTTATTGAACAAACAATTTAATTGACAAAATAAAGTTTCAAGAGGGAAAACTTACGAAAGTATTTGTAAAATTTGATAGCTGAATAGTATTCACATTCTTCAAAAAATACAAATAGAATGAAAACACACACAATACTTAATGTTGGAATTCTATTTAAATCGCAGCATAGCTGCTATTTGCTATTGTTTTATTTGCACATCAGGCCATAAGTCTCCCAGACACAAGTTGTGGCAAATCTGCACAGATGTGTTCATAAAGGTGTCTAGTTGGGGTACCATTATCCAAATTTCATTATACTTTAAGTAGCATGTGACATGTCAAACTAGGGGGTTTTCATGATGCTGAATCCATTCCAAGCATTAGTTTTGCACGAAAATATTCCTTGGGCTCAATTCGGCCATAGCCACTTGTGCTGACCTCATCACATTTGTGATGACGGCTATAGGCCTTTTTAGGCAAAGGAGTGTTTTTTGTGCAAAACTAATGCTTGCAATTGTTTCAGCACCATGGCTTGTGAAAACTACCGGCTACCGCCCTCCTGTGGCAACACCTGTGGACACTACGGGCACTCGCCTCCCAGACTACAGGGTAATGACTTGTTAACCTTTTTTGGTATACATTTTGTTTTGTATCAAATCCTTTTAAATAGTAGCCTACCGGTATTTAAATAAATAGCTATATTGTAACCTGCACTGCAAGGTAAAAGCAATTTGGCATATACACACACACACACAATGATTCAAAGCTGCAAGGCTTGCAGGCGCAGCTTTGAATCAGCTATATGCCATATCATCTAAAAGATTTCATTGGCTCTTTACAACCACGTGTCAAATCAGCAAAATAGAATTCACATGCTTAACTATAGTATAGCGTCAAAATACGATAGCCGATGTTTTTTGGACACCTCTATGTTTATTATGAAAAATAAGTCATATTAAAGCCTTGTGAAGTTGTGACTATACCGACTATACTGCCAGATACGACATGGAACCTAAACCTATATTCAACCCCCCGCTGCACCAACGGAGACACCAGTTTGTAGTGGACTTCATCAAAAGGAACAACACCAAGAAGGTGTAACACACACACACACACACACACACACACACACACACACACACACCCAATCCAATCCACTTTATTTATATAGCACGTTTCAAAACTCAAGAGTTTACAAAGTGCTGTACAGGAGAAAATAAAAACAAATGCACTACAGCTACCACTGTACCACACAGAAAAACAACAGCTAGAAAACAAAGTACAAACAGTGAAAACAAATGAGACAATACAGAAAAACAGCAGAAAAGCATCACAGTGAGACAAACATATACAAGGACCGAAGGAACTCAAGCGGGATTAAAAGCCAAGGTATAGAGGTGGGTCTTTAGGCGAGATTTAAAAGTCTCGATGGAGGGGGCCGATTTGACGTGGGAGGGGAGTGCACACACACACACACACACACACACACACACACACACACACACTCCCTAGCCCTGGCTACTGGTCATATTTACAGTACTAGGTATGGAGGAAACACTGTCACTATCATGAAATTAAACTAGATATGGCCTAGCCTACTTGACGAGTAGGATTATTGTGATTAACTTTTATTGTGTTTTTGGCATTGAACATTGGAAAATATGAATGAAAACGGGGCCCTTTAGTCTACACTTGTTTGCCTTAATTTAGACTTACTTTGTAAACAACTTGCACAGGGCAGATATGACAATTGCCGAATAGTCTCTTAAAGTGTAAAAAACTGACATATTTAATCATTCATAGTACTCTACTTTCTAAATGTTTCAAAATGAGTGGAAATAGTCGATCTGGGTGTGAGCTTGTAGATGTGCTATTTATGTAATACATTATGGGGGGGGAAATAAAGCAAAAAAGCTGATTATTTCGATTTATGTAAACATTGTGACAGGCCTATAGGAACACATCATCATCATCATAATGATAAAATGTGCTTGTGCTCTCAATAGGTGGTGGATTTGGGCTGCTGCGACTGTACACTCCTACACAGGCTAAAATTCCACCGTGAAATTGAGCTTCTCAGTGGAGTAGACATCAATGGCGAAGTGATGAAGAAAAAAATGTAAGGTTGTAACTTACACTTACCGTATGTTTCACCTCTGTTTTCTGGACTGTTTGGGAACTTGGGACAGTGTGCCCTCTGAGTAAAGGGAAAAAACTAGAGATGGATAGCACACACTGGCTCCCCGTTTCAGCCAGGATCGACAACATATGGTCCTGCTAACCATATCGATGTCGACCGGTCGATGTCGATCGATGTCGACCGGTCGATGTTGATCGAAAGGCGGAAATCACCCGTCGCTCCCGACACGCGTTGGGACTTTGCAACTAAATATGCAGAAAATAAGGAACTATAGGCCTATGTATGTCTTCCTTTCCTGTCTGCAAGTAGCTGTTTGGTGCAATGGGAGATTATAGATGTATTGTTTTTGTTTTTTTAATTAAGGCGCAGTCTGGCACCCCTCCCAGCTGATTATCTCCAGCCAGGGGATCGTCCTTTGAGCATTGAGCTGTACCAGGGCTCAGTCACACAGAAAGATAGCCGCCTCAGAGGATTCGATCTAGTGACCAGCATAGAGCTGTAAGTGGTCATTCATACAATGTTACCCAAAAAAAACCCTATACTTGGTTAGGTTCGGAAACCCAGATGTTTTTATTTCCAGGAAGAAATAATACTTTTTGGTTGACCGCAGTATTTGGTTGATACTACATCAAGTACAGTATGTGATGAAAATAGCCGATCCACAATCTCACAATGGGTTGTTGCATTGTTACTTAGTTGCAAAGTAATATTGTGTTGTGTGACCGTGGCTATTTTTGGGTGACAGTTCAACATATATAACGTACTTACGCACAACATAAGTCATGTCTCTCGATCTCTCTATTTTTCCAGCATAGAGCATCTCCAGCTGGCTGATGTGGAGCTCTTCTCTGAGGTGGTGTTTGGCTTTATGGCCCCAGTGTCTGTGATTGTCACCACCCCAAACTCTGAGTTCAATCCCCTACTTCCAGGACTGGTAGGCTTCAGGCACTACGACCACAAGTTTGAGTGGACCAGAGCCGAGTTCCAGACCTGGTTTGTTATTGTTCTATTAAAAGTTCTATCGTTTCAGATACCGTTGGCAGAAAGTGATGAGAACTATACATGTGTGGTACACCAGAGTGCATTTGTTGGACTCAAAACCCACACTATTACAAATTTGTGGGGCATTTCCCAGCCTGTGGAAGCCCAAGTAACTCAAGAGCAATAAGGCTTGAACTCCTTGTGAACCACACCCCTGCTGGTCAATGAAAATGTAGAGTGATTTAGAATGGAATTCTATCTTTCCTCAGGGCTCTGAAGGTGTGTGAGGAGTATGGTTATGAGGTGTACTTTACAGGGGTAGGACAGGCACCACCAGGAAAGCCGACAAATGTTGGATTCTGCTCCCAGATCGGGGTGTTTCAGAGGCTCTGTAAAACAGAAAATGCCTGTGTCATGCCCAGCAGTGATGTAGATGAAGTGTTTTCATACACTCTGGTGAGTCATTTTATATATCTCCCTGCAGTTACTGATGTTTTTAGAGCTTGTACAGTTCATAGATAAGACATTTCAAGGCATATACACACAGAAAACAAACTTTGATTATGAAGACATACTTAACGGGTCATAAGAGGAAGCATGAAGACTACACGACTACATTTAGCAAATAAATGGCATTACACTAACATACATACATATCGATTTATAATGCTGCATTGTGTCATCACAGATTTGCGGATGGGATGACCTAAGAATATATTTGAATATGGTTCTAATCTTCTGCAATTGTTTCCATCCCATGTCTTTGTCATTAGTTGTACAGTGTTGCCTATCCTAGTCTCCGTGACAACAACATCTTACAGGGTGTCGTGGTGAATGAGGTGATGTACTGGACTGAGCGACTGAGGAGAGAGAGGATGGAGGAGAGGACCAGAGAGGCGGATGAAGATTCTCAAGTTCAAGGTAAACTTTTTTTGTGGAAATTTGTTGCACTGGCAGCTGTAAATACAGCCATGAACAATCAACACACAAACAATACTCACAGGAAAAATAGAATGACACTGTTATTTAAAGGGCAAGTGGCAGCGGGGATAAATCTGTCCTTAAACCTATTGGTCGTGCATCTTGGTAGATTATGTCTGTGACCAGATACTGAATATGGGGCCTTCTTAGTAGTTATGACTTTGTACACTTTGGAGAGCTCATTTAGATGTGTCTGCAATCTTATTGCACATTTTGTAAATTTTGTCTAGGCTGTTGTGACCCAAACCAGTAAAAAAAAGAGCTTTAAACAGATTCAGACAATTTATGATGTGCACTTTGCATGCAGCAACAGGCAAGTTGTCCAATTCCCTCCAAATCTCGGCCATGGGTCTGGCATTTCAACAGCCGGCTACTTTTCTTTTTTATAATATTTGTTTTATTTGGAAAGTGCATTGTAGTACATACATCATTTCAACAAAACGACACAAGAGCATTTCCCAAGATTTTCTTCTTTTCCTTTTTTCCCCACCCCTCTTCCCTCCCTCATCCCCCCTCCATGCGGCACCATCTCCAATGTCTCTGTATAGTATAGTCCTTTTTCTACAGACATCGAGTCCACACAGCCGGCTACTTTTCATACGGTTTTCTAAGAAATGTTAGGTTACATTAATTGACATTTTTAGCCACTAGGTTGCCCAGAGGCTAGAGCCAATGAGAAAGAGTTGTGCCTCTGTTCACACCATCAGCCCACAAAGTAGTGTTTCCGACTTCTGTATCTATCTGTTTTTTGTCTCTGTCTGTTTCCTGGGCATATTTTGGGTGCTGTCCAACTGAAAGACCGCAAACTCTGTGTCCCCCATATGACCCAGAGGTGTGCACTGCCAATTCGATCGGACCAATGGTTTCCGAGACCCCCCCCCCCAAAAAACCCACCACAAATATCTTATCTGTGTATCTGTTTCTCTCCCATTTAATCCTTGTTTTTTGCTTAGCTGGTAGGCATGATGTGATTGTTCCTCTGGTCCAGTTATGGTCGTGTTGTCCCAAGGTCAAAGACCTGTGCGGAACCCTCAGCCACTTCACACAGCTCCTGCTGGACCACCCCCTAGTCACACTGACACAGGATGCCACTGCTGTGCTCGTCACTGACCAGCGTCAAGGTACCAAACTGACTAACACAGTGATTCTCAACCTGTGGCCCCCTGGTGGGCGGTGAGGATATTGCAAGTTGTTCCCCAACTAATATGGTACAATAACAATGTGAAAAACAAAGAAAATAACTGTTTTCATTGTGATACTGATGTTAGTTCCATTGATCCAAGCCGCCATACAAATAAACATGCTCTATAAATACACTGTGGGGATTTTCCATTGGGTCCTGATCCACAAAAGGTGGTTAAGAATCATTGGATATACAGTATGAGTGGGAATACAGTAGGTATCCATGCATTATCACTGTTACTGAAGTCTTTACATTGTTAAATAATGGAATTTACTACAATAACCTAACAAGGATATTTTGACCCATAGCCAACATAAACAGGACATGTAGGCCTAATCACTAGAATCCTAAAAGTAAGTAGCCTTTGGAACCAAGGGTTGCCAAGCCATAGGGCAGTAGCCCATCTCGTCTGTGTAGCATGAGGCAGCTTGATGTAAAAGACAAGTACACCCCTGGATATTGATGGTATGTTGCAAGGATTTACCCCCAATTCAACCCATGATGCTGATTGCCAAGCAGGGAGGCATTGGGTCCCATTTGTATAGTCTTTGGTGTGACCCAGCCAGGAGGATTGAACCAATGATAGTGGCTCAGGGGTAGAGTGGCCGGATGGTAACCGCAAGGTTGCCAGTTCGAAGTGTCCTTGAGCAAGACACTGAACCCCTAATTGCTCCTGGTGTGCTGGTTGGTGCCTTGCATGGTTTCCGCTGCCATCAATGTATGAATGTGTGTGTGAATGGATTGCACAATCTCTGTAAAGCGCCTGGGATAAAGGCGCTATATAAATAACCCATTTACCATTTTATATGGGTTTGGGTTATAATCCTCCAAGGCTAATATTAGTGGTAAATGTTAATGTGTGAATGATTTAATATTTCAAATATTATTCCACACATTGTCTTGTTTAAATTCATTTGATTCCTCTGGTTTATGTTCCTAGATCAGGAGGATGCTGAATATGAAGATTTGGAGGATACTGGATGTACAGAGACTGGACAGTACTTCCTCAGTGCCATCCAAGAGGATGACTGGGAGTCAGAGCTTTGAATTTCTGGGAGATAACCACTTAAAAGTTAAACCCTGTAGTTGACAGGGGTGCCCCGGGGCTCTGTTCAAGGTCTGCTCCTTGCCCACCCATACCAGTCTCATCACTGAAAATAGCCCATCTACAAACTCACACGTCTTGCTCATGAAAAACCATTACCCTTCTTCCCACTCAATTTGGCTGGCCATATGCTCGTTACTGTCTGGCTGAGATCGTCACAGTATTGCCATTTGCTTCCTCATGCCTCTTAAAACAGTGGTTCTCAAACTTTTATCCGGCCACGGACCGCCATCTGAAAAGGTTTCATGCCAGGGACCCCAGAAAAGATGTAAAAATAACATGCAAGTTTGCAGCATGGATGAGCTTATGGATTTGAATAGCCAACATACAAAGTGATTAAAAAAACCCCAAACAGGACCCACTTGACAATGTCTTAAAAGCATCCAACTCCTAGGAATCACTGTAAATGGTACACTTGACTAGACAATAGAGCTCTACTAAAGCAAGTGTCATTTATTATTTTTCTGTTCTTATTAAAACAAGTCATGTAAAGGTTGTCAATTTATGGTTTAATTTAAGCATGCAGTAAACCTTCCCCTTCAACATACAAGTGCATATTTAATAATTCATAAATGGAGAAAAGTTGGTTCAGCTGTCAGAGAAATACAATATAGGACTATTAGTTTTTTAATAACATTTTATTCAACAGTGCAAGGTACACATTTAGAGCATACATTACACTTGTTAAACAAATATTGGTCAAAATGACAGGTCTGCATTGGGAAACACTGGACACCGTCAAGACAGCAAAGAACATCACTTAACATTTTAAAAGCTCCATATATAAGCACAGCTTCACAGAAGAGAAGAAGCAACCATGTTTGTAACATGTTCGGTACCTGTCTCACACAGGTAAAATAAGTGATCAACAAATCAATATCAATAAACAAATACAAGTTTCATTTTCAATAGAGGTCTCATTGTCTTTTTTTGCTGCAAATACTAGACTACTAGATGTGGTTCATAAAATAAACGATCTCCCAAGTTTTAAACACTACATACATGAGGTGTAAATATTGAGTAACAATGGCACAATATTTGCAAATGAATTACACAAGTGTTTTAAAGACAAAGTAGCAATAACCTACCTCTGATGGAAATGACAAAATCAAAGCTTTTCCAACTAAAAAAGGACATCTAAATCATGCAAAAGCAAACTGAGAACACTGATCATCTTACAGATAAAATACTTATTTTGACACTTGTGCAGAAACTCTTAAGATGTATGGTTAGGCAAGTACTGTATAGCTAGCCCTGCTATGGCTTATGACGGGAGAAATGGGTCACACCAACTATATAGTCATGTTAGTTACAGTATATGTCAGTTTACAGTTTGCAGGCAAAATAAAACCAAGTCTGTTTTTTAAAAGATGCCGTAATCCTTGATAATGCTGATAATGCAGCAAAGAGATGGCTCTCACAGTATACCTCTGATGATGTTCACTACTAGTCACAGTATGCATCAGTTGGACAAGAATCAGTTTTTGGCATCCGTTTCCAAAAACTTAATTCTTGCAGCAGTTCATAAGAGTTTTGTTCATTGCTATGAGCCTCACTGATCTTACGTCTTACCCCAGAGTTTTGATCAGATTACTTTGTTGTGTATACCCAATCCTCCCTGCAGTGACTGCAACCAACTGACAGTAGTTGGCAAGAGGTAATGGGTAAGACTTTTAACTTGACGAATCATGAATGTTAAAATACGGCACTGCAGTCACCTCCAATATGACTTCAGCTTACATTACACTTCTGTTATTAAAAGAAAAATACTTCCCGCACAGAGCTAGGTCACCTTCATAGCACAAACTGCTCACAACCAGAACACAATACTGATGTCAGCAATACAGTGGATGATCATACAGTAAAGTGTGGGCAGGTTTCCCCACACAGTTGATAAATGGGTTGCCATCCCTAACGAGTATAATTACGTACAGTATATCACACCCTTTCATTTATCCATGATGACAGGATTACTGTCACTACTCACTACAGTGGCCTTACCACTTTACAAGTCACAATCACACCCTTTGTCTCCTTCACACAACCACATCATGCACACCAAACACAAAAAGGCTAAGGTTGATGCTATCTGTTTTTGTAGTAAAATATCCCCATCGACTTTATAACAGATGGGTTCAACGACTAGCTTATTAGCAGCTTATTGGTTAACAAAATATAAATTTTAAATACAGTCCAAAACAAAAAACAGATGTCATCCTCAAGACAAAAACACAACAGTTAGGAATGTATTCAGAAAGCATGGCATATTCCTCTTTAGCAACGTTTTCACTTTCTAATGAAGCACGCAAAAACCCATCCACCCATAGTCTGTTATCGAGAGAAGGTTTGACGTTTTCTTCCAGTATGTATTAGTCTTAAATGGGTTCATGTTGAAGGCAAGGTGATAAACAAAAAAAGCACCTGGATAATCTACCAACATAAGGAAAGAAAAACAAGAAGTGGTCAGTTTTGTCAGCAGAACAGTAAACACCACAAATGCACAGCGACAACCAACGGAAATTAGAAGGTTGAAGAGAAATCAAGGTGAGTGGTGAGTATACTGTCAAAGGGTCACACAAGCATTGAGAATTGTCAGCAATCTTATCTGTTTGTTTGTTCTAGAACATGCCAGTGAGCCCAGTCCTGACTGGAAGAGAGCTATAGTGCACATAGTCTAAAAAAGCACAAGAGGGCACTGTTGTAGTCTCTACCCTCCACGGAGTTGTTTGCTTGTTGTGGCGCAGCGCCTCATCAATGCGTCTGTTACAATTAATATTAAAAACGATGACCGTGACCTGACTTTTGGAAATCTGCATTACCATTCTCCATGTGTGGGAATCGTCACGTCAGGGCTAGCGTTTTATCACCACCTGCTCATAAGCTCCAGCGCCAACCCTGGAATCGCAAGAGAAGATTAGATTAAGATTCTCTGCAGGGGTGTCCTGGTGGCACGTCATACAGTATCTAGGGTTGTGACTACCACGATATTTATTTGAAAAAGATTATTTGAAAAGAGATAGAAAGTTCATTCAATGGAAATCTTCAGTTAAAGTTGTATGACCATTCTAATCCTATCATGTTAAATAAAGTTTAAGTAAAATACATTTTCATTTCATTTCTCAGCCCAAGCTTTTTCATATAGCTCTGTGTGTGTATATATATATATATATATATATATATATATATATATATATCTCCATCCAGAGTAGAGACTCTAGGGTTCCCTATTTCCGATCCTATGCTAAACTCACCTGGTGTGCAAGTGATGGCTTCCCAGGGCTGTGCTCCCCCCAGGGCCAACAAATAAACGCAAGCCTTCCTCTGAAACAAGACAGGCACATGCACACACTTTAAACTCAGATTCATGTAGTAGACAGAGGGAACAGTAACATACTCCTGCATATTCCTTGGCATCAGTCGCTAGGCAATCTAAAAATAATCCTCTATTGATGGGACCACTTTTCCCAGCACAGAGCTCAGCTAGATGAGACCTTGGTAAGAATAGAACTTCCTCTACATCTCTCAGACTCATTAAAAGAGACAGGTATCATTTTCTGTTATATTAGTGTGCTATATAACATGACCTGGTATACTTCTGATCGAGGGGTGTTAATAAAGTTGTATTCTCTGTTTGAGCCCTCAGCTGTTACATTTAACACCAAACCTAAACCTTGTGAAAGTAAAACATTATTCTGACTACATATCTTCAAGACATCCGCTATTACTAGATGCAGCTAGCATAGTTTGGCGTTTGGAAGTGGTTTATTGATTTTGGGATTTTGGGACAGCTTACAACAGTGTTCAGTTATTCTAGCCTACATTTTATGTTCACTACACTCTTTATCATTGCACATCTTGTATACCAGTATATAAAAAAATCACATCCGTGTGAAGTGAGTGGTGCAACTCCTTGTGTGTGGGGGGGGGGTTCCAGACCCACAGGAACGCACCCAGGGCGAGCCGCCCCGCGTCCGATACGACATGAGTTACCGTGTGCCGGTCCCTCTACTGTAAACTCTACTGTACTGTACTGTACTGTACGGGCACACCCGAAATCATCATATATACAGTTAATAGGTGCGTGTGTGTGTTAGGTTGCGCACAGGTGGTGAAAAACAACCATTCTGTTTTCGTGCTCATACCCAGCCAGGCAGGCACCCAGCCAGCCAGCCACCTACCCACACACATAACTCCGTAAGGGAGTGGTTGCACCACTCAAAAAAGTAGCTTAGTTTGGATGCCAGGAGCTTTTGAGTGCCCAGAATCAGTGGCATACTTTGGTTGCAGTTGCACCGATGACAAAATTGAGGTTTGACGTCAACTTTTTGCACGAGAAAGAATACATACTGTGTATATTTCTTCATAAATATAACAGGATATCAATTATACAATCATGTGGCATGTGTGCTATCTGTGGATAGTGTGAGAGGGAGGATGACTGATTTAAGCAGTCACACCTGGCCTGAGTCAAACTAGAACTGGACTCAGAGCTGGGTGTGGCTGCGCACCAGTTGTGCATGGACTTGATCAAGGCACAACAGGTTAAATCAGTCATCTCCACAAACACTGGGAAGCGAGCCTCTGTCCAGACAGTGGAGAGCCATCTGCTCTCCTGTGTAAACTATTATTGTGATGCTTTCAAATTGTTATTCCCTTGACTTGGAGGAATAAAGAGACAAACTTAAGGAAGCTGCCTTGTCTTGTGTCCTTACTTGCCCTGGGTAGTGACGAGTCGGTCACATTTGTCACTACCCAGGGCAAGGAAGGACACAAGACACTGCAGCTTCCTTAAGTTTGTCACTCACGCCAGGTGTGACTGCTTAAATCAGTCATCCTCCCTCTCACAGATAGTTTGCCTGTCCTGCTTGTTTTTCAGTGTTTGATAAATGTGTGCCTTACCCTCAACGCTAGAGTCCATAAGTGAGGCTGTGAAGTCTTGACTTTGGAGAATCTTCTCTACTACATCGTCGGCATCTACTCGTGTGTCATCCATTCTCTTCAGCTGGGATTCAATAGAATCCTGCTTCACTGGGTGTCTGGAGGGAACATAAAGGATTACTTCTGTGTTTATCAATTGATTGCATCCATCTCTACTACCTTGAACTGCATCTTTTGGATTATTCATATAATTGGTCCTTACCAATACTATGGTGAGTAGACAATTTCCATCTACTATCTCTGCGTCTCATTGGTTGGCTGTGGACAGTTCAGAAACCTGTCTACCAGTGACATCATCGAGTGGGATTCCTAGCTAATAGAAACTACAGCCTCTCTCTTCCTGGAAAGTTAGCATGCTTACATAGAAGCCATGATTCTTGAATTTATAAAACTAAGTTTTAAATCTTGTTTGAAATGACCAAATCTACATACCGATGATGTCACTGCTTGGCAGATTTCTGAAGTGTCCACACCCCACAGCCCTGGGGTTGACATAAATGGTGCTATCTTATAATGAGCATTTAGTGAGGACTAATTATATGAACATAGGTTGAAAATGGCACAAGTGGTCCTTTAACCACTTTTCAGTACCGCTGCAAGTCAAATGTAAGACCAGTTTTGCATCACATTTAGTCGTTTATTATGTCTGACAAAACAAATGGAAGTGAATATGGCGCGGTGACGAATCAGTTTTTAAATAAAGAAAAGCTAGAAAACAATTCTAACCCTTTTTCTCCAATACAACAAAACATACATTTCATCACACTTCTCACACTTCCTACTTGTGGATTAAATTAACCCATTTTGGTGTTAGCATCATGTCGTGCTTTAGCTATTTAAAAATAGCAGATCTACAAGCTCATAGCTTGTACTGTAGGTCTGCTATTTTTTTTTTTATCGAAGAGCGACTGACATAGAAGACATTTTTAGAATCTGATCTCAGGTCAGAATGAAAACTGTCAGGATGTAGAAGACATTTTTTTAATCTGATCTCAGGTCAGAATGGGTTAAGCTCACCGGTTGAGCCGTTCGCAGGAGGAGGCACTCCGGACAGGTGTGCTTGCTGGGCTGGCAGTGGTGGTGGTGGTGGGTACGGGGTGCTCAGGAAGGGCAGGACAGGGCCTGGTCTCCCGGTCTCTGTCCTCACTGGGTTCAGGGAGGCTGCCGATGCCTGTGGAGGCACTGCCGACTGAGAGGTTCCTGCGATGGCTGAACTCCGATAAGCTGGAGGAGCGGGAGTGACCTGTGCTGTAGCCTGGGAGGGAGGGAGGGAGTGATGCAGTTCTTGAGTATTAGTTCTGAAATGTTAGAGCTAATTTATACTACAAAATACCTAATAAACAACATTGTGATGAGGCGTTTGTGGTGGTTTTGGTGTTGCCCAACTTTGCAACCACATCTAAAAAGATGGGAAGGTATTTGTCTCATTGCAATGATGACAAAGAAATGGAATTTGGAACATTCTGACAAATAACGGTAATGGGTCGCACACACCAAGACATTTTGAACAGGAGACAAATGTTTCGGCTATCCAGACACACTGATGAAGGCTGCATAGCCGAACCGTTCAAAATACAAGAATAAATTATTGAAATGCAGTCTTGGTGTGTGCGGCCCATAACCATTATTTATTTGATATGATTTGAACGGGTAACGCACCTAAAGTCAGAGTGAGGTGGTCACATGAAGAGTGAACATTCTGACAAACCTCAAATGACTTTACTTTTCCAGCTGATAGTGAACTGAGAAAAATAAAAGAGGAAATGAAATCTCAAGTCAACCATATAGCCTACTGTATGCATGTGCCATACATGAAACTGATGCCATCATGCGTATTTTAAGTCGCAGTCACATTGTTTGTACAAAACACTTTTCCAGAATGAGTCTTGCCTTCATTATTAATATTAAACTACATAGACTTATTCTATATAGTTATAATTACTCAGGCTGGGTCGCCTATATGTGAGTGAGGGGTATGATGTTCGAGAGACCCGAAACCCCGATGACCTTGGGATACATCACTGAGGATACGTCCCAGGTGCATCCATTCAAGGCCAGGCCATTCAAGCAGCAAGCGCACCACCTTCTCGCTCGGGTGGAGTCTGCAGAACCATTGCCCATCACTCCTGAATGAAGTGTCTGGTGCTGGGACCCTGGTGCAACACACAGGTCCTGGGCCTGGTGAGAGCAGGAGTGGACCTGGTGAGATGTAGGAGGGGCCCGGACAGGAGTCAACCCACAGAGCCTAGTCCTTCCATGCGCCAGAAGTGTACCTCCCAGCCCTGGCAGAGTAGTTCTGGAGTAGTTCCAACGGATTGTGTGGCCCTGGTTTTTCCCTAATGGCACTGATTGAGGGTAGCTACTGGGACGTAAGTCAGGACTTGATCACCCCAGCTGGGTCACCTGAGTGAGGGGTATGATGTTCGAGAGACCCTAAACCCCGATGACCATGGGATACATCAATGAGGATACGTCCCAGGTGCATCCATGCGATGTTTTGTGTTATAATTCTATGTTTGCATTATAGTTTTCACCATCCGGGCAAGATCTCACCACACTTGGAAAACAAGTAGATCCAAAAAGGGTATCCCCTCCCCCTCTGGTTATAGCATACACATCACACATTTATGGCACAAGATTCATTCACTGTGCAATGTGCATTTACTGCAAACAATTTATGAACTCATATGAACAAATTACTTTTCGTTGTTGAAACCCCAGGTGCCATGCAGTCAAGTACATTTTAGACTTGTAGTGTGTTCAATCATTTAGTAGTTGAGTAAAAGCAGCACAGCAGCACCACATACTCAAATTCTATTACAGTCAGCAGTAAAACACATCACAGGTCCTGAATGCACTGAAGCAATGAGAAAGCAAACCTCCTACACACTAGTATCGAGTCATCGACAGTAAAGTCACAGAATTAAAATGACTTTTAAGGCATATACTGTGTACATGTGTGTATAACTTTTTTTATGCCATTTACCCAGACAATAACGTTTAATACAGACCACAGATGTAGACATAGAAAGTGCATTCATCATATTAAGATGGCAGTTAGGGCTGTGCTTATGTTTACCACATCTTGTCACACTTCCCCTCAGTCTCTAGTGTCGATCTGATCTGCCGGTAATGGAAACTCGAGACATATCGAGATCTAAACTGCTTAGCAGAGTGATATTGGCAGATAGCTCACTCTCCCTCCCCCAGTTGAGGCTTATAGTACATTTCCTACATTCGCAGAGAGAAAGATTTAGCTTTGCAGCCTACTTCACCAACTGTCCTTGATAGTACCAATGGAACTTTACTTTTAGGTGTACAAAAGGAGTTGTAAACAATTCATAGTGTATAAATTGGAATATGTGGAAAAAGTGAAACACTGATATTCTAGATAATGACAGACAATCAGACAAGGAGTCAGATGGAATTGTTCAGTCAGTGGTCACTGGATATGGAGAAGGAACCCTTACTTTTAATCATTGTCAGATAGAGCAGAGACAGAACTGGGGAGAACTGGATTAACACCAGGCATGCAGAGAAAGGTTTTAACATGCAAAGAAAAGGTTTTACCAAATTTGAAGAAGAGCGAGAAAATAAATCTAGAAATTATGTGGCGGTGTGCTACATGTTTTTTTTTTCTTAAAAAAAATCTATTCCAACTACCCCACAGAACTTGCGTAAAAGGAAGGAGGGAAAACCCAATAGACAATCAATGTGTTTTTCTTGTTCACAGAACCCCGATTTTCCACCATCTGGGAAGGAAACTTGGCCTTAATTGATTCAAGACATCTTCAAGAAGTCTTACCGTTTGCATGTGCCCTAAAATGTACTGGACAAACAAAATGGAAAAAGTTAGCATGCAAGTGGGGAAATCTGACTCTTGTACTTGGCTGGAGGGCTCCGACAAACTGACAGGCCATGATGTTCTTTGTCACTGTTGCCTGTGTGATGAAAATTATTTAATTTGGCATAAAATGGGAGCAATTCAGACAATTTGTTTGCATCATTTGCATGAAGCAAAGGATTTGGCATGTAATGTGTGCCAAACTAAACTAAATTATTAGTTTATTGGCATGAAGGCCGTTTCAGGCGGGGATCGAGTGACCCAGGCGTTCCGGATCAGCGATGCCTAAAATAATAATAATTAACTATTTTGAACGATGACAAATAAACAAAAAATGTAATGGTTAATAATCATAATTATATCGGCAAAAAAGGTATGGTCACTATATCGGACGGATATATTGGCTGGGCTCTACTTATTTGTCTTGCCTGTGTCCGGGTAGCTCAGTCGGTAGAGCACTCGCCTTTCGACCGCAAGGTCATGGGTTGGATCCCAGCCACCACCAACTCAGCGTATGAGTAGTGTGGCAAGTACTGGGAGCTGATGGTAGGTGTTGTGCTCCACCTCAGCATTCCATCTCTAGCGCATTGTAACAGGGATAGACTCCCGCACCCTGGCTGATACCGACAATAAGCCTCTCTGACTTACTTACTGTCTTGCCTGTCTAGATACGTTTTGCTCCACAGATATACATACTGTCCTGGTAATACATGACGTGTGCAGCAGGAGTGCTTGTCTCTCAAAGTAGACAAGCCACAACATACAAATCCTACGTGTTGTAAATAGAAGGAGAGCCTACCTGAGAGTTTGGACTGTTGGCTAGCGTAACTGGAGGTTCTGGAGTGGCCGCATGCCCCTAGGTCATCAGGAGCAGTGGAACACTTGCTTTCTCGACTCTCTGCAAGGTTTTAGAACAAGAGGTGTGATGATGATGATAAGGGCATGGAGTACAATAAGGGTCCGCCCTCGCAGAAAGTGGTGTCCTACCGTTCCTACTGTATAGTCAGAATTGAACCAAGGCCAGCAAGTAATGCGCAGAGATGGCACTGAAGAGTAGAAGTTCTAGCATTCCAGAGTAAGAAGAATTATTATGAACTGATCATCAATTATGAACAGATCATTAAATAAATTATAGCACACACATACACAATAGTATATGCACAGACAGGATTGGTCAACCATTTGTCTTGCGTAGGAAACGCAGCTAGAATATGTGCAGAAAAGCACTTCACCTAACGGATAGCAAACACACAGTTCCTATTTTTAACTGTGCGTGAGCCCCCCAGGGTCAGAGCAGATTGTAGCGAAGCTAAAAGAGATAGTTTAAATGATACATGAAAGAGAAGCACAACGATCTGGAGGAGATGAGCACACAACGCTCCAGTGCATGCATTCACACATGCATACACCACACATACAGAGACATAAGAGGATAGAGAAGAATAGAAGAGAATATCTTTATTGTTCACCAGAGTAGAAATATGTCTTGAGCTCAGCTCACACAGCATAAAAAAATTGGTCATACTTTAGAGACAAATATAACACATATCCATTATTTGGTGCTGAGGGGCGGGGGCTCACAACTCAATTTTGAACGCTCCAAAAATTATTAGCGATAAAACACCAGTAAAAATACGTTTAGACCGCGGGGTCTAAACTAAGTATAAAGTATCAAAAGTGAGTTGCAGGGCTCCACTTTGTTGCCTCATACTTTACTCGTAGAAATGCTTGTGGCTGTGGCTGTAGCTCATCAATCACATGGTTGAATTTAGAAGATTGATGGCATCTGGGATAAAGGACTTATTGAAAAGAACTTCAGTAGGCGGTAGCTAAAAAGGCTCAAACTGGATGAAGAGAGGATCTGGAGCTATTTGCCAAGATACTTCCCGCTTTCTGTAAAATGTTGGTCAAGAGCTTTTGGGGTTTGCCAATGATTTTGCTTGCCATGGATGCGGACGCAATAGTAGTGAGTTGAAAGATCAATAAAAAGGTCAATATAGTTTAATGAACTTGCGAATTTTAAATACATTCAAAGGACCCCCAATGGAAATGAGCTCTCAAGCTATATTGTGTTCTATCTTTATGCCTTTATGTGTATGCATTTGCATTTTGTCGGACGAAGATGTCACTCAACATCAACAATGCAAAAAAAATAAGAAGAAAAAAAGTCTACAAAGACGATTTTGCTTAGTGAAGCGCTGTAGTTAAACAGAAGCTCATTTATCACTACTGCTTTAAAAAAAATAGGGGTAAAAGACATGTCACTGGTTAATGATGATGGACACAAACAAACAGACCCCCCCCCCCCCCAATTCATGTATATGCTATACAGTAGTATAGGAAACTGGGATCCCTTTCATTTAATTGTTCCAACTGAAGATCAGGCTTAATGAGTTATTCCCAAGACGAAAATGATCCTCACCAGATCCTCGCCATTGATTGATTGAAGTATAACAGTTTGCAGAATGGGTACATTTCACATGAAAGCACAACTCAATATAAAGACAGTTACTACACACTGATAAAGCATTACACTTGTTTACAACAGGGTCCACACTTTTCAATTCATCAGAACGTGTCTGGGAATGGCAGTTAGAAATACCTGATTAGTGATTACCCTAAATCTATTGCTTTCTGGCTTTGGTAACCTGTAAGAGATGTGGTCAGTCTTACCCAGACAGACTTTTTGAGTGTCCCCTCCTTTTCTCTCCTCCAGTAGGCTCTCTCCATCTCCCTGGATTCCTATCACAGTGGCTGTGGATGGAGGCCTGGGCAGAGAGGAAACAGGAAAACCATGTTCCGTTTCATTTCATTAGGGTTTTACATGATTATATAAATTTTATCCTTTACTTTTTATCCTTATACTTTCTTACACAGCATTTGACAGTTCACATCAAATTTCAGCTTGCTGTCAAATGTAGTGCCCACTGCTCTGGGGAACATTCAGTTGGAGAAAGGCATACAGTATATGGATATGGGCATATACCGCCTATCTTACAAACCACCTATCTGACTTTACGCCAGGCAACGCAATATTATGCATGCCGCGTTTGAAGTTAACCAATCTGACGGTTCTCTGGGTACAAAGGACAAACACGCACACGTTCAGAGGTTTGTGTAATATATAAAATTGTCAATAGTGCTTGTCTGCATTTCAATGCTGAATAAATAAATAGAGAGCATAGGGTTGGTATGCTTCCATAATTATAAACAGAAGCTACTGTATAATTTTTAGGTCATACTCTGCCTTTGGGGCAAGGAACTTTGCTTTGCCCGTCCTGGCAGTTTCATTGAAAAGCCTGCATCCCTTTTCCGTGGTGTACCCAACCGTCACTAGGGAAGAAGAACCGGTTTTACAAGCTATGGCATATCACTTGTTTACAGTGACATATTAGCTACAACAGCAGACAGTCACAGGGGCCAACTCATAGGAAAGTAAATTACTTTTGAACCAGGTATTGTCATTGTGACCTTAAAGATGTTCCCAATCTTAGCTGAACAGTCCAGCAGCTTGCGAGATTAGCTCTGGACACACAGACACACAGAAAACATGACACATTGAGAGCTTGTAGGCTATTTTCAGGCTGTTTTCTCTGCCATGCATGATGGAAACCTGGCATGACAATATTTTGTGGAAAGGTTTTGTAAATCAAAATGCTTAAAAGAAAAGGACATTGTGCCATGACATTGTGTTATGCAAACATATTTATAATTCAGTATTATATATTTTTTATCTTTTAATAATCAGTAGTTACAATTGTACAAACCATATGATATTTAGCCACCTTTAAAAGTAGTGAAATATTGCACAATATTGCAAAACACTTACGTTTTAAAACATGGGTCTCCTGACATGAGCTGTGTACTGATGATCACCTAATACAAAAGACAGAAAATACAAAACATATATATAATATATACTGTCAGCCATCTTGCACCGTTTGACACCTGGTTCGTTTTGCTGGGGATTGCTTACAGTGTTAATAAACAGTTTTTTAGGATAGGAAACCTGTACACTGGCACGCTTTACTGGAACTACACCACAGCTCAAACAGCACCTACCTTGAGAATGGAATTGTCCTGGCGAGTGTTTTTGGTATCATAGCCCTCTAGGAGACATCTGCGTGTTGTATTCCCTGAGCCAGCAAATTCTGCCAAATTCAGGTCAGCAAAACCAAGCTGTAGGAGAGCAGTGAGTTGGCAAAGTTGAGGGATAGATTCATTTCATCCCGTTTGTTTTGGATATTGATTGACGTATTCTCTTGAGGAGAGCTGTTTACATTTTGGGCTGTATTTTGCGTGTCTTAAGTACCAGGTCTTATTACTTAACTTAAGACCTGGAGGCGTGATCAATGCCATTTGGCTATTCTGAGTGGCCAAAGAGCATTGACCACGCCTCCATGTCTTAAGTTAAGTAATAAGACCTGGTACTTAAGACACGCAAAATACAGCCTGCAAAATACAGCCCTATAGGCTGTATTTTGCGTGTCTTAAGTACCAGGTCTTATTCCCTAACTTGAGTAAACTAAAGACCTGGAGGCGTGATCAATGCCATTTGGCTATTCTGAGTGGCCAAAGAGCATTGATCACACCTCCAGGTCTTTAGTTTACTCATGTTAAGGAATAAGACCTGGAACTTAAGACACGCAAAATACAGCCCCTGGTCTCCAATCGTTTCAACTTTAATGGAATCCTGATGTTTTTGTGGTCATCTTATAAAATATCACTATGTGGCCTAACATTCATCCAGTACACATGAATATTAAAATGTATATATCCCTGAAATGTACTTCTACCAATAGAAGTAAACCGACATAACCAACATAACATGCCATGCCCACTTGCAGGCAGTGAGACCTCTGTTTATTATGGGCTCACTAGGCCATTAAAACATAAACACACCCGATTACTGTAAATCTAGGTTAACTAATCTGAAACACAATAAAATAAAAATCTTAATTATTACCTTTGCATACGCCTTTCCACCCTTCAGCTCCTGGAAAGGATAATCATCAATTATTATTTCAACACAGCCCCCCCCAAATATCTTACAGGACCATACAATCTCTAAACTGTTGATGATCTGATACTTTTCAGTTTTGGATCTACAACTACCAAATTCCCCTGGAAACGGCACGCTGAGCTGCTCCAGATGAGCAGGTTGGTACCTTGCATGGTTTCCTCTGCTTTTGGTGTGTGAATGTAATGCACATTGTGAAGTGCTTTGGATAAAGACCTTACAAACTCTTACAAAATAAAGCAATAAGCCACAAGAGGTCTCAGGTTACGGGGTATTTTATAATGGCTGAGAGGCATAGTGAGACACGACGCGTAGCGGAGTGTCTCCGACCATTTCAGCCATTATAAAATACCCGGTAGGCTGGGACCTCCAGTGGCTTATTGCTTTTCTAAAACGGTTACAAACATATAGAAATATTAACCTCAAAACTATTCCTAATTTACAAAAGTAGCTACACTTTGTGCCGCTTTGCGCCCACCAGCTGGGTGTGTGAATGTAATGCACATTGTGAAGTGCTTTGGATAAAGATCTTACAAACTCTTAATTTTGTAAGTTGAAGCAGACTATACTGTACCTTTCTGACAGACACTCGACACACACAGGGGTCCAGTATTCCTGTCCCTGCACTGGCACTCATCTTACAAGGGAAAGAGAATGTTCTTCTCCAGCGAACACAGTTGGCTTGTACTGGCTCCCTGTATGGGGAATAAGACATTTTAGTGCATTCTGGTGGTTCAGAAATAAAACCACCATGTTGAAGCAGACTACACAATCAATTTGAAATAATGTCTACACGAAAGGAAGAAATTAAAGCAATAGAATCACTCTCTCTGTATAAGGATAAACGGAGTGGATGTAGATGTTTTCTTGTACACAGTAAACTTTACTCCACTCACAGAACAAGTCTAAAACCAAGCTATCTGAACTGCAAATGACAGTGTTTTAGAGTTGAGAGAATAGTTCGTTTTTCAACCATAGACTTAACACATTATACTAAACATATATAATTAATTACATAATAATATGGCTGATAAATGATAATAATATGAGACAATATGTTAGTAGGGCTTGATGGCTTCTGTGTGAGATCTAGGTTACGAATAGAGCTGGAGGTCTATAAGTGGCAGCGCCTCATCGTTACAACTAAAAAGCAGCAGATGTGAACAATAATGTTCCCAAACAATGATGTCAACCTATGTTACATGTTTCCTGTCTATTTTCCTGCCTAAATCCTGAGTCGGAGAAAGGGAACTCCCAGCCAGCTGCACTCCAAGTGCCTTGGGACTGTTAAGCCAGCCGCACTTCTCGTGCAGCAAAATCAATTTGTGCATGTGAGAAAGTCTGCTGTGAGCAAGATATGAGCCAGAATAAGGCTTGTCTCATCTCATTCGACGGGTCTCCTAGTACTACCATGTTAAAGTGTGGCTGCAGTCTTGAGGGCATAATACAATCAGACAAAACACTGCTTCAAACTGGACTTCAAGTGGTCCAGTGTGTGACGTCAGTCATCTGACATCTATTACACATTATTCCAAGGTTTCAACCCGATCCAAGCCCCTTTGAGTTCCATTATAAAAATGATTGATTTTTATTTATTTTTTATATGAATTGCATTTTGACAGCGCTTTCCCAAGTGCTCAAAGCGCTTTATAATGGTTCATTGATCTTTCATATTACATTATGAAACAATTTGTGGAACCTATGGTCTGGCAGTGTACACAAGAAATATGGCACTGAACGGTCCAGCAGTTTGCAAGATTAGCTCCGGACACAGAAAACGTGACACATTGAGAGCTTGTAGATTGGCTATTTTCAGCTAAGAGGTTTGGTGTAGAGGGGGACAAGAGCACACAAAGTACAGTTAAGAATAGAGGGTTTGGGCGCTCGGCAGGTGCAGTGGTAAAGTCCCGGCCCACCACCACGGAGGCTGTGCACGGGTTCGAATCCACCGTGGTGCATCCGGCTTTGTTGGGCGTTTATGTGAAGTTGTGAATACAATTGGCCCGTGTTTGTGGAAGGGAAGCTGGGCGGGGAGGTGATACTGGTCATTATAAGTATTCCTAGTTCCTACAGACTGGGGCCGCACTTGTCAGCAGGGGGCGTTGGCGGGAGGAGTAGGAAGGAGGCTTTATGTCTTCCCGGTGGGGGCTCCTCACTGGCAGGTGAGTCAGTAGAATACAACAGCAGTGACAACACAGTAATGTGTGGAGATTCATTAATTGGCATAACGACTAAATTCCGGTAGAAAAATGGGGTAAAGAAAGATTGGCTACTAAATTTAGAAAAAAGAAAAGGGTAAGAATAGAGGGTTTACATGGATAATATATTCGCAACCGGCCGGGGTTGTCCCATATAGAGATATATAGAGATATTTGTCCTAATCTCTGGTGTAGGAAGTATCACACAGGAGTATGTTTACATTTGTATGGGTAGCAAGGTAGAGGCTAAAATGTAGTGGCGTGACATGAGAGCATAAAATGGTTGTTCTGCTGACCAAACAAAAAAAACACCCACCCAATAAAGTAAAAGCCTAACTTTGGTGAGGTGACATTGTGCTACCAACGGTAATGAAATTGATACTGGACATTGATCACACAATAAGCACATTTGTCATCAAGGACAATGAATTTCTAACTGTCACCTATCTGGGGATGGCTCACGAAAAACCATAAACTATAAATGTTGGGTAATTTGACCCCATCTGTTCTCCAAATCCCTGACTTGTGTTACTTCCCGTTCCCGGCATATAAAAATGCAGAATCATCCCGATGACTCAGATTGTTGGAAACAGATCATTGTATCTCTATTTTCTACTGAATTTTGCAAAAGTAATAGTGAAATGCATGTAACATATCACTCTTCTTTAGTCTTTGTACACCCAGTACATTCCTCTGTACACTTTGTGTACACTTAATATACACTTAATATGCAAGTTTAAGTAAAGATGAATGACATTCATTCAAAATGTTGATCTTTCAACAGACCACATTCATTATCATTCCTGTCAAGTGGATTATAAACGAACTGGTGATTTATATAGCTTATGAACAACTGTAGTTATGCACAGCAACAACAATTGATTGTTTCTGTTTTTCCACAACAAACCTGCACGTACATTGTCAACAAAAGATCGAGCATGGATGGGAATCACATTATATTCTGAAATACTTAACTAGGTGTTACATTAGTTATATTACTAACACCCCCCAAACCCCATCATAAATCAAAATAGATCTGTTTTACTCCTATGTTTACAAACAAAACATGAGCTAAACTGATAGCAAATACTGCAAATACAGTTCATTTCATTTTTGATGCTGAGGCAGCTGCTACATTAATTAACCGTTATAGCTATGCCGTTAATATGAAATTGTAACTACCGGTATTATAGCCATTATGTGTTGACGATTTCTCTTTTCCAGTATACCATTTTCAATACAATTGTAGCTTTTACAACCACTAATGTAATAAGCTCGTTATTACGTGCTAGTTAACATCTGGTTGGCAGGCAAGTATCCTATCTGCAGCTTAAGTGATATTAAACACACGGTTCATTATAGGAAACTGTAATATAGCCAGCTGGTTTTAATTAATGTGATGGATGATGGTTGTCAGGAGGTAAGAGGGAGAATGCTAGCCAGTTAGCTCCGTTAGCCTGTGTGTGTGTGTGTGTGTTGTTGAATGAAAAGCAGGCAGATCTCACCGTGATGACTCCTCGGAGAAGCCCCCGTCAAGGAGTCTGACTTTACAGAACAGAACGCCGTTGACAAAGGGCACCGACGACAGCTCGTCGAGCTCGAAATCCACCTTGAACTTGAACTTCTTCTTTTTCATCATCATGAAATCCATGCACCGCCTGTCTGTCGTCGTTTACGGTCTCCGACTCTCCTTCTTGAGAGCGGGGACGTTCTCTATCTTGACCAGAGAAGAGCAGTCAGTGTTCCCACTCCCAGTGTGTGTGTGTGTGTGTGTGTGTGAGTGTGAGTGTGAGTGTGTGTGTGTGTGTGCGTGTGTCAGTGTGTGTGTGTGTGTGTGTGTGTGTGTGTGTGTGTGTGTGTGTTTAAATCAGACACACTCGTCAATATACTACATAAGCATGTGACTTCCTGTTGGCTCGACTTCAAAATAAGAGCAACATACACTAATCTCTGATATTAAAATTTTAGCAGTCGCTATATGGCTACAGTATACAGGCTGAAGTTATTTTCTTGAAGTAAGCTCTGTAATAATATTGTGGGACAGTGCAAGATGCACATTTATTTGCACGTGCAGATTATTATTACTTGCGCAAGCAGAGCGCAAGTACTGTGATCGGCTGGCTATGTGGCCTATGGGAATGTATGTATGTCGGGTCCACCGGCCAATAAGGATCACCATTCTTGATTGATTGATTGATTGAAATATGTATTAACAGTTTGCAAACTCAATACAAAGACTGTTAACTGTGAGTGGACGACCCAATTAAGCATTACACAAGTGTTTACATGAATGATGAATTGAACAAGCTTGTTCAATTCATCAAAACATTTAGAGACGTACAAAAGACACTTCTATATAGTCAAAGAACAGAACAGGAATTCATCATAGGGAGGTAAAAAGGGAAAAGAAACATACTGTACAGTGAGGGGGAAAGTGGTGGGCGGTGGGGGTGATGACGTAACTAAGGTACGTTTGGTGATCGGCTGGGTATGTATGACTGTATGTATGTCAATAACGGGTCTAAAGGATTTAGAACAATTGTATTAGACATTAGTAGCAGTACTTGCGCGCTATGCTTGCGCACAAGTAGGCCAGTATGGTCAAGTATGGCCTACTTGTGTGCAAGGTGCAAGTTGGCACCTTGACAGAGTGCATTTCTAGTTAATTCTGATATTCTTGAACACATTATGAGACCTTTAAATGTTCTGTCTGAAATAAACACCAAAAGCTCCCAATTTGAAACCCATAGCTTCACAAACAACGCTTATAACAATAACACATGAACGAAAACAAGTCAATAAGAAGCACATGAAATTCTTGTAACCACATGGTGCCACTCCAAAATTTGAATCAGCCCCAGACAGTAGTGTTGTGGTCAATTAAGCGCACACTTAAGGTGCAATAAGAACAAAATAAAGTTGTTTGGATGCAACTCAACCCTGGTCTCATACACTTTGCAAATAAACCGACGGGTATTACGTTCATAGTGTTGTTGAAAGCAGTCAAAGCACGAATAATACATAACTTTAAAAAAAAAAGAAAGAAAGAGAGAGTGCAATGAAGAGATCATCAGCATATCATGCATAAGATTTTGCTATATACACCAATAGCATTTTTTCAGTAGCTGCACATTTCTTGATCTAAACAACTTCACAGTATCTTTTATTATACAACAGTTTAGGTAGGAACGGTTCAATCAAGCATATTAAAGTGGAAGAAAAGGACAGGAGAGGGAGGAGGGGTTGTGGGGGTTAGCGTTTCCCTTTGTCCCGATTTATTTTTGTTCTTGTCAGATTATTTCATGTGCCTGAGTGAATGGGGAAAGAAGCTTTTTAGCAGTCTGTTGCCAGTGGCTCTGAGACTGCATAGCCATTTAAACCATTTTTCCATGATTGCAAAATGCATCAACTGGCACAGTCTGTGGTTGGGATGGGATTGCTCGGATCCTTAAGGATTCCACAAGCTTTGCTGACACAACGTTTGTTGTGAAGGGCTTTAACAATATATACAACCATATACCCCCAGTATATTGTTGTGCCTGTGCTCTGTCTGCACATCCCAGGTGAGGTCTTCTGTGATGTCATGTCACCCCCAGGAATTTGAACTCTCTCTGACCCTCTCTCCACTGCAGCCCTGGCTTCTGGAATCCCCCACCATTCCACCTTGCTGAAGAGCGCTGGGGTCTAAATGTGTAGAGCACGTGCATGCCATAATGTTAGTTACCTCTACAGTATATGAATTGAACATGGTGGACCCTATTGTAAACAACAAGTGTAATGCTTTATGGTGTCGTCCACAGTTAACGGTTTTGTATTGAGTTGTGCTTGAAATGTAGGCCTATACTGTAATTCTCCAATAATATGTTAATACAATTCTTCAATCAATCAATCAATCAATCAATCAATCAAAGCACAATTTAAAATATTCTCTAATGCTTTAAATTTGAAGACAAACGGAAGTAACATTTTGCTGAATACAAAGAAGACCTCGACGTATAGTACAAAACAAGACAATAGAATGCATAGATCTACGATCAAACGCTAGAGGGCGTAAGAGATCCAAAGACTGAAAAGACAATACCCGCTTGCTACAGTTTTACCATCATCACCACGGCACCACCACCCCGTGGTCACATCGAGTCACATCTGCTGCTGCTACAAATTACATTAGTCAGTTCAGTAGACTGCAAGTATACCGCCCCCATTACATTTACTGTGCCTGTGTGTTTCTCTTGCTGCCCCCTGCGGACCTCACAATCTGAGGATATTTTTGACCAAGACAGCTGTTGTTATTTAATATTGCTCGTGCTCGACATGGCTTTACTCTTGACTCATTGAGTGATGAATAGGCTAGACGGGCGACGGCCATATGCACACTGCATTACGAGATTACAATGTTGTAGGGGACTTGTATGGGGTTACTGTGTGTGTGCGCGTGTATGTGTGTGTGTGTGTCAGTGTGTGTGTGTCAGTGTGTGTGAGTGTGTGTGTGTGTGTGTGTGTGTGTGTGTGTGTGTGTGTGTGCGCACGCACGCAGAAAGGTTAGTGACGCAAATTTAGTGTGTGTGTGTGTGTGTGTGTACTGTGTGTGTGTGTGTGTGTGTGTGTGTGTGTGTGTGTGTGTGTGTGTGTGTGCGCGCGTGGCTGCAGAAAGAAAGAACGGCGCTTCATTGAAAATGAATGCTCATCAAGTTATATGACAGTACAGACAGTATTAGTTGCCCTTCCTACGATATCGCGTCCACTACTTGCGTTGGTTAGCACTAGTATGGCAACAACATCATAAAGTCAGACTCGGGCCTGCCTGGGCCCTGGAGTAGACTATTATTTATCCTCTCCCAAAGGGTGTGTCTATCTATCCACTCCATGCAGAAAAGAGGAGGTCGGTTACTTAAGGCAAACTCTGCGTCCCGGGTCCCCCCACCCACTGCGCTGCAAACTGAAACTGCTACCTCATCCGGATACGTCCGTGGTCCGTCCAGTAGTAAATGAAATAGCTTTACATCGTATCGTTTTATTGTTTGATGATCTACTACTCTCGAGGATTTGCGACTTTTGAAAGCGGAACCACGTTGCGAAAATCCTTTTTGAAAAGACGTATCATTTAAACCAGAAGTAGATACAAACAAAACATAGCAACAGACATCGGACAGCTTCCACTTCCAGTTTTTACTCTGATTTCACAGCCTTTTCCATTTCGTTTGTGTGCGTGGAAGATTCGCTACATCATCCGTAACAATGTATCAGGCCGTGAGGAAGTTCGTGTTTACTGATTGTTACTGTGCAGCTGACGCGTCAACATACGATGATCTATTTGCAAAGTTAGACACAAATAAAGATGGAAAAGTGGATGTCGCAGAACTCAGGGCGGGCCTTACTGCAATGGGGATCCAATTTGGGAAAGGCTCAGTTCAGGTCAGTCTATGGTTCAGGTGGAAGAAAGGCCTACTGAAAAACAGGTTACCATTTACCGTCCACAGTCATCTATACTACTGTAAAATAATCTGCGGTAAAAACAAGAGAAGATACACTACTACTATTGGCTTTTAGCCTAGCACAGCACTGTTCAGTTCACCCATTATCTGTTTTTGATTGATTCTAGTTTGAGGATGTTTTTCCAATAAATCCTAGCGCCTAGCCTATAGTGTGTCATTTGTAAATGTTATGAAAAAATCCAGAAATGAATGATAGGCAACACATTGTGAGTTTGTGACACTCATAACGTACGTGTCAAATGTTAAAACCAGGTTCTTATTAATTGTTTGAGGATGTTTTCAACAAATCCTAGCCTGCTGTGTCATTCATTTGTAAATGCTAATGAATGATGTCAGAATAAGGAATGATATACCTATAGGCTACGTTGACACTCACAGCGTGTCTGTCAAAGTTCAAACCAAAAAGGTGAGGTTTTATTGTGGGCATGTGGGGTGCGACTTAAACTACTTAAAGGGATGACCACACCTTGCAGATCAAATATTATACATTCCTTGTACTAGTAAGTTCTAATTATTAACAACTAAGCCACTATGAATTATATATTATAATTATATATATATATATAATATATATATATTGTATTATAATTAGTTTGGAAATCGATAAATAATCTTCACGTTTGAAATGATGCAACTGAGCTCTATTGGGCACAGCTAAACAGAAGCTTTCTGTATCCAAGCAACTATCTGATAGTGATAAGATAAAGCATAACATACAGTACGTTTCAGATTACCTTGACAAGAGCTGATGCTGAACATCACTTTAATTGTTTCTGATTATTAATATAATTTGTATCTAGACCACCCATCCATACATCTACCCAGTCCCCCTATTTGTGTTTACCTAGCCAATATATTACATTTAGCTGATTCTCTTGATATAAATATAGAGTTAAGGGAGGAAAACGGTAGGGGGCAGGATAATGCAGCTACAAAAATATTTTATCAGACTGCTCATCTTGCCACAATAAAATCCAAGGCAACACTTGCCTCCCACAGCAAAATGTATTGGCTAATCACAAGCTTGTACAGTATGCCTACATTCCACAATATTATATTAGTAAAGTAACTAAGGATGTTGGATTCTTGACATTTTGTTTTGTTTCATTTACATCTCAGAAAATCGTGTCCTCTGGAGACCAAAACAAAAATGAAGGACTTGACTTTAATGAGTTCTGCAACTGGCTGAAAGAACAGGAGAAGAAATTGAAACTGACTTTCAAGAGCTTGGATAAAAATAATGACGGTAGGTGTGATTGTCTTCACTTGCTTGTTTTATCTACTGACCGGTACTAGATCTAATAAACATTTAAAATATTAAATACTTATTCAAGCTGAAATTTGGATTCAGACAATAACATTGTATTGGTATTTTTCGCCTCTTAATAATCCTCTCAGCTAGCAGCCAGGTAAACAGGTCACATACAGGTTATAACCAGTAAGACGCGCAAACGCGGGGAAGCGAACGCAGCTCGTACATATTTGGGTTTTTTTAAGATTTATTTTTAAGTTATTATTTATTTAAGTTAAGTTATTTTTAAGTTACGTTTTTAACTTAGCCATAACCATATAAGGAGTCCCCAAAGCAGCTATACGTCCAAATATGGAGTGTGTTGCATAAATCACAAATAAATCACTCAGCTCCATATATGGGCACAAAGGGGGGACACACGGACACACGCACAGACATGATCTGCTAGGTCTCATAGTAAGTGCTCACTGCATTCGCAACAAGTGTCAAAATGCTATGTTTCTTTTCAACAGGACGAATAGACCTAGAGGAGATCAAGCAGTCACTGGCTGATCTGGGAATGAACATAACCAAAGAAGAGGCTGAGAAGATTCTTCAAAGGTATATTTTGTGTATTTTATTTTGTACCCATCTTTAGTTAATGAATGCTTGCAGACATGGAACTTGTTTTGGGGTTCTTCTTCAGCCCATCTATTTCCCTGGAGATTGATTTCTGACACGGGGACCCAAGTTCATTCAAATCAAAGGTACATGGTAAAATCCGGTGTCCATTTACCCATTTGTAACTTCAAGAGTGTATATTGTGAATGTAACTAAATGGACCCTGGCTGATCTATTGCTATCAGAGTTAAAGTGACACTGTTACTGTGTATTCTTGTATACCAGTATGTACATGTGTGGACCCTGATCGAGATCCGGTTTTGGTGCTGAGATAGTGTAAGAGAATGAGGTTCTACGCTTTTGATATGTTTATTGACAATGTTTACAACTTTACATGTACAGGAAAAAGCACATAAATACATCACCATCATAAATGCAAGAAAGCCACGGCTTATCTTTGTCATTTTAGATTTCTGCGTTGGCTATTCAAAAATGGCAGATAATCCATTTTTGAAAAGATCTTGAATTTTTTGAGAACTACTGATTTAGTGAGAATTGGCCTCAGGTCTTAATGGGGTAAGATGTGAGAGGTGGGACTGGTGTCAATTCCCTGCAGAGGGACAGATAACACAGACACACTGGGGCTGGGACGGGTATGAAGACGCAAGATAAAGAGTTCAGTTAACATATAAAATACCTAGAGAGACTGTATCCAAGTGTATAGTATTTCAGTTTTCTTTTTCCTTCATCTTCTTATCTTGATATAGAAAATTGTATGCATACTTTATATTGCAGCAGATCTTGATCATTATTATATTTGTCTTGTCTAAATATCTCATAGGAGATGAGCATAATGAAGAGTCATGTTTCTATTACGCAAAAGTCTTATTCAGTTTCTGTTTTAGGGCATGTGGACTGCCCTGTATCATTTACACAAATTAATTAATACACCATACTGTTGTATTTAGAGAAGAAAACTTCCACAAACTATCTAGATGTATTACCCCCCTAAAATGGACATGAACAGCTTTATGAATGACACCTTTGACATCACCATGAGTTATGTTAAATACAGTAGGTACATAACATGCAAGGCTCATAAGCAAAACATGGTTCATGTCGTAAAGTTAATTTGCATGAACAAAGCCTTGCCATAATGTGCTGTAGATGTGCCAGGACCAGGACAAACATGGTGGGAGGAACTGGAAAGAGCAGTAGTAGTTCATTATAGGAGTATGACTATGATGAAGGATTCTGTAGAAAACCACAGGGCGGCAATTAAGGACTGACATGGGAAGTTCCCACTTGAAACGAAAGTCATAAATCCATTATTTTTTTCATGAGGACAGTGTTGTGGAAATAACTAAGAAAATCGTTAAGAATGTAATTATTAAGAATTGTTAGTTGTTTTTTCATTTAAAATTTTCATTGTTATTGTGGAGCAGTTTATAGGCGAACTATGATAGGCTAGGCTTTCTCTAAATGGATATCGGGATCTTTATCATTTTCAATAAGAACAAAACTACTTCACAAAAACAATATTTGAGATTTGCTGAACAATTATAGATTACCATACGATCTACAATGAAACTTTCACAAGTTGCCATTTTGTGGTTTTACACAGACGAAATGCTAGTCAGTGCAACGAGCATTCTGAAGACGCGCACCAACGGCCACTAGTGACGGTGAATTCACTCTGACAGTTGACATTTTCCAAGTGGCATTAAAACAGGCATGCAGTTAAAACAATAGGACAATAACACAGTGTCAAATCAGGCAAAGGCAGTGGTACAAAGATAAGAACAGATATTTTTAAAACTCAACTAAAAGCAAGAGTAAAAAGGTGAGTCTTAAGTTGTGTCTATAGAGGATGCCTGTCTGATCCGCAGTGGTAGTTTATTCCAGGCTGTTGGGCCATACTTTTTACCAGCCACCTTTTTAGGGAGTTCGAGTATGGACATGGTTTATTACCTCTGACGAGACAACAGACGTGTTTCGGCCAGATGAGCCTTCCTCAACGTTGTCACAATGCGAAAGTGGGCTATAGAGAGAATATAGGTTATAGGGAAGGATATAGAGAGGCAACAACATATGTACAGTATTTGTTCCTGTCTGTATGCATCTGTCTTTGAATAAAATAACACAACAATGGAGGGGTGGTCTTTCATAAAACTTGGTAGGAATGATCGGTAGTAGTAGTACTTTTTCAGGTGGTATGTACACTAACTGTGTGCTGTGTACTGAATTGTCCCATGTCACTGTGCTCTCCTTACTTTTCTGTCCTATTCGCTAATCACATTTTTATATTATTGATCCACAGTATTGATGTAGACGGCACCATGACTGTGGACTGGAATGAATGGCGGGAACATT
This sequence comes from Protomyctophum bolini, assembly GCF_963924005.1. Classification (NCBI taxonomy): domain Eukaryota; kingdom Metazoa; phylum Chordata; class Actinopteri; order Myctophiformes; family Myctophidae; genus Protomyctophum; species Protomyctophum bolini. Next base: position 32,897,142 of record NC_137869.1, on the reverse strand, counting down.
TCCTGTTCAACCCTGCCACCAATCTACAGGAGATCATCCGCTTTTGGAAAAAATCTACAGTGAGTATAAAAACCGAGCATGTTTATTTGTTCCAAGGTTTTGTAGCTGTAATAACAATAAAATGTGTTTATTGAAAGGTTATTAAATGCTAAGGAACACCATTCACGACATCAGAAAACACTTTGTCTAAAATAATTCATGAAGAAAGACCATAGGGTAGGAGAGTAGAATTAAATGTAATTGTTGTAAAGCCCTAACTACTTTTGCCAGTAGGTTTGTTCCAGGCTTCCATATCAAACACAATACATACCGGTAGTTTGGATGTATCTCCAAAACATCTGACATGCGCTGTCCCTCTCATGTACTCGTTCTGATCCTATCCATCCTTGTTACTCCCAGAGAGAACCTCAACATTTTAGTCTCTGCTACCTCCAGCTCTGCTTCCTGTCTTTTCCTCAGTGCAATTGTCTCTAAACCATACAACATAGCTGGTCTCACCACCGTCTTGTACACCTTCCCTTTCATTCTTGCTGATACTTTCCTATCACACCTGACACTTTTCTTCACCCATTCCAACCTGCCACGTTTCTTCACCTCTTTTCCACACTCCATTGCTCTGAAATGTTCAAAGTCAGTCATACGATTTGTCACACACGTTACCGCAGTGAAATTTGTTCTCCGCATTTGTAGTATTAAAGAGTAAAGTCTTAAAAAGACAAAAGAGTGGCCACACACACTGATAGCCAAAGTGCCGATTATTTATTAGGATGCAGAGTAGGAACCAACGTTTCTGCAGGTACTGCCTTCTTCATGGTATATGAAGGCAGTTGTACCTGCCGAAATGTTGGCTATCAGCAGTGTGTGCGGCCACTCTTTTACAAGTACACCCCCTGGACATGACGCTAGTATGTCGCAGGGACTTACCCCCAATCCAACCCTTAATGCTGAGTGTCAAGCAGGGAGGCATTGGGTCCCATTTTTACAGTCTTTGGTATGACCCGGCCGGGGATTGAACCCCAACCTCCCAGTCTCAGGGCGGACACACTAACCACAAGGCCACTGCACAGTGTATAGACCCTAAGTATTAAACCATAAAAACATTAAATGCATAGATAGTGATACAGTACCATATCTTGTTGACAACATTGCTGGATGATTTAATCTGCATACTTTACCTTATTAGCATGCACCTATTCTACTAAAGAGAAAGTTGTGAATGTTTTGATGTAGACTAGGACTTGTGGACTTGTGCATTACAGTACATTGTCTGTGTCAGTGGATCAAGTTAATTTAATTCCAGTTCCAGAGGCAAGGGAGGAACAGCGGAAGTGAGGATTAAACAAGAGGGTGATGAAAGTGTTTGTGTGCTCACGCATGCATGTGTCTGCAGAAAGAGAATGGTGCTGCACTGACTGAATGCTCATCAAGTTATATTATAGAACTAATTACCGATATGTGTGATGGGGATAAAGGGAAGGAAAAATCAAGCAGAAGGAGAATTGAAAGTCAAGATACTTAAGCTTCTCTTTACAAACATCAGTGCATGAAATGAAGGACAAGGAAGGACAAAGTGCTTCTTGCAGCACAGCTTGACATTGTTTTTGTCTCCACTTCAACTTCTTCTAAAAACAGGTGTTCTCATAGGAGATTAGCACAATGAAGAGTATATGTCCTTTTCCTGTACAAGGACATTTTAATTCACCTGGTACACCTTAAGTTTTCAATAAATTAACCAGGAATACAGTGATTTTCAGAATTGGCAGTGTTGTTAGTACTAATGAAACCAAGTGAATTAATTGGTCATTGTGCTATGGGTACACGGTCAGCACCAATCAATGAGTAATCTCTGACGTTTGAAATTTCTGGCCCAACTATAGAGGTTAAGTTAACCTGTGCCTGCTAAGCTATCCTCAGATAATCTATTTCAGACTGTCCTAGATGGGGATTAGTGCGTCAGTGTCCTGGGACAGGACAGGGGATGAGTGAGTCGGAGACGAGAGAGTTGTTCACTGACTGGACAGCAGTGAGTTAGCCTATAGTTGAGTGGGTTGATGCACTGGCGACCCTGGCATAGCGACAAGTTTGACAGTAGCGACATTGGCAGTGCCATCTCTTCATCTCTACCAGTAACATTGCCTGCATCAAGTCTAGTCGATGGTAACTGCCAACTTGGAGTTCAGCATTATTTGCCCTCAGCCTGGCTAGAAATTACAGACGTGTGCAGACACTGAAGTAGAATAGCTGAATTAGTTGAATTATTTCACCTCTGCTTGAAAAGGACTTGTCTCAATCGGCGAACCAGGGGTGTATAGGAGAGAGTTTGTACTGAGGGGCTCTGTCACCCCGAGTCAGTGATTCCAAGGCTGCAGCAGATCCAATGGCTCTGCTGCAGCCACATCAACTACCCCACAGAGATTGGTTATTCATTGAATTTGATGATGATGATGGGGAGTTCTATGAGGTGGAGGTGGTACAGGTAGGTTCAGTCTTCTCTTATTCAGCCGTTGTCAACTGACAACTGGTAATTCAGACTTCGCTCAATGAGCAAGGTTTTGAGGCACTGCTGCAGATGGGTAAAAAAAAAAGCATAGATCAAGTTGTTTAAATTCCCTTTGAGCCTACAGTTTGCTTTCTGAATGTTTAGCTTCATTAGCTGACATGAATCCCTACCCTTATTTAAGACATTACCCAAGATGACTTGACATACCTAATTGAAACTAACCCTATAACAGTCAGTAGCAGCATGTTTTACAAAAAGTTTTTGTATTTGAATTGACAAATACATTTACTTAATTGGCGCTCAACCAGATTACTATTAAGATTACTGTAAAATGCTGTTGCAAGAGATGGTAACAAGACTGTATAGGATCTATTACAGTAGGTATTCAATAATACCCAGTTTGCCAAAGTTCCATGAAGTCCTTTGCACAGTAGTGTATTAGCCAGGCTATATTTAATTGTAGTGTTAATGTTTGTTGCATGAGATCTTTGGATTAGGCGTGTCATGAATGGCCAAAGGATTAAAAAGGTGTCTGTTCGTCCTGTGAATGTCACTCAAAGTAGGCTTATATCATTTCAAAGGTAGGGCTGTTGCTGACATGTAATAAAAACTATAATTATAGATTATCTACCTTTTTTGCCATTTACAGATTGCAATAGTTTGCACATGGTGACCTATCTGCAATATGAATGCTTTAGATTTAGAACAATTGGCATTTTGGCCAAAAGGGAGGAGAAAAAAATGAATGAAGTAAGATATGGTTTCAAATTCATTTTTCATTAATGATGCTGTGCATTTGATCATTTTAAAAGGCTCTACTGACACTGAAACACCAATCACAGCTCAGAGACTTTAGCAGTCAGCTGACCCTGCTATATCAATCAGCTTAGCAACATTATTACAACAAAGTATGTTAGCTAAGGTGATGATGCATTGTAGGCATTGTTCAAGATGTACATCACTGTGTACGTAGCCCAATGTAAAAGGATGAAGGAAAGCATTTCAACCAGTAGAGTAAGTTGAAGAAAAATATGTTTTCTTAATATGTATGCTAAAGCTCTCTAGTTAGCTTAGCACATCAATGTAAGAGTCATGTCCATTAAATGACTTGGCCCACATTCAACACAATGGCGTTTTCCATAAAATAAACTTGTGAAAAGAAGTACAAGTTATATGGCTAAATAAAATAAAACACAAGATAAATTGATTACCCAGCTTTCTGTCTGTTTAGCTACCAAATGGTTAACATTGACAATACAGTATAAGTAGTACTAATCAGCTACAGTACATCTCTATTTCATTTGCATTACAAATGACAGTAATTTATGACTGGCCCACATTAAACTAGAGTTCTCAAATCCTACCCGGAGGAGGAAAAAAAGTTAGTTTTTGGCCCTTATCTCTGGAATGGATAGTCCAATCTGCTTAGTTGCCTGTTGTGCGTGGTCAAAAGTGGCCTGTGGGCCGGAGTTTGAGTATTACTGAACTATGTGATCAACATAAATAAGTGGAGCATATTACGTGTGGACTACACTTACTTTCAGTGAATGTGCATGCACTCTCTCTCTTATCTAAGGTATATAGTATAACCCCTCAATGTAGCTTGTCATCACAGTGATATCCAACCCTCTAAGCTTCTGACAATACAATATCTATTCATTTCACATTTACACTGGCTAGTTGTACGGTATGTTTTATGTCTCCTTCAGTGGGGAGAAAAATATGTTTTGTGTAACCATCTATTCTTTGCTCCTCTGTTCTGTGTAGGTGCTTGATGTCGGCGACAGCCTGACCATCCCAGATGAGTTCACAGAAGAAGAGAAGATAACTGGTGTGTGGTGGAAGCAGCTGATGGCCGGGGCTGCAGCAGGGGGTGTGTCTCGTACAGGGACGGCCCCTCTGGACAGGATGAAAGTCTTCATGCAGGTGTGGCCAAATGTGCATGTTGTTATCACCATTGCTACTGTATAAGTAGCATTTAATTGAATCTGTCGGCAGGGGCATTCAGAACGTGTATCCATTGTTTTTGGTGGGAATTAAAACATAGGCGCCCTACCCGAAGAGGAGGGCCTAAGGCGGCTCAAACGGGCAACATCCTGCTATTCACATTCCCTTTAGAGCCGCCCCCAGAGGCAAATTCAAAGGAAAACAGGTTGCTGTTTTTTCCTCCTCTTTTGTCGATGGGTTCCCAGATTGTACCTCCACAAAGGAGGTAATGTTTTCACCTCCCATCTGTCCGTCTGTGCTTTGGGCCGATATATCAAGCAGTTAAGGACAGATTTGCACAAATCTCAGTGGAAACGTTGGTCCTGATGAGCCTAGGAAGAACAACTGTATCTATATTTAGCTGTTGTGAGTTGTGACCTGTCTCAAAAATGCATATAACCAACAGATTTACGTAACATCCCAATACTTTTGAAAGAATATTTAGCGTGGATCCGAGGATAAGTGATTAAGTAGTCACATGCATCATGAAGTTGTATTTTGGCACAACGTTGTCATGAGACCCATGCAATTCAATTGAATCTTTTACTGCAGGTGCATTCCTCCAAGACCAACAAAATCAGCCTAGTCGGGGGTTTCAAGCACATGTTAAAAGAAGGCGGCACTGTGTCTCTGTGGAGGGGTAATGGTGTGAATGTCCTGAAGATTGCCCCCGAGACGGCCATCAAGTTCATGGCCTATGAACAGGTACAGACTCCCGTGTCAATTGTATTTTCTCTAAGCTGGTAACTGTATACATCTGCTATTTTTTTTCTCAGTAAGGTCCTACTAGGCTCAGTGTCTAATTACACAATTACAGTTAAGGTTGCAGGAGAAGTCAGTGATGCTATGATTTGATTTGTATCACGGAGCAACTTTAACGCAGAGGCCAACATACCCATTGATGTATCAATTAGATTAGATTAGAATGTCTTTATTATCCACAGGGGATTCTTTTTGTGCTCAGGTCAATGCATACATTCAGGACAATACATACAATAAAACTAAAAGTACTAAAGTACTAAAAAAAAAGTACTAGTAAAATATTTCTAAATTTTAAAAGCTATTTAATTGGCTTAAATGGTTTTGCCTCATATTTTGTCTTGTTTGATGAAATTGCATTTCAACTCACTTCCCCAATCCTGGGCAGTGGTACTTTATTTATTGATGATTTATATAATTTGATGATGTGGACTGGCCATTTGAAATAGCAAACAAACAAAACTAGCCTCCTTAACATTAATACATTCATGTTTATACATGCTGTACACATAAGGAGCATTCATGGATTTGTTCTCCATCACCATGAAATGGCGTAGCTATAAGATAAGACTGAATGGGCTGTAATTCAGATTATTCATGCCATGTTGTTTAACTGTGTTATCGGCAGTATAAGAAGATGTTGACCAGTGAGGGGGGAAAGATTCAGACCCACGAGAGGTTCATCGCCGGTTCACTGGCTGGAGCCTCAGCGCAAACTGCCATCTACCCCATGGAGGTGAGAGGAAGTGTTTTTTGTGCCGACTCTGGTCGTAACACATCCAAGCACCAAGCATGAAGTTGGGACTGATGTCATTGTTTGAGCTGGATATGTCAAAAGGTAGTTATGCTCCTCCTACTGTAGTATGCTCCTCTCACAGAAACCCTGTACATTCTTATACGTGGAGAACTAATAGACAGACTATCCTCTGTGTGTAGTGTGCCCGGGGACGCAGCCTCCAATTTGGGATTGAATTTGGCAAATGACGGAACAAATGTGGGAATTGAAAAGGTGGACAAACCCCTGCCCCAGAGGGCAAAATCAAGAGCGTTGGCTGCTACAATGAGAAATGTTCCATATTTATAATTTAACACTTTGGCCCCATATGGGCTTAACGAGGAGTTTGATATCAAACCATTCCTGTAAATAGTTCTAATCTAGCATTGGTATTGTCTTTTTAATTCTGTTTTTAACTATGTTATTACATAGAACTGACATGTGCATGTGTAGGCTACTCTCTGGCTCAGGGAGCTGTTTCTACACTTAGGTCGGGTTGTGCATATGGGTTCTTGATACTTGTATATTTGTGTGATGATTTCTTCCCCTGGTGGCCAGTGCTAGCCACATAGGGATACTAATGGCTTCTTTATTTGTTCTGACTGTCATTGCCAAGTTCAATCTCAAATTGGGGCTGTGTCCCCGAGTGTGTTCACTTAGCATTGATTGGTATCTGCCCACTTTGCTACCTTTATATGCCTGTCTTATGCGCTGCTATTTCAGCATACCTGATGAAGGCCACAGAGGCCGAAACGTTTTATATGTTTTCCGCTCTGGTAAATAACGTTTTTTTAAACATAATGTGTACATTTTGTTGTATCCGACATGTAAATATCCCTCCCTCCCCCCAAATCAAGGTCAGAACAAGACAAATAAAACAAAGACAGACAGTACAAGACAGTAAAAGTAATTAGTAAACTAGTTTTGAAAGTACTAATGAACATAGTAAGAAGAAAAAAATAAATGTAAATAACGTTTTTGAGGAGCTTTTAAAACGGTGTGCAGACTCCTGCAGTTTATTATGTTTGTTCGATCACGTGTGCATGCACCTCCTGACCACTACTGTTGAAAAGCACACCATCTTGCATCTTTTAGCAAATGGCAATAGACTAATAACATCCAGCACAACAATAGAATCACTTAAATGCAAATGTAACAATGACAGCAATTATAAGGGTGAGAATATTGAAACCGACCTCCATTATTTAGTCTCTACAATGGACTGGCAGTCCATTTATTTATTCTTATTTATTTATTTAACAGCGACAATGCACATTAATCAACACGTCATTTTTCAAATCCATGTAAATGGGCCAGTGTTGGCCATAGGCTAAATTTCATCTGTAGTCCCTGAGCATGCTCTTCCATGCCCGCATGGAACCAGAATGCATAATTTATACACCATCGTATGCTGATATCGTGCACCGAAAAGATAGATCTTCTATTTTCAACACACGACACCATTGTACATCCAAGTATAAATCTGGCTGAAGAACTACAGTAGAAATACTCAGTGATCTTTTGTCTATGCAGGTGATGAAAACCAGGCTGACTCTGGGGAAGACTGGACAGTACTCTGGAATGTTTGACTGTGGCAAGAAAATCCTCAAGAAAGAAGGCGTGAAGGCATTCTACAAAGGCTACATTCCAAATATTATAGGCATTATTCCATATGCTGGGATAGATCTGGCAGTGTATGAGGTACACAATGTCTAAGGATACTACATTATAAAATATATGACAAGTAGTTAGACTGTATATTGCTGTATTGTGTGCGCACTCACAGCCATTGGAAAAAACATAGCCATGTCTTAACATTAATACATTCATGTTTTGAATTAATTGATATAGTAGTTACACTATATATTGTGTAAACAGACGCATGCACGTGCGCACACCTACACATGTATTATAGTTTGGATTTCTCCAACTGATTCTGTATCTATGGCTTGCAACTACTATAACTTGGGCATAATCTGATTTCCCCAAAATTCTTTCTGCCTACCATCTCTAGAGCTTAAAAAATGCCTGGCTGTCCCGCTATGCCAAAGACACAGCCAACCCTGGGATTATGGTGCTGCTGGCCTGTGGTACCATCTCCAGCACTTGTGGCCAACTGGCCAGCTACCCTCTCGCTCTGATCCGCACCAGGATGCAAGCAGCAGGTAAGACATCCACGACAGGCTGATACCTTGGGGTTTACTTTTCTTTCTATGCGGTTTACCATTTTAATGGTCTGTCATTTTAGATTATAAGTAAAAGGTACAACATTAATTTAAAGGTGCTTTGTTATTTTTTGTTTAAATGTTTTGTTATAAAGTTAAAACTCTATATTCTGATGGTAATTATTGCTATGGAGCACTGTTTGGGCCTGAGAACTACTTTTAAAATCAACATGATGATGATGATCATTGCTGAAAATACTTACTTAATATACCTGAGGAGGGCTGTTAGAATTTGCACAGGTAATAAATAACAACATTATGGCTGTTTCAAATTAATTTATTAACCGTTCCAATTTCTTCACATTAGAAGGAGTTGAACTGCAAAGCTACCTTCAGGAGAAATCGCTGATCACTTGCATCTCTCTCTTATTCCCCTTCAGTCTCTTATTTTATCTTTCTCACTTGTTTGACCGAGTGTCCCTTCAATTCCTTGTGAAAAAGCAAGCAAGGCAAACCTGAACTATACAGCACCTACACAAGCAATATTAGCTCAGTGTCTCACACTAAAAGACCACTGCGAACACTACAGTGCTGTCCATGGTTCTGAAACACCAAGCATCATCTAGTCAGGAGAACACGCAATCAATCACACCAATCACCGTCTGCACAGAGCAATACATTTCTAATATTTTCTATAGATTTCCATATTAATGCTTACTATCAGAATATAGAGCTAATTAACACTTATTTGATGTTTATTTGATATGGACATCACAATCACATTGCACAATTTGTAGATCCATTGCTTACAGTGTATTATCGCAAGTGCTAGTTTCCAACACCTGTTATTTTTAATAAAATGTCAATTACACAAAGTGACAGTAAGTGGTGTGGGACAAAAGTACTTTTTGAAATAACATTTTGTATTGATTTTTTATGTTTTCACACATAGATGATGAATCATAAGTGTATACAGATAAAGTGAGACAAACTAGAAAGGTATAAATTGACCCATTTAGGCCTGACCTCAAATTTTTTATTTTCACGATTGCAAATTGCAAGAGTACAGCTGGGGCTCTCCAATCCAATGAATCACTTCCTTTATAAATCAGAGTAGATAGATCCCTAATCTATCAGCGGCTGCCATATATTCATAAAGTTATTTTCTCTCTCTTTTAATTTGGCACTGAGCCTTTCCATTGGAAGTACTCTGTAGATTTCTCTATACCATTGAGTCACTGATGGAGGTTTTTCGTGAATCCAATTAAACAAAAATACAAAATGCATTTTCTAGCTACACAGAGGAGCTTATAAAGTAGCTTAGCTCTTCTAGGATCTAGCACCCCACATTTGGATGTCAGCCTTAATAAAAATTGCCCAGGATCTTTACAGATCGTAGACTTCATAATTTACTCAATTCTTTTGTCACACAAGACCAGAACCTGGCTTGAGACATTCCCAGAAACAGTGTATATACGTACCAACCGCTTTTTTGTATTTAATGCAAATCGATTTTATTCAAAATTTCAGGTGTTCTGTGTTGTCTATGAAGTATCCTATACTGCATCTCTTTGAACCTGTTACTTAGAAAAGTAGACTGAGAAGATTGAATGCATTCAGACGAACAATCTTCATCGTACCCTGTTTGAAAGTCCCTTTCCCATTTCTTAGTCACATTATCGATATTGTGTTTGTCATAATTCAGAAAAGCCTTTCTAAGCCTTTCTTTTTAGTATAATGCATAATAGAGTCCTCCAAGAGTCCGAGACGAGGCTCGTCTCGAGGAAACTTGGTGTCATTATTGATAAATAATGAATGGCGAGCCTGTAAATAAGCAAAGAAATCTCTCTGTGGGACTCCAAATGAGTTCTTGACCATTTCAAATGACATGAAAACACCCTTGACATCAAACAGGTTTCCTATAACTCTAATACCTTTATGATACCATGACCGATGATGAGTACCTATGAGTGGTGTGAACTGGGAAGTATGAGGACATATTCTTCCTACCCGTAAAAGCTGCAATATTTTTCCGATTCTTGATTGAATTTGAGAGTACAGGGCTGTCAGATGATTTAGAATGTGATTTGTGTATATTTGTGAGTACATGGGGAGTACATTCCCATACCTTGAGGCCGGGTTCTGGTTCATTAACCTTTTGACTCCTTACCTTCTCAGCATCTATTGAGGGCTCGGAGCAAGTGAACATGACTGCGATGGTGAAGAAGATTGTAGAAAAGGAGGGTTTCTTTGGACTATACCGCGGCATCCTGCCCAACTTCATGAAGGTCATACCAGCGGTCAGCATTAGCTATGTGGTGTATGAAAACATGAGATCTGGCCTGGGCATTCAAAAGTAAGAGGCAGAATAATCCATGATGACTGTGTGAAAACTGTAGGAGTAGCCATATTCACATGGTACTACCCACTTTGCTCATAGTCTGTCAAGGGATGGGGAACAAGCCACAAGCAAACAGATCCCTCCTCCCTAAATCTGATATCCAGTTTACTTCACAGGAAACACCAAGATGTTAAATGTCTGATTTCCCTCCAGATTCATAGTTTACCAAAGATATTCATATACCGGTTTCTAGTAATTAACTCCCTATGGGAGTTGTTTCATATATTCATAGATCTACATCTGAAGAAAGTGCAATATTGTATTCACACTTTAGTTTGAATGTCATCATGTTTAATGTGTAACAGAGAGGCCTGTGATCTTTCATGATTGGATTACACTTGAATGCCGCCGGTTAAAAAGATGGGCTTCCTTTATTGTGAAGAGAATTAGAAAATATTTTGCACTTTTCTTATGTGCCTTGAGAATTATGTTGTCAGATATCTGTGGATGTACCCCACCACCCCATTTGCCTTTCGTTCCAAATTGTGTTCACTAAATATTTGTGTTTACATTAAAACAATATTTTATTACAAGTATGTGTGTGTATGTATGTGTAGAGTAGACTAGACATGTGGTCATTCAGACATTTTACCTACCATTGCTCCGATATTGGTGTGTACCTGGCTGTTGCCTGTAAATGGTGTGACATACAGTAGACGCATCTTGCATTTTGTTACTTTTATTTTCCTCCTAGCGTTACATTTCTAGTTGATGCAAATCAAGGAGAAAACAATTAGACTTCCATTTCCTTGTTTAGGGTTGGGTGCCTAAGCGTTTACTGGCAAACTTGTGATCGACTTGGCATTTTTTGTAGCTGGATTTTTATTTTGTTAGTGGACGGTGCCCACTGCCCATCAGATGAGTGATACAGAAACTTGATACTGAATTGATGAAAGCTTGTTTTGCAACTGGAGACTTACATTTATCAACAAATTGCTATTGATGCATGTTCTACTGACATAAAATAGGAAATTACATTGGAGCACTTAGTGTTGGGTCAGCTACATGTAGCTTAACTTTCCCATCAGAATGCCCAACACTGGTTTTAATTATTTATTTTTTCCCAGTAAGAATTGAGGCTTGAATACCTGCAGGTATAGTGGAGTAAGCAATGGGTCTATTAAAGTTAATTAATAGGCATAAGTATTGGGTATGATGAATGATTCACTGTTTGTTGGGTCAGCTACATGTAGCTTAACTTGCCCAACACTGCCGGAGATAACAATGAATCATAGCTAATAGGCCTATTTAATTAATTTAAATAGACCTATTGCTTACTCCACTATACACGTGCAGGTATTCGAGCCTCAATTCTTACTGGAAAAAAACATCAAATAAATAATTAAATCCAGTGTTGGGCAAGTTAACCCTGTAATAATACAACATATTTTAATTAATATATTTGTTTTTTTCACCTAAACGTCATCATTGATGTTCATTGCAATGCCATTGATAATATTTGCATATAAATACCCCCCACAGAGGCTGAAATTCACAAATTAAAAATCTCTTGATTTTTAACCTTTAACTCTGATATAAGAAAAAAAAAACTAATGTTTTTTTGTGATCATTAGAATGTCTAGAACATGTTTTATTTATTGTGAAAGATATCCTCCAAATGTAAATTATTAATTTATACTTATTTTAATAATTATTACAAATGCATAAAATAATATCCTCTGATAAGTTTTACAGGGTTAAGCTACATGTAGCTGACCCAACACTTATTTGACTGATATTTCACTTGGGTGCCAATGGCTCATGTGAAAAGATTGGTTTGTAAATGGTGCATTTATATAGCGTTTATCCAAAGCATGTCATTTCAGATTTAGCATTGTTCAAATTGATGTGCACATTTCAGTAGCTACAAGCTACATGATTGATTGATTACTTAACAGTTTGCAAAATGGTACAGTGCTATTGAATAACCACATTCTTTCTCCTTGGCTTGCATCTCAGTCACTCAGAAACCCAAGTTTATAATGTGGGATGGGCCTATCCAAAATATTCTCCTGAATTCATCCTTTTCCTTACTCATAATGTTGTAAAATGTTACCAGTAGTTAAACGTTACATTACTTTTGTTTTGTTACTCAAGAGAAGACAAAACTGGAATAACTACTGCTCAATTACATGTATATTGCAAAAAAGAAATTATAATAGCTTGATTTGAGTAGATCTCATACCCTGTGATGTCTTCATGTACAAGCTTATGTTGAAGCTCTGTCTCACGATAGGCAGTTAACACCGTAAGCACCGATTACTCCTATTAAGATCTTATGTAATGCCTGTTCTTGTCCTATTAAAAGAACTGAGTTGTCACGTATGACAAGGATGTGCTCAGTTACAATACTAGATGTTCAGGCCAATCAAATCGAGAAGCCAAAGAAGGAAAATTGTTTATATTGTATTAATCAGGGTTTCTTGTTCTAATTCAGATTCCATGGCACCAACTTTACATTTCCAGTTCATTTATATGATAATGGGAGAAATAGTTTGTCAAATATCCTCAACTGGAGTCTGACAGTCAACCGCAAAGTTCACAACCTTTTACCCTTAATGTACATTTCGAAGAGCACAAATAGCCTAATTCAGAAAATAGTCTTCTCTGGGTAAATTCCACTCAGTAGAAGTGTGCTAATCAGGGAGAAAGAAGCCACAATGGTAAGTATGGAGCACAATGCTTTGAACCAACTGGGGTATGTTGGCAGCAGAGAGAGGTCGTAGTGTAAGCTAATTCCAAGTCCCATGATTACGGTGATGACTGCTGGACTGATACTGTCACTGAACAGCATAGCCACCCAGGCCAGCAGTGGAGGAACCACACTATTGGCCAGGTTAATCCAATCAGGTTTCGCTGGGCTGCCCTCTGGAAGCGCAAATCCCCAGCGTGCTCCGCCCAGGAAGGAAAGGATGGACGCTCCATACGCTAACTGTGCGTAAGCCAACTGCGGGAGGTAGATCTCCATCGAGGCCATTATTAGAGGAGCGGCGATGAAGGGTATGAGCCCAGCGAGCCCCAGATACATTGCTGGTTTGGGGCTCTTCCAGATGTCCCTCATGTCATAACGCAGAAGATCAAGCTCTCTGGGCGGAGGCTCTGGCTGCTGCCGTTTCTTCCACCACACTGCGGAAGTGTGGAAAGGCTGTGTCCTCATTGAACCAGGAGCAGCATGAGTCTGGATGCTCTGGAAGGGTGAAGGCCTCACTGAACCAGGAGCAGCACGAGTCTGGATGCTCTGGAAGGGTGAAGGCCTCAATAAACTGATAAGAGCCAAACCATGAGTCTTTAAACCAGCATCATTAATCCTAGAGGGAAGTTTGGCTGATGAAGCCCAACAGAGCGCCAGGGAACTAGATACACCATCAGGAATTCTTTCCAAGGCAGGTATCCAGGACATTTGTTGAGGACTGGCCCTCCATACCTAAACAGAAAACAAACACACACACACACACACACACACACACACACACACACACACACACACACACACACACACACACACACACACACACACACACACACACACACACACACACACACACACACACACACACACACACACACACACACACACACACACACACACACACACACACACACACACACACACACACACACACACACACACACACACACACACACACACACACACACACACACACACACACACACACACACACACACACACACACACAGGTAACCTCTTTACAAAAGATATTCTGAAAATGTACATTTTGTTGCCTAAGATTAAACAAGCCCTAGCATGATCCAAGCATTTAACTGAGCTAAACACACGTACCTTGGGAGCAGTCAAAGCATTTCTTCGAACTATAGCAGAAAGCATTTTATCTGTGGAAACAGGTAAACACATGTCACATCCAGGGGTTGACACTAAGGTCTCAGAGGCACTTGCCCGTTGGGCAAGTACAGGTCATGTTCTAACTTCTACTTGCCCAAAGGTCATGCCCACTTGCCCAAAAAGTAGCCTCAGAAACCCAGACAAGTAAATCATCATTATAAAATGACAGGCAAAATTGTACTTTTTAACAGTTTAATTTAACAGTTTTCTACTTAAAATAATATCTCAATGTGTATGCCAAATACCTACATACTACTAGCTATGTATGGCTTCACATATCACACTTTTACATTTTAAGCAACAGTGAAAACAGCATATAGGTAAACATAGCCGCAATTTGCAACTCTAGATTTTTTTACAATGGGCTGAATCCAGAGTTGCAATAACCTCCATCAACTTCCTATGCATGTTTTTTGGTTTGTGATCTCCTGGTCTTAAATGACGTTAAACTCACCAACTTTGCAGCTGCAGTCCAAGCTTGAATTATCCTCTTTCAATCTGGTGTCGCTTGTTTATCATAAAAGTCCCCCGTAGAGATGTTATGAGCTACTTTCTGTCCAAAATATTCCAAGAGTGACAATATCGAGCCCCCATTTTGATTTTTGCAACGTGCCGTAAAACAAGATGTGAGGGGGAGTGCTTGTTTAATAGCGTCCCTCCCTCCCTAGGGCGTCGGCCTCTTCTTTGGGTGTCTTACCTGCGCAGGTAAGATTCTATTAAACAAGCGCTCCCCCTCACATCTTGTTTTACGGCACGTTGCAAAAATCAAAATGGCGGCTCGATATTGTCACTCTTGGAATATTTTGGACAGAAAGTAGCTCATAACATCTCTACGGGGGACTTTTATGATGAACAAGGGACACCAGATTGAAAGAGGATAATTCAAGCTTGGACTGCAGCTGCAAAGTTGGTGAGTTTAACGTCATTTAAGACCAGGAGATCACAAACCAAAAAACATGCATAGGAAGTTGATGGGGGTTATTGCAACTCTGGATTCAGCCCATTGTAAAAAAATCTAGAGTTGCAAATTGCGGCTAAGGTAAACAGTGCTCTTATTATACATTCTACAGACCAAAAGACTTTGACCCTGTCACATTAACTATTTCCATCTCATCAAAGTGCATACATACGTCATGACCCTATCAAGACAGAGGTACTAGCCTGGGCACCATTTCATTTCGGTATGAGCCGGATGATATGCTACGTCACGTTGTATGCAGCTTCCCAAACAGGATGTACCCAAAATAATCCCCCCTCCCCCGCGATCAAAATGTTAGTTCCCCCCATAGAGTATTGGTTCCCCCCCGACTTTACTCGCCAGTTGCCATTGTGCCGCACTCTCGCTACGCTATGTATTTTAAAATTCAACGAAACTAAATTACGCCGCATCAGAAGCATATTAATTGGTAGGAACTAACATTTTGATCGCGGGGGAGGGGGGATTATTTTGGGTACATCCTGTTTGGGAAGCTGCCAACAACGTGACGTAGGCATATCATCCGGTCCCGGACTTTTGGAACAGAGACCAGGCTTTCCTCCGAGGCGGTGGAAAGCCTGGTGATGCGAGGTTACAGAGGTACAGTCATGACAATGCCCCCCGCCCCCTTTCCCCTCACTGTATATGTATCTTTTCCCTTTTTGCTTCCTGATGAATTCCTGTTCTGTTCTTTAACTACATAGAAGTGTCTTTGTATGTCTCTAAATGTTTTGATGAATTGAACAATGTGGACCCTGGGTCGTCCACTCACAGTTAACAGTCTTTGCATTGAGTTTGTGCTTGAAATGTACTGTAATTCTACAAACTGTTAATAAATATTTCAATCAATCAAAACAGGACTCAATCCCTAATTCCGCAGCCGCACCACAGTATAATTCCCAATCATATTGTATCCTAGCCCAGCCCTGGTCCAGTGCGTTAGCGAGTCTCTCTAACGCACTGGACCAGGGCTACTCTTATCCGGGAAGGATCCCATATATGATATATCATGTTGTTTTATCTAGAAGCAACAAAGAGAAGGAGAAATATTTGCAACTTCAAAACAAGTCATTGCTGCAGCACTGAAGAGACAGACTCGAACAGAGATTACAGAAATAGTCTGCTAAAACACACAAAGTGATATTCTAAATCTTACCTTACTTTCAAATCACGTTGGACCACTCGAAACGTGATCATTTGTAATTTTCTACAGGGTCAACCATAGGGGGGGGGTCAACCTGAAGCTAGGATACCGTCTGTAACTGTAAACGTGTACGCAATGAATGTCATCCGGGGCGGGCTCGGAACTTTAATCTTGAAGGAACGTTCCACATAGAGCCACAATTCCTTTAGCAGTATAATACCACTGCTGTACTACTATATAACAAACTGGTAATACAGTAAGTATTCAATCAAACATGTAGTTTATTTTGTAGCTACTGCTACTCAAATGTTGACGTGTCAACTTGAGCAATTGATAAATCAGAAATTACGAGCATCTTTTTATGTTTATGTTTATGTTTATTAGTTAGATTGAATCAATGTATACTTTCATTACTTTGATAATGCGCATATCATCATTAAGCATGTAATGCTTTGCTACTGTAATACGACATACGTCTCAAATCAAAGTTACATTTTATTTAGAGTTGAGTAGACTTGGTCATGCAAATTAACACGTACCTTCAGATCTTTCTCCAAAAACAGTTTTACTTGTTTGCTTTAAATGAAAATGATAAGAGATACTGTAATAGTTTACTTGGCTGTTTGTTTGGCACTGTCTGTGAGTCAGTGAATCTATTATAAATACACTTATAGGCTATTGAGCAAAATGCATCCAACGAACTGTTGTGAATACTACTGGTGTAGTATCCACAAATGTCCACGAGGGGGCGGTAATGCTACATACTAACTTGGGCGGTCAGACCTTATAGGCCTATAACTCTGGCCTGGGTCATGCAGACTCAAGAGATGCTCGGCCATAGCAGTCTTCACAAATGTGATGAGATGATCACATTTGGGCAAATGGCTATGGCCGAATTTAGCCCAAGGGGTGTTTTTCATCCAAAAAATAATGCTTGGAATGGGTTCAGAATCAGAAGAACCCATAATTTGTCACATGCTTGCTACTTAAAGCATAATTCAATTACCCCAAACCAAACCATATAATGTCAGATACAGTGATACTGGCCTGCTTGATGTGTACAATCAAAAATTGTATTACTGCATACATGAGAAAACATATAAATCTTTGCTAACTGCAACAGACATATTTGGACAGAAGAGATAATAATAATAATAAAACTTTATTTGTATAGCACCTTTCATGACATGAAATGCAGCTCAAAGTGCTTTACAGAGCAATGGAGAAAAGAAAAGAAAAGCAAGGCATAAACATTAAAAAACAAGAGCAGTAATGCAATACAGTGAGGACATGAATAACAAAAAAATGTAAAGATCAATTAAAAGCAAGGGTGTAGAAGTGGGTCTTGAGCTGTGCTTTAAAAATGTCTACAGAGGCTGCCTGTAGAAGGTACAGTGGGAGTTTGTTCCACGCCGTCGGCCCGTAGAAACAAAAAGCTGCTTTCCCGTATTTTTTTGTTGCCATTTTTTTAGGCAAAGCGAGCAGGCCAGCAGTGGAAGACCTTAGGGGGCGGTTATGTTCTCTCTCTTAGTTCTTGTTAAAACTCTGGCTGCTGCATTTTGGACAAGTTGTAATCTGTCAGTTATTTTCTTAGGCAGTCCAGAAAAAAGTGCATTGCAGTAATCAAGCCGAGAAAAAACAAAGGCGTGGATTAGCGTTTTTGCATCGTCCAATGACAAATAGGCTCTGATTCGTGCAATATTTCTACGGTGAAAAAAAATGCTGAAATGAAAAGATGCAGGAGGAATAAGTCCCATCTTCTAATTAACTTCAGGATAAACGGAAGACGAAATGTACAGTAGCTCCAGCCTTCCAACATATGCTAGAAGGAAATGCTCAGGCTGCATCAGGACTCTAAAAGACACAAAATATGGACAGCTTTGATGAAAATTTTAATTAAATCAATTAATTGCAAAAAGTGATAACTGGCGAAAACAAATCCAAGGGTGTCATTGGATTATTTTAAGTGCATTTTGGATTACTTTACATCCCAAATGGTTTAAAAATCAAATCAAGTGATAGATCATATTTAAAATTTCTTAATTATGTGTCTCTATCTTCACTGATATTAAACACAGCCATCATTCAACATCATTCAAGGTGTGCCAAATACATTTTGTCATAATAAAAATAAAACCAAATCAACCTAAGCTTGGACATAATTTAAAGTAAATCTAAATTATACTGACCCCTGCACCGCAGCAGTCCCCACACAGGGCTCCCAGCAGGCCGTTTATCACCTGGACGGCACATAGCACCATCTGGCTCAAACCCATGACCAGCAGGACGGCGAACAAAGACAGATGCCAGGACACCACACCAACTGGTTCGACGCACTTTGACCAAATTATGCGGTCAGATAGGTAGTTACTGGAAAAAGAGAGCAAGAAGACAGGATGGTTGGTGTTTCCCAACACAACAGCAACTATACACCAACATACTTATTGTTTGTCTTTAAATGTCTCGATGAATTGAATACACAGGACCTCAATGCAATTTGTAGTTTTTTGGGTTATCCTTTTGTATACATCTGTACCACTGTACCCTTTTTTGCAAACTATTAATAAAGTATTCAATCAATCAATCAATCAATTCTTATTAACAATGTAAAGGGGAGGCCCGGGCCGGCCTAGCAGTCCAGGCACCCAGGCTGGTAATCCAGCCTGACAGTGTGTCGCAGGTTCGAGTCCCGATCCCGACGACCTTTGCTGCATGTCTTCACCCCATCTATCTCCCTGTTTGCTGTCAACCTACTGTATATCTATCAATAAAGGCAAAAAGCCCCAAAAATATCTTAAACAATGCAAAGGGGAGATTTCCCCTTTACATTGTTTAAGATATTTTTTTTTATACAGATTTGAAAAGGAGGTTTCTGACCCCTGTAGATGTAGAGGAAATTACTTTTACAGCTTCATCCAGCAGATGGTCGCTTAGGTGTATCTGATGAGAGTGTCTTGCTCAGAGGCACTTTGACACAGAGTGGGCGGGCCAAGGATCTAACCAGCGAAATATAGATTCCCAGATGGCCTCTCTACGGACTCAGCTACGGCTGCTCTCAAAAAAAAAAAAAAAAAAGCTCTCACCTGTCAACGAAAGGGTAGATCCAGTCGTCGTGAGTGGTAGCATTAATGTTACACCTTGGTCCCTTGTTGATAGCCACGGCAGATACTATGACGGAGTAACCTGCCCCCAAAACACCCACACCTGCAAACAGTATGGAGCTCAGCATCTGGAGACAGAGACCAGCAGGGAAGTGGGTGGAATGGAAAGAACGGTAAAACACAAGAACAGAGAGCAAGGTTGAGAAAGTGACAGAGAGGAACACAAAGATGAGGATCGAGGAAGAAACGGGAAGAAGATAACTTTTACTCATGAAAGTCAGTCAATTAAACAATCCTGCATTTGAACTGTTAAATGACAAAAAAAAACAAGCCCAAAAGTCATATTTTACCAGCTGCACACACACACACACACACACACACACACACACACACACACACACACACTAGTGGGTTGTTGCTGGCTGCATGCTATCCCATTGGCTGAGAGGTCGGCTAGAGGCAAAAAGTGTCTGGTTGCCTAGAGACGAGGCAGCTAATCAGGACGATAGGTAGTCAATACAGCAGCCAATGAGAAAGATAGGTCGAGTGGGCGTGAAAGCCAAGCAGAGAGAACATAGATCAGCTGTGCTTACAGCAGCTGGTAAAAAAGTAGTTTTTAGTGTGTGTGTTTGTGTGTGTGTGTGTGTGTGTGTGTGTGTGTGTGTGTGTGTGTGTGTGTGTGTGTGTGTGAGAGAGAGAGAGAGAGAGTTGATCAGTCATTACACTTACACCCATGCACACGCTCACACATACATTCCTGAGGTATTGATCCTTTTTTTTAAATGTGTGTGCGCAGTACTAGTACAATAGCAGCTTTATGTGAGAGGGTCATGTGAAACATTGGAATTTCCTGTCATATCAACCACATTTCTTATCTAAAACATCTCAACTTGATGTGATTTTAAACAATTAACAGATATCATTATTTTAATTATTATAATTATGCATTTAGATAGATAGGTTGATTTGGTTGGGTTAGGATTTGGTTACAGCTGTAACACACCAGCAAATTATATCGGTTAAATAAAGAAAATACATTTTGCTCACCGAACATCTCCGCCCACAGCTTTCATTACCACAGCAACCACAGCAATCGTTGTTCTTCAGACCCATGAAGACCAGAGCTGGGAAGATCATCTGACGCACACACACGTATGCATGCACACGCCCAAACACGCACGCACACACACAATATACAATAGATACAATATATATTTAAGTATGTAGAAAGAAAAACCTAATACGATTTGTGTGAAAAAGTGAATTTCTACAAGGCAAGTTTCCTGTCAGTGTGGTAGCCTACTCACCAGAACACCAGATCCCAAAAGTCCACCAAAGTACCACACCTCGTCTGTGATGTGTTCACTGTCCACAGTGTGTCCCGCAGGGAAGAACAGCAAGATGTTACACAGCGCGCACACCATGGCCAGCGGCATCAGACTGATCCCCAAGCATTTTGCAAAACCACCTAAGCACATCCTGTCACAAGGCTGTCACTTAACAGTAAGGCTAGCACTTCTACGGGCTGTGACACTTATAACTAAGCTCTATTAGACGTTTGTTTGGTACATAGACTCAAATCTCCTCTCTTCTGGTCTTCTCTTCTGGTCTTCTAAGACACTTTTCTAATTAAACGTTGTTAATTCTGCTCCACAGCATGGACTGAACACTACTGCACAACATCCAGGTCACATCCAGACACTGATGCCACGGCTGTTGGTTTGGCGCTCTGTATGTACGCTTGTACCTCTCTCTACACCTGTAGTCTCTGTCTCTTGTTCAAACTTTGTCAAAGCTAGCAGTTTTTCTCTAGCCAATCTGCACCTGTCTCTATACTTCTTACAATAAAAGTGCAATTAATCATAGCGTGTTAAATGCCCTTGTCCTCTTGCAGGCCTATACTGTGTCTACCTCAATGGTCCTGCATGCAGCTGAGTTAGTTTTAGTAGGGATGAGGTTTTATAGACACCTGTTGGGTGTAGATATATGATGTCACCATTTCACAGACATGAACAGCCACAATGGATATGGCATGATCACACAGTCTCTCTCTCTCTCTCGCACACACACGCACGCACTTGAGTTTGCAGACACCGACACACCGACACACACACACACACACACACACACACACACACACACACACACACACACACACACGCGCGCGCATGCACACACACACACACACACACACACACACACGCACGCACGCACGCACGCACGCACGCACGCACGCACGCACACACACACACACACACACACACACACACACACACAATAGAGTTAATGTTTTACCATGTGTTTAGTAGAGACTGAAGGGCATGAGGACAGGTGTGTATCCAATCCATATAGGACTATAGGTGCTCAGAGAGAATGTACAGGACACGCCCTATTCTGGGCATGTCATGAACATGTATCGAAAATAGGCAAACATTTTGTGATCTGGTAAGATTGGCTTTACTTGAAGATATTTGGTGTGGAGGGAAACGAGGAGGGCCCAAGGTTCAGTGGTGTAAAAAGTACTCACATTTTTTGCATGGTTAATGTATGTTTTGTAATAATCAAAATCTACAAAGTAACTAGTAGGCCTAACTAACTTTCAAATAATTGTAGTCTAGTAAAAGTAGGCTACAATATTTGCCTCTGAAATATAGTGGAGTAGAAGTAAAAGTACTGACATTTTGAAATAGCCTACTCCAGTAAAAGTACCTCAAAATTGTATGTAAAAAAATGTAATTAGCCTAGTTTCTTTACTTATTGATTTGCATCTGAGATGTAGAGTGAAGGATATTACTGTACATACTGTACATTCAAAAATGTATTTATTCTCTCCTTACTGCATTACTGTATTGCACTTCTGGCTAGACGCCACACCACACTTAATTTCATTGTCAAGTATTTGTATACTCTGTGCAGTGACAATACATTGAATCTGATCTGAGTAGAACATTATTGTAGCCTATTATTACTACAGCAATAACACTATTATTATGAAAATTAAGGCCCGGCCCTACCTGGGCCCTCATCAAAACATGTAGACTCAAGACTGTCACCCTCAGAGGCTGTTCTGACATTACATGTTGATCTGACATCATCATTTGATTGATTGATTGATTGATTCATGAATTTATTAACAGATTGGAGAATTACAGTACATTTCAAGCGCAACTCAATACAAAACTGTGGACGACACCATAAAGTATTACACTTGTTTACAATAGGGCCCACCATGTTCAATTCATCATAACAATTAGAGACGTACAAATATACTCTTCTATATAGCTAAAAACAGGAAATCATCATAGAGGAGGTAAAAAGGGAGGAAAAAAAACATATACAGTGAGGGAAAAAAAGGGTGGGTGGGGGATTCAGGTTTTTCTGGGGCCAGTTTCGAATTGCAGCCGTCTGTAGGTGCCCTTTGAGAGCAGTTTTGAAGGAGTCAAGGGATTCACATGTCTTAATGACTGTGGGTAGAGCGTTCCACATTTTGGTGGCATAGGAGGGGAAATAATTGAGTCCCTTGTTTGTGCCGAATCTGGGTTGCACATGGTTTGTTGAGCTCCCTCTGGTGTTATGGGTGTGGACTTCGTTGACATTAAGGAAGTATTTAGGTACATGGGTATCTTCGTGATCTTGTGGACCAGACCCATTGCAAGATGATGTTTAGGCTACTCTGTCGTCAACTCTAAGCCATTCCAGTCTGTCAAAATGGGCAGGGGTGAGGTGGGTTCGAGGAGTGAGGCCAAGTAGTAACCTGACCAGTTTGTTTTGGGAAGTCTTGAGCCTTGTTTTATCAAACCCTATACACTCAAGACATTTCTCGTTGTGGCTCCTTCTTTTATATACCGGTATATATATATATATATATAGAGAGAGAGAGAGAGAGAGAGAGAGAGAGAGAGAGAGAGAGAGAAGCATTGCTTTGCCTGTATGTTTTTATTATTATCGTGACGTCACAACAATGCGACAATATACCCGGCCGGCCTGACGGCGCTTACGTGTTACGTATGCAGGGATTGTTGTTGCCAGTCAAATAGATATGGTCGATCATACCAGTCTTGCCAGAGGACTCCTTTCAATTGCTCTGGTTGTTGCAGCCAACTCTATGGTCCACATAGTTCTCGTGGAAACAGCGTGCCGTAACTGCCGTGTCCAGACCATGCATACATTATAGCACCTGGCTAAAACAATGGAAATTATGTTTTCCTCCCTGCTTCGATATGGTATTGATAACAGGGAAGAGATCCCCAATTCCCCATTCCCAAACAGTCGCATGCAGCAGCAGAGCGTCGACTCTCGAGGAGGGTAGGCTAAAGTAACTCGATCAGGCTTCAGCCAAGTTCAGCGGGGTTGTCTTTAATGACTTTGTCCTGTAAGGGAGACAACAGACTTTGTCCTGTAAGCGTAAGGGACACAACAGCTAGACTTACCTCTTATATATGGAGATGGACTTTGATGTTAGATAAAAAGGTCTATAGGCTATAGGCACGGGTTTAGTGGTATAGTAGTATCATCTGGGCTGCAGTGGGCACATACAGTATAATGGATGCAGAGTTGATGTTCTCCTCTCACCGTTCGCCTGTTGTATGTTTACACGGCTGTGCGGCGTCCAGTCAGTCTCTGGCTACCAGCATCGGACTGGGTGAGAGACACCGAAGTTTATAGAACTGACTATTTCTGACACAATTTTAATGTACAATTCTTGGTTGTGTAAGCTTTTGATTGATTCATTGATTGATTGAATATTTTATTAATAATTTGCAAAAAAGGTATAGTGGCACTGGTACAGGTCAGGTACACACAAAACCCAGGGCTTATTTCCATTGGTCCTGCATGCACATTCCCATTTCCTTTATTCCCTTTTAATTGTTCATACATTATTTTGTTTTGACCATTTGTCATTTTGTTTTCTCAAATGTTGTGTGTGTGTGTGTGTGAGTGTGTGAGTGACAGACAGACAGACAGACAGACAGACAGACAGACAGACAGACAGACAGACAGACAGACAGACAGACAGACAGACAGACAGACAGACAGACAGACAGACAGACAGACAGACAGACAGACAGACAGACAGACAGACAGACAGACAGACAGACAGACAGACAGACAGACAGACAGACAGACAGACAGACAGACAGACAGACAGACAGACAGACAGACAGACAGACAGACAGACAGACAGACAGACAGACAGACAGACAGACAGACAGACAGACAGACAGACAGACAGACAGACAGACAGACAGACAGACAGACAGACAGACAGACAGACAGACAGACAGACAGACAGACAGACAGACAGACAGACAGACAGACAGACAGACAGACAGACAGACAGACAGACAGACAGACAGACAGACAGACAGACAGACAGACAGACAGACAGACAGACAGACAGACAGACAGACAGACAGACAGACAGACAGACAGACAGACAGACAGACAGACAGACAGACAGACAGACAGACAGACAGACAGACAGACAGACAGACAGACAGACAGACAGACAGACAGACAGACAGACAGACAGACAGACAGACAGACAGACAGACAGACAGACAGACAGACAGACAGACAGACAGACAGACAGACAGACAGACAGACAGACAGACAGACAGACAGACAGACAGACAGACAGACAGACAGACAGACAGACAGACAGACAGACAGACAGACAGACAGACAGACAGACAGACAGACAGACAGACAGACAGACAGACAGACAGACAGACAGACAGACAGACAGACAGACAGACAGACAGACAGACAGACAGACAGACAGACAGACAGACAGACAGACAGACAGACAGACAGACAGACAGACAGACAGACAGACAGACAGACAGACAGACAGACAGACAGACAGACAGACAGACAGACAGACAGACAGACAGACAGACAGACAGACAGACAGACAGACAGACAGACAGACAGACAGACAGACAGACAGACAGACAGACAGACAGACAGACAGACAGACAGACAGACAGACAGACAGACAGACAGACAGACAGACAGACAGACAGACAGACAGACAGACAGACAGACAGACAGACAGACAGACAGACAGACAGACAGACAGACAGACAGACAGACAGACAGACAGAGAGAGAGAGACCTGAAACATGACTGTCGAGCGTCATGTGAACCATGGCTGACAGACACTGAGGGTACATTTTGTATATGGCCTTGTTGTCTGTCTTTAATATTAATTGTGAAGGGTTATGGAGGGACATATGTGGGTAATGAATGGCTGCCTGAGTCTGACTTAAATCAGCTATCACCCACCCCGCTGTAGACTAATGAGTTGTATACTGTACACTGTAAAAAGTATGATAGTTGAATTTGTAACACGGCTATGTACTAACACTGGCTGTATCTCTGTGTAAAGTTCATGTCCTAGTAATGATTAACAGTGACTGATTAATATTCATTTCATTTTGTATTGCGTGTGTGATGTATTGTGTGTGCTTGTGGCACAGACATCTTAAAGCGTGGTGGGAATGCAGCAGACGCAGCGATTGCCATAGCAGCAGCATTGTCTGTAACGGAGCCATTCAGCACCGGTCCAGGTGGAGATGCCTTCTGCCTGTTTTACAATGGAAACACAGGAGACATTACTGGAATCAATGGCAGGTAGAGAGACTCTCTCTTTGTCTGTTCGTTCCTATCATATTGAGTCTGTTTCCAACAAAAGGTTTGCCTGGTCCATTGTTTGAAACTCTTTGTGCGTGTGTGTGTGTGTGTGTGTGCGTATGTGTGTGTGGCGTGCTTCAGTTACGCCACTTGCTTTTTGTCCAAAAACCTCAGCCCTCAGATCAAATGAATGTACTCTCAATGACATTAATACTTCTATAGAGGGTATAATGCGAGTGGCAAAGTGAGTTTAACATCGTTAAATGCAATCATATAGGACTTTTCTGTTTGGATGTAGGCCAGAAAGTAGTTTTTTGCCACTCAGTAGGTGTTCCCGCATAACTTCAAGGTATGATGATGATGTCACGCACATACCCTCTATAGAGTTCCGAAGTCCTGACGTCACTCGCTCATCCCCTGGTTCTGCCTGGTTCATGGAAGTAATTTCTCTATGGAGAATAACATGGACTCATCTTAACATCGTTTCATATAAGCATTGTGGTCTAAATTTAAACAAGCTGTCTCTTGGTTATTGTCATGGAGGTGTCTCTGTATCGTTTGCGACAGTCAGTCACTCATATATGATACTGTTTCTAGCAAAAATGTAACTAATTCAGTAGCAGTAACAATAGCGTTTTCTCTCAGTCAGTTGATTCTTCATATCCATATGAGTGAAACGGACGGAATGACATGTTTATTTTTCAAACACAGTTACTATATGAGGCGATCTAAAATCCCCCTATGGGGATTACAATGAGTACATGAACCTGTGGATTTGCGTCCTCTACCGATTTTGACGTAAGACTTCGGCGCTCTATAGACAAAGCAAACTGGAGCCCAGTCTGTATTGTGTTCTTTTTCTTTTCTTTGATTGACTTCTCCATGACTCCATAGGGTCAGAAGGGTCTGAATTTCCCCGCACTATTGGGGGATGACTGGTCTATTTATTTATTTTCCCCGACTGGTGCTGCAATGGCCATTCTAGTCTACATACAGTAACTAAACTGCAGTTGCTCTCTCAGTCTCATCAAGGTGTCAGACAAGCTAATACACAGCAATTCATTGTTTTTGTATATGCTAGCTGTAGGTGAGATGCACCTGTTATGTCATGACCCCCGCACCTCCCACACTCTTTAAGTCCTGACAGTGCCACTGTGCACATATATTTACGTTTGAAG
Source organism: Protomyctophum bolini (assembly GCF_963924005.1). NCBI lineage: Eukaryota > Metazoa > Chordata > Actinopteri > Myctophiformes > Myctophidae > Protomyctophum > Protomyctophum bolini. Next base: position 32,869,656 of record NC_137869.1, on the reverse strand, counting down.
TAAGCACATATAATCACTCTGAGGTTCCATTATAATTAACTTGACCTGCATTAATATGGATTGAACCGACACTTTATGATGTGAGAACAACAGATCTGTATTCCCTTCCTAGAGTGGAATGGCGAGTGGAGTTAAATAGCTTGAGAGGGATTAAGCTGATCTCTCTATCTCTCTGACTTCCATTCTCACCTCAGTGGCCGTTCCCCTAGAGCCCAAACGCTGGACTTCCTGGAGGGGCGTGGTTACAGTGCTGAGGCCCCTCCCCCATCATACGATGCCTTAAACATCACAGTACCGGGAGCACCTGCATGCTGGTGTGATACTGTCCGACTGTTTGGTAGTCAGAAGGTATTGCAAGGTGTTTTTGTTCATTTCATTTGTGTAGCTTTTTGTACACATAACACAAATACAGTAACTTAACAATAATAATTTGTATTCTTTGCTCCACACACCATCCTACTATGTTCACAGATAACATAGTAGGATGCATAAAAAAAGACTAGTACTCACTCTTACAGCTTACTCTTACACTCACACATTGTTTTTCCTGCTATCATAGTCTTGCATGGCCAGACTGTTGCCTCCCACAAATTTCAAATGCTTCCTGTCATACAGTCTGGGACACAGAAGCTCTATTAATGAGTAAAATATCAAGCGGTTATGAATCCTCCTCCCCATTTTGTTTTTACAGTCGTGCAAATTTATCCTAATATAAATCGTAATCACCTAAGCATATGCTGCTTGACAGCATATGCCAAGCAGCATTTACATTTTTAAAATGAAATTTAAAGATATTTAAAAATATATTTTCGTGAACGGAAATGCCATCTTCCTTGCTATCACCACTCCCAGCTCATCATTTTCATAACCTCCTCCTCTCTGTCCTACGGAGGTTTTGTGCGCTCAGAATCAAGTCTGTGTCATGTTTGTACTGATTTGTTCTGCCACACTTAAAATATAAATAAATTATAAATAACATTTGTAACATTTAATGTACACACTATATCTCAATGACAGTGTCCTGACTGATTTTAGTTCACCTAAGAGTGTTCAGGAGCAAGGAAATGTCTTGCCTCATCTTATTGTCTTAATATCCACGTTTACTGTCAAACTGACACACTTCCTGCTCATTCAGGCTTCCTATGAGGTCATTGTGTGATGTGTGTTTCCTCTTCCTGTTTCCCCAGCTCTCCCTGCAGGATGTGTTGAGTGGGGCGGTGGAGCTGGCAGAGGTGGGGTTTCCTGTGCACGAGGTGACGGCTCATCACTGGGCTCTGGGCGTTGCTGCCCTGCGGCGTGCTGGGAAGGAACTGGGCGGAGACCTGCTGATTAATGGTCAGGCGCCAAATCATGGACAAGTATTCAGAAACCCTGCCCTGGCGCACACCCTGAAGGTAATCCATGAAAGTCTAAAAACAAAACATTTCATGGCTCAAATGGAATGGTCAAAATGAATTATCTGTACTGGGACCAGAATTCCGCCCCCTGACTTGTTGACTTCTTAGAACGTAACTGCTAGGAAGAGGCAAGGGGAGTTTATTTGTATTGCACATTTCAATAAGGCAACTTCCAGGGGGAAATTACATAATGATTCAATTGGGGAGAAAATGAACAGCTGATAATTCAAATAATCATTATAAGTGAGGGAATGGTCGTATGAGAGGACATAAAGAATGAGAAGCACCAGAGGGAGATGTGGGTGCCTGGTGGGACCATCGGAGACGAGGAGAAGGAAGGGGAGGAACAAAAAAGGAAACCAGGGCCAAAATACGGGTCCGGGGCCTGCTGAAATAGTGCTAAATCGGTGCAGAAATGCGTCGGCAGGACCCGTCACCCCGCTGTTGAAGCAAACATTTTCAGCAGCAGCAATCCCAAAACCTCCACCCCCTCACCTCCTGGATCCCCGTCTCGAGAGGCATCAAACTTCTTTCGTAGCCACAGGAGCCGTAAACGGTTAATCTGGCCCTGCTGGAGTGACACTCCTCTGTCCAGTGGCGTAGTCACTGTACTGTATGTTTGAATGTCGTCATAGTGATATTCAGAGCTATGCCCATTCTCTGCTTTCCTGTCTGCGAGGCTTCAATGGAACTTTTGTGTGTGTGCCTATGACCACCGCGTTTGTGTGTGCGTGTGCATGTGTGTGCGTGCGTGCGTGCGTGCTGGCAGGCAGGCGTGCAGGATCATTATTTCTGTCACAATGTAGGTGAATGTGTGCTCTATTGATCTGCCTAGTATTGATCGAGGCGCACCTTTACTTCACTGATACTAACAAGCTTAGGTATTAGTGGGTCCATACTCCCCCAACACGCACGCACGCACGCACACACACACACACACACACACACACACACACACACACACACACACACACACACACACACACACACACACACACATATACACTGTCCAGGAACAATGAAACAATAGTGGTGACCTTAGGCTAATATTGATGGAAGGTTTTCATTGCACCATAAGGCCATTCCTCAGGCATGACTCTACAGTCTCCCACCAACACACCCTCTTTGTCACGTGAATGTATTCCTTGGACAGATTTTTCACATTTCTGTGCCATGATCGTAGCATTCCAATACACTTTTACCTACCATCAAATCATTAAATCTCATCTTCCATATTGCCCTGGTTCTGTCGTCATATTTAGTAGCGGAGCAAACAAAATCTCACCGTAAATTCTACTTTTCAACAACGGTTGGTCTACTGGCGGAACAAGTCAATACTGGGCTGGGGGGAGAGCGCAGGATCAGGCCCTGTGAACTTTGGCTAAAAGCTTGCGTTTAATCCTTGTGGTTTCTTGTTTACTAATCTTGGTTAGACTACAGCGCTTGCCGGCATCATAACAACTGTCATGGCAGTTGGCTACAACAAAAATGTACTTCCTCTTCCTCTTCAAAATAAGAGACACTTGTAATGATTTGTCAAGAAGAGTCCCGGGCCTGGAACGGCCATACCCCCAGCTCCCCCTGATGGCCCGCCCCTGGGTTGGTCACATATTTGATCATATAGCTTTAATAATATATTGACCTGTCATCAATTTCTCATTATAATTTAACAAAGAAAATGACGGGGAATGAGAATTGACTGCTGTTGTCCATCAATGTTAATGTGTTTATAAACCTGTATTAACAGGCATACAAAATAAATGGGTAGAAAACCAAGACAGTTAACCACAAACCAGCCAACAAGAAAGACTTGACAGATATACTGTACATATTATCAACTGCTGTGTCAACTGCTGTGTCGTCTCCCCGGAAGCTGGGACAGCATGGTAAACCATGGCTGGTTCTACCTTGTACTGTGGATATATTGATTAGTTGTTCATTTGGTGTCCGGGTAGCTCAGTCGGTAGAGCTCTCGCCTTTTGGACCACAAGTTCATGGGTTTGATCCCGGGCACCGCCAACTCAGCATATTACTGGCTGACACCGTCAGCCTTTTTCCCCAATTTAGTCATTCTGACAATTACCCAATTTCCTTTGTACTGTAGTGAGTTGTAGCTGCTGACCACTACTGGTTGCTTGATTTTCTTTAGGGAGTATGTAGACGAGTGTCTTCCGAAGTTCCGATACACGTGAAGTTGCCAAAGCGCTTATTTTCCCCTGCCGGTGAAGAGTTTCATAGTGTGCGGAGAGAGACATGCTATTCTTCCAAAAGCAGCTTCGCACTGAGCAGACACAAATGCAGCGACATAGATTGTCCTTCTCACCCAGCTTCCCTAACTCAAACTAACTTGGAACAGCCAGCCAAGACGACCCCTAGTCTCCGCAGTGGTGGGCAGGAACATTACCCCTGTTGTTCTGCCTGAGTGCCAGTTTAGTTTGATTGATTGATAATTCACCAAACTTACAGGGGTGATATAGCTTTTTTGCACTATTGCTAATTTAATTAGTTGATGTGTGAATGTGTTGACAGGAGCTTGGTGAGCGTGGTAAGACAGCTTTCTACCAGGGCAGAGTGGCCCAGGCCATTGTTGATGTCATCGGCCAGAATGGAGGAGTCATGACACTGGACGATCTCCGAGGTCATGACAGTGAAATGATGACGCCCATCAGCGTAGAGTATAAGGTGAGGTCCTTAGCACAGACACACAGGAGCCACATTCCAATACTCTAAACTTCCGCCCGCATTCCGCAAGAATACTAATGTGACTCATTGTCTGATGGATTCAGGGCGTACGTCTGTGGGAGCCACCTCCTAACAGAATACTAATGTGACTCATTGTCTGATGGATTCAGGGCGTACGTCTGTGGGAGCCACCTCCTAACAGAATACTAATGTGACTCATTGTCTGATGGATTCAGGGCGTACGTCTGTGGGAGCCACCTCCTAACAATACTAATGTGACTCATTGTCTGATGGATTCAGGGCGTACGTCTGTGGGAGCCACCTCCTAACAGAATACTAATGTGACTCATTGTCTGATGGATTCAGGGCGTACGTCTGTGGGAGCCACCTCCTAACAGAATACTAATGTGACTCATTGTCTCATGGATTCAGGGCGTACGTCTGTGGGAGCCACCTCCTAACAGTCAGGGATTGGCTGCCCTCTTGATGCTCAACATCCTGGAGAATTTCCCGCTTAAAGGTAATAACATTTAACAAAAAAATATCTAAAGAATAACATCATGGATCATCAAGAGTCAAGATAATGTGACAAAATATCGAGCCGTGTGTGTGTGTGTGTGTGTGTGTGTGTGTGTGTGTGTGTGTGTGCGCGCACAAAGCTCTAGGCCACAACAGCTCTGATTACATCCATGTCCTGGTAGAAGCTATCCGTCTGGGAACCACAGACACACGGCATAACCTCAGCGACCCAGATCATGTGACCATCCCTCTGGAAAATCTGTTGGACAAGGACTACAGCTGCCAACGAGCCAAGGGAATCAACATGGATAGGTGTGTGTGTGTGTGTGTCTGCTTGCTAAAGAAGATACAATTATTTACGCTTTTCTACCCTTTTACCTTCGACATCTGGCCTTTCATGTCTTGTCCCACCAAACCTGTCTCCCTGCTGTGTCCGTGGATTTGCGTACCTACACTACTACAGGTCATCTGTCTGTAATTTGTATGTGGCTGTACTTGTGCGTTTGTGTGTGTTTTGGCAACAATGAGTTTATTCAGGCGCTATTACCGTAGACTTTGAACTTGTGCTATAAAACACTGTTGCTCTCACATGGAAGCTGACACACGCATGCGTTCATACTCTCAGTTCTGTTGTTATAAAAGTATAATCACCTTAGACAGATTTCTGGGCTTAAATGTCACCCTGTATTGCAATGCAGCACATACTGTACACACATTCATATGTATACAAACCATTTTCTTGTGGAAAAGAACAACAACTAATCCCAGTCCAATCCAATGTTGCTTTTACAGTATTTTGAAACTGGTTCTTTGATTTATGACAGGTTTTGTACTTGACGAGTGGAGATTGGTTGTGTGCGGGATTTACATTTATTTTTAGTAGAGATGGTTTGAAGTTATGATCAAAACTGATAGGTCACGTGTACATAATATAAAGCCTAGGACCATACTGTTACATACATTTGTTTGATTAAACAAATGAAGAAATCGTTCTGTAAACTTGGTGAGAATCGAGGCACATGATGTGAGGATAAAATACTGTATATTTCTGTCTGTCTATCTATCTATTTTGACAGGGCCATGGAGGGGGTGGAGCCTGGTTTGGTGACAGGAAGTGACACGGTGTATTTCTGTGTGATCGACAGCCAAGGAAACGCGTGTTCATTCGTTAACAGCATCTACATGAGCTTTGGAACCGGTCTGGTCCCAAACGACTGTGGGTTCTCACTACAGGTCTGAGAGAGAGAGAGAGAGAGAGTGTGTGTGTGTGTGTGTGTGTGTGTGTGTGTGTGTGTGTGTGTGTGTGTGTGTGTGTGTGTGTGTGTGTGTGTGTGTGTGTGTGTGTGTGTGTGTGTGTGTGTGTGTGTGTGTGTGTGTGTGTGTGTGTGTGTGTGTGCGTGTGTGCGTGTGTGTGCGTGTGCGTGCGCGCGCATTTACTTGAGTAAAAGTACAAAATGGTACTTAAGTAGTGTACACAGTACTTGAGTAAATATACTTAGTTACTTTCCACCACCGTGTGTGTGTATGCACGTGTGCACTATACATTAGTTAATTCTCTAGTAGCATTACTTTGGCTAATGATGGAGAACAATAATGCTGCTAGAGAATCTCTCACCATCTTCATCTCTGACAGCTTTTCTCTCCTCCTCTCTTGCAGAATCGCGGCAACAACTTCACTTTGCGTCGTAACCACAGCAACTGCATTGCTGGCGGGAAGCGTCCCTACCATACCATTATGGCCGCCCTCCTTACCGACTCTTCCCCCAAATCACACAAACCCCGCCTCCTCGCTGCACTGGGGGTCATGGGAGGTTTCATGCAGCCACAGGGACATGTGCAGGTAGTACCCCCCCCCCCCACACACACACACACACACACACACACACACACACAAACTTATCAGAGACAGAGTTTAATGTTATGTGGAAATAGATTAGTTATTATAAATAGATTCCAACCATATCTGGGATGGTGAGTTGATGAGCACGGCCATCGACTGATCACCACGGCTACTCACTCGCCTTTACGGCTCGCTCGGGAGTGCTATGCCTCGTGCCTGAATAAAATAAATATAAATATAATATATAATAATATAATATATAATAAAAACCCAGTAGAGAATCTTGCTCTTTATTTTTACTTTACTTTCTTACACGTAATGGTTTGGGAATTATCTTTTGATTGAAGGTTTTAATCGTCCTTTCTTTTGTGTACAGGTGTTGCTTAACATGCTGGAGTTTGGAATGAACCCTCAAGAAGCTCTCGATGCACCAAGAGTCTATGTACACTATGACCCCTCAGGTATACAAAAACACAAACTCACTTTGAATATTTTCCTGCTGTGTTTTCATAAAGAAATGGTTACTCGACAACCAAACCTGTGACAATAATCAATCACCATCATGACCTGTGTCAAATAGTCAGTCTAATGCACTTTGACAGTGCATCCTGAATTACTTGAAAGCAATACTGCACTTCATGCACAGGTTACTTTGGTTACAAATCTATATTATTGCCCATTAAAAAGCTGCTAAACCATAGATCCACTTTTTATACCTTTGTACATTGTTCTTGTATGCTTTTATGCTTGTTTCCTAGTGTAACGTATTCCACTGTCTACCTGTTTTGCTTTTATTTTTCCTTTAGTTTTTATGTATTGTGTGGGAGTATGGATGAAAATTTGCATCTTTGCTAAATCCGGCATATTGTCATTGCATTATCATGTAATGTTCATTTATATGCACTGTCCAAATAAACGAATAATGTAAAGTCACACCTTCTGTATTAGAGACACATTTTGGTCATGGTAGTCTGACTGATTGTTGGTCTTGTGTGCGTAGATGACCAGGTGTTGGTCTGACTGATTGTTGGTCTTGTGTGCGTAGATGACCAGGTGTTGGTCTGACTGATTGTTGGTCTTGTGTGCGTAGATGACCAGGTGTTGGTCTGACTGATTGTTGGTCTTGTGTGCGTAGATGACCACCTGGTCTGACTGATTGTTGGTCTTGTGTGCGTAGATGACCACCTGGTCTGACTGATTGTTGGTCTTGTGTGCGTAGATGACCAGGTGTTGGTCTGACTGATTGTTGGTCTTGTGTGCGTAGATGACCAGGTGTTGGTCTGACTGATTGTTGGTCTTGTGTGCGTAGATGACCAGGTGTTGGTCTGACTGATTGTTGGTCTTGTGTGAGTAGATGACCAGGTGTTGGTCTGACTGATTGTTGGTCTTGTGTGCGTAGATGACCAGGTGTTGGTCTGACTGATTGTTGGTCTTGTGTGCGTAGATGACCAGGTGTTGGTCTGACTGATTGTTGGTCTTGTGTGCGTAGATGACCACCTGGTCTGACTGATTGTTGGTCTTGTGTGCGTAGATGACCAGGTGTTGGTCTGACTGATTGTTGGTCTTGTGTGCGTAGATGACCAGGTGTTGGTCTGACTGATTGTTGGTCTTGTGTGCGTAGATGACCAGGTGTTGGTCTGACTGATTGTTGGTCTTGTGTGCGTAGATGACCAGGTGTTGGTCTGACTGATTGTTGGTCTTGTGTGCGTAGATGACCAGGTGTTGGTCTGACTGATTGTTGGTCTTGTGTGCGTAGATGACCAGGTGTTGGTCTGACTGATTGTTGGTCTTGTGTGCGTAGATGACCACCTGGTCTGACTGATTGTTGGTCTTGTGTGCGTAGATGACCAGGTGTTGGTCTGACTGATTGTTGGTCTTGTGTGCGTAGATGACCAGGTGTTGGTCTGACTGATTGTTGGTCTTGTGTGCGTAGATGACCAGGTGTTGGTCTGACTGATTGTTGGTCTTGTGTGCGTAGATGACCAGGTGTTGGTCTGACTGATTGTTGGTCTTGTGTGCGTAGATGACCAGGTGTTGGTCTGACTTATTGTTGGTCTTGTGTGCGTAGATGACCAGGTGTTGGTCCACCTGGAGGACGGTGTGGACCAAAAGGTTGCCGAGGAGCTGAGGAGGCGGGGCCACCTTGTCAAGTGGCCAGTCACAGGTAATTTATTATTACTGGTACTACTATAGTAGCCCTGTTATTTGTTAACTATTTTATATTCAGCAGATGATGGATGGAGCCCGCACACCACAGATACAAAAAAGACGTTCTTTATTGAGAATTCTGACCTATTCTGAACTATTTTACATTCAGCATTATTTAACTAAAGTGGTATTTTAGTGGTATCGACCAGGTTTACCTATGTATAAATGTATAAAAACATTAAGTTGGGTATACAATTTAAGACGTAAGGAAACAAAAAACTTGTTGTTGAAAGAAGGAATCAATTAATGAAAGGGAATTGAATATTCTATTCCATCTACAGATTTAAAGTCATAATTTTCCAGTTTCTGTCCGTATTCATTTGATATTCATTTAACATGAAAGCTGTGGGTTATTATGGCCCAGTAGTTTGACACAGAGTCGCCCATTTATCCAGCTATCCAGAAATGAAAGGAGCCAAATGTTCAACGTAACACATGACCATGGCGGGTACAGTCTGTGGCACGGATGGTGCAAGCTGCATCACAACACAAGCACAAGAAATATAAACATTGATTTTTGATGCCATGATACCTAGTGTGCAAGTCAAACTTAGGTTACTTATTTGCCAAGATGACAGAAAGGTGTGATGGCATCAGTAGACCTTCACTCATTCATTCATTATTTCATTCATTCCTATACTCCCAGGACATGAAAGGTATCTGTTTGGGCGGGGTCAGATCATCACTGTGGGGGATTGGTGGAACCCATCTGTCCGTCAAGCTGATCGTCCAACCAGAGTGCTGTGGGCAGGGTCAGATCCCAGAGCAGACGGGTGTGCAATGGGGTACTAGACCAGCTTTTTTCTTTGTGTTCATAACTTGCTAATTGAATAGACTTAATACATTCTATTGATTGATTGATTGATTGATTCAATGAAAGTACAGCAATACAAAGAAAAGGCAAATGGATGAGACACAAAAAAGCCAAAGGCTTGTTTCCGTTGTGGTCCATTAAACATTCAACACTCAAGCAGCTGAACAAACAACGATATGAAATACAAATTATTGCTTATGTCCCTGGTTCTCAATGTGGGGTCCCCAGCTAAATGATTGATCGTTAGGAACCAAAATTGCCCCGGTTCGTTTTTTGACGCATGCGACGGAGACGCAACGCGCCCGGTGGAGCCCCGCCGTTAAGCTTCAAGTCCAACGTCACTTCATGAAGTAGCTGGATAGCATTCTAACGCTGGTTTGTTGATGGACAGAAGAGTCTGTGGTATTATATACTGTGGTATTATATACTGTACACTATGGCCTAACCCTTTTAGATCACATCTTCGGTCATATAGTGCAGTGGTTCCCAAACTCGAGAACCAAAAGAGAAATTTGATGGATCTCCCCGGGTTCCAAACTAGTGAACATGTCTGATCTACAAGCTCACAACACGTCGAAATGCTTGTAGATGCTATTTTCACTACTTTTTTATTTTATTTTAATTGTTATGTTTGTTATGGATTCTTTTTTAATGTAAGTTCTTTAGATTTTAGATATTATTTTTGTTCTTAAATCATTTTAAATAATGTAACAAAATAAATATAATAATCGTGACCCACTGTTTGGGAAACACTGATATAGTGCACCTAATTGACACTGGTACTGTATGCCCGATCCGCATAAAATGAAAGAGAAATAATGCTTAATAACGTGCACCTTCATTTGAATGCTGTGGCACAGACACTGGGTATGCAATACGGGTATTGCATAACAGGGTGGGGCATGCATCCCTATTTGCATTGTTCATGAGTAGGCCGGTGCCCATCGGGCACTTTTGTAGTAGTAGTAATAATAATAATATAACCAGTAAGACGCCCTGAGGGCGAGAAACGAAAAACAACAGAGCTTCTTAATACGGCACAGTTGAGAAGCAGGAGTTAAACTATTAATCTGATGTCAGTGAGGTCAGATGTAGAGTTGCTGTCCGGCTCCATACATTCAAATCTAGTATGTCAAACCATGTATGGCTATCCAGGGTTTGATGAGGTCAGTGTCGTGATGTGTTGTACCAACTTGGTTCATTTGCAAGTGTGACTCGTGTCGCGGCAACCACACTGGTTGTCATGAGACGGTCACGGTATGGCCATATATTGACATTCCCATATATGCGCTTAATATTGATGGCATCAGGGATCTCCATATATGGGCATTCCTAGCCGATGCCCTAATACAATCCCTGTTATGTCCATCATGTGAGACGTGAGACGTCATGTGGCCAATATAAATACATCTTGTGACGTTTTATACAATAATAAACACACTGCATTCATGTCTAGTAACGTATATAGTGGCAGTGAATCTGCACTGCCACTATATAGTGCGTGCCCCTCACTTCACAAGAGTGTGATTTTTATAAAGTAGTCTAGGAACTATCCTCAGGAAGAGTCCCTATGACTTTTTTTCCTGGATTCACAACCCAATGCCAAACTATTTATTTTGAATTCCCGTTCTACTGACTCATGTATCAGAGGTTTAATATTTATGTTAAATATGAGTCAAACATTGTATTTGTCGGTTTTATGGAAACATAAGGAGTTAGACCATTTTACATTGCAGTCATTGTGTTGCGTTGCGTATCTGGCTGATGTCAAGCAGCAGGAAGTAGGTCATTGAGGGACTTCCTGCTTCCTGTCTGAGTCATCAAGCTAAGAACGGAGAACCCCATACTGTAGTATACCATATGTATGGATACCTCGTCAGCTGCTGCTGTTCATTGGACCGATGCGTCATCATGGCTGCCATGTTGTGGAAGGCGAGCCGTGTCTCCTAATGTATGCCCCATCTATTGAAGTAGGGTGTCTCTCCCTAAGTAAAAGATAGAGAGAGAGAGACAGCCATGTTGGAGTATGGGCATGCACCCTCTGTTATTCATAATAGTGCTGTGTACATTCTGTATGGATGGATGGGTGTTTGTGATATTATGGCGCGTACGCCATGATGTGCACATCATGTCTATCCATGATGTGCAGCACCTATGCATGTGTGACACTGGGCGGTGTGTGTTATCTATCTGCAAATGTATTTTTAGCAGCAGGGACACGCCTTGCTGTCCTGTCCCTGACCACATCATTCTGACAAAAAAAAGGCCAAAATGACTTCCAGGGTCCCTGTATTGTAAAGCTGACTGTATGCAAGTGAACATTGTAGGCTAATCATGTATGTTATACTATGCTACTCTAATCAAGTACAAATCTTGATTTCCATTAATTTGAAGTCCATTCAGTAAGGGTGTTTTTAGGTTCCCATACTAGGGCATTCTAGGGCTAGTTCTAGTTTACTAGTCGACTAGTCGCCTTTGGCTAGTTCTAGTTTACTAGTCGACTAGTCGACTAGTTGTGTGTTTATTTTCTTTTTTGGAAATAAATATTTGTACATTTAAAAAACTTAAAAATGCGAAGGGCTAGTAACTATAATCTACCTGATTTTGAGGCCTACAAAATGGCGAAAAATAAATAAATAAAACTTTTCTTCTTTTTTTCTAGTCAACTAGTACCAACAAGGTCGACTAGTGAATTTACTAGTCGACTAGTTGCATAATGCCCTATCCCAGGGGTCTGGAACCTTTTTGAAACAAAGTGCCATGTTTTTAGTTTCTAGATAGTCAGTGTGTCACTTTAATGACACCACACCATGCACAATTCCAACATTTTTGTTTTTGATTGTCCACGAATATAACCTTTTACCTTGATAAATATTCTTTCACATTGTTATAATGATCATTAGACTCAGAGCATAGCCCTTCTATCTCCCTCCCCAGTCAGAGTTCAGAGTTTTAATGAATGTAGAATGATGTGCAGGACGTAATTTACATACAAATATGAGTGAATTCATTTATTAGATTTTTTTTAATGCCAGTGTGCCAGTGATCACCGTCCTTTGTGCCAAGGTTGGCACCAGTGCCAAAGGTTGCCTACCCCTGCCCTATCCCATACATGTATTTTCGTTTGTATGTCTGCTCTTGCAGAGAGCAGCATCGATGGTAAATCTGTAGTAGTAGAAAGAGCAAGTTGGAGTGAACTGTTGTTTGCTTTTGATCTCCTTACTTTCCCCGATCCTTCCAGTGCCGAGCCATCAGCACCAGAACAGAACCACGTGTTCTGTCCACCCAACACTGCTGCGTTAATTAGGCCTGCCCGCTGCCTGTTAAACAAGCTCCTTAATGGAATGTAATAGTGTGCCTCATTAGCTGTCAACTCCAGATTACAGCCCAGTTGATCTGGATCTGATGCATTCCAGCTGGATTATAAAACTCATTACAATAATATATGAAACCACACACACTCGTGTGCGCACACACACACACACACACACACACACACACACACACACACACACACACACACACACACACACTCGCACACACTCGCACTCACTCACTTAGCCTCTTGACACATGCAGGTAGGTCCAAATGAAGGGGGCACAGTATCATTCAGTAGGAGTTGTCATGACCTGCTAACCTAGATAGAGGTGCCGAGTTATCATGTTGATCCAGAGAGTCAGTGAGAAGGTACTGACACAGCCTTGAACAAGGACTGTCAGGTCAACTGTCTTCTGTTTTACAACTCACAACAGAGCACACACACTTTGTGTTTTTATTAAAACATCTCTTGCACATCTCCTGCACTGTACTCTGTACTGTATACATATATTTGACCACGCAAGTATTCTGTATCGCCTGATTGCTAATTTATTCTGCCATTATATTACGTGTTAGTTATTCTGGATACTTTCCCCCTGACTGCAACATACTGTATAGTTATATTTATACACTACTAGTGTCTGTATATGTTCATACTGTTTTTATTTTTTGTTTTGTTTTGCCAACAAATAAGGTTATTTTAGAACTACATACTTGATACACTTTTTCACTTTAATGTATTAATATTGTTGCTAAGTTTACGGAATTGCATTCTAGGATTACACTGCTCTACGCCCATTGTGTTTACAGATGCTCTGTGTGTGTGTGTGTGTGTGTGTGTGTGTGTGTGTGTGTGTGGGCTAGGCAAAATTATTTCCATTTAGAAGTGGAATTGAGATACTGTGAAACAGAAGTTAATGAGACACAATATTTCTGAGGGAGCTTAGTTCTTTTGTGCAGAATGTTGTGTGAAGCCCTGCTGCATAAGAGGACACACACACACACACACACACACACACACACACAGTGGTCTCTGTTCTTGTGGGATTTGTCATATTTCTTTGGCTCAGCTCTCTACAGGGGTTGTTCAGCCCCCTTCCTGTGTGTGTGTGCGTGTGTGTGTGTGTGTGTGTGCGCGTGTGTGTGTGTGTGCGTGTGTGTGTGTGTGTGTGTGTGTGTGTGTGTGTCCACATGGGCCTAAATGTATGCTCTCCTGAGGTGCCTTGCGTCATGGCAGAAATCCTTCGGTAAGGGAGGAAATTGCCATTTATGTATGTACAGTACACACACACTCACACACACTCATACACACTCACACACTCACACTCACTCACACACACACACACACACACACACACACACACACACACACACACACACACACACACATTCGTCAGGCCCCCATCAGTATTTGTTCATTTCCTCTCCAGCTGGCCTGACCCACCCCTCCTTCTTCTCGCTTTCTCTCCTCTGTCCATTCCCTCGCCGTGCTCTCGTCCCTGCGGTCGGTGGTGTGTTTTTGGGGTTGTTGCTATGTGCTGTTCAGTGGGATTCGCCAGGTCCCTGGGGCTGGCCCTGCTGCCCCTGGCCTTGTGCTCCATCGTGGCCAACCTGCTGCTGCTGTTCCCCATGGGACAGATCACCTACATCCAGGAGGGCCACTTGGCCAAATTCATCTATTACTTTGGCGGACTAGGAGGCGGAGGACTGCTGGTGAGTAGAAAGTATTCTGGTCTTTTGAACCACTTCTAGACCCTTCTATTCTTAGTCAAAATGGACCTGAGTTACAACTAATTGTCTTGGACCACTTTTCCCTCCCACCTAGTGTACATCTATATCTCTTTGCCAAAAATACAAGCTCACGGTGTGCCGCATTATGAGCTGTGAGCTTGTAGATCTATTTCTGGCGAATGTTACACCCGGAATATGGATGCTGGCAGTGGTTCAAGTGGTTAATCTTCTCTCTATATTTAGAGCTAATTATAGACGTTTCAGTTGAAAGAGGAAGGTGCCGGGCCGGTGAGCCAGGACTGTTTTTAGACGTTTTTTATCCTCTAGCACCCCTACATTTCATTTTATAATTAATACAAAGCCCCCTCACTTATTTTTGACAGTATGGCTGCTGCATGTTTGGCATGTTCAAGTATATGGTTTTGTGTTTGGATTTTGTAACTTAATAGCAACTTGCGTTTTAGGTGTGGTAGGCTGTCCTCCATCCTCCTACCATCTGTAGCGTCATACAAAATCTCTTTTCTTTTCTCTTCTTGTGTCTGGAATGGCTCATTTGAAATTTCATAATACATTCATAAACATTTCCCATCAGTTTTGTTTTGAGACACTTTCATAGTCCTTAATGGGACAACAAGGACTCAGGAAACATATTGCTGAAATAATTAACGTTTTAATGCAACTGTTATGCTGAAATAATTAATTTTGTTATCCGATAGCCTTAGGGGCCCCTCTAAAAGTGTGATCCTAGAATTGTCCCTAGTGAACCAAGACAATTATTCTCTTTTCTGCACTTCTGTTTTGATGAATTATCAATTTAAGAGTGGCTAGTTCTAGTGCTGTCACAAGGGACTTCAAATCACTATGTTCCATTCAGCTGAAATCTGAGTTTAGGTTACTTCTTTTTTTGTCTCTCCGTAATTTTGGTTACTTTGGCATATGTTCAGCTACATGGACAGCTACATTTAATATTTACATTATACTGTATAATATGTAGTCTGTGGTGGCCTTGTAGGTCAACTGAATTCAGCACAGTTTGAGAAGTTCTGCATCTTTTGACTATTTGCACGAATTTCTCTGGAACTCTGTTTTGACTGAAATACTGTTATGACAGTGCTAATGAAATCGCTTTGACCACAGCACATGAACCCTAGTGTGCGTATTCTGGGTAAAGTGAAAATAGCAGATATACAAGCTCTTGAGATCATGTAATTCCATAAAGACATTTGGTGTAGAGGGAAAAAGGGAGCTAGCATAGTATAGGCCGTTGGGCAGTATTCTGTAGGGTCAATTAGTGTACTAAACCAAAAGTATTCATACATATCAATGTATTCAATTCATAAATGTGAAATAAAGTATCATTTGGACATGAATTATATTTTCGATACACAGTTACATTAATGTATGTGTATCGTTTTTATAATGTATACTCAAATCTTGAGTGTTAATTCACAAAACAATGTGATTAGATTTGAGTGAAAAATAATAAATTAACATTGGAAATTGAACTGTGTTTGTGCATTTATGATTAGTTGTTGCTTTTATGCCATATCAACCATGTGTATCAAAAATATAAATAATATAATTCAGGTCTAAATGCCACTTTATGGTTTGTGGATTGAATATATTGATTGCATCTTTTGGGGGAGTTGTTTGCTTCTGTTGTTCATTGTGAACAATGGAGTGTTGTGTGTGTCAATTCATGGTTAAATCCTCATGCCCTATATGTGATAGTTGTACCCACTACCCATTGACTGAACAGAAAGGAGCTGTTCTGTTTGGTTTACTAATAGAACAGAGGAGATGTTGTGTTTTCCTGGACCAGATTAGACTTGTTGAACAGCAGATACAACTGCATTTGTATGTACAAAGTGTCACCCTATATACTGTTTCATTTGATTAGTTCATTCATTTGTTCATGAAAAAGACAAAAGGAAGAGATACTGGGAGATCGTTTGTACAACTGCAGACACATACACACTCATTGTATAATAAAAGGCGATATTTATATTTGTTCCTTGTAAGCGTGAGCTAAAGAAAGATTGTGGATAATGTGGACTATCTCTAACACTGGGGTTTCAAACTAAAAGCACTTTGTGCACAATTTCTATTACAAACAATAATGTTTATCACATAATGGAACTGACACCCCTGTCTGGTGCCAGGTAGCCACCACTTAACCTGCTGATATCATCCTAAATATTGTGGAGAAAAAAGTTAAAATAACACTCCTGAAAACTTTGGAAGCCAATCGTAGTCAATCAGGATGGAATATGAGAAATCAAACAGACCCGTCTTGATCACATGGGTATAGAGATCATGTGTACCGATTTGTGTGATAATTTGATCAAATCTGAAGGAGTAATATCAAAGAATGTGTTTTACATAAGTCGGCCTCCTGGTGGCACTATAGAGAGCAGATGTGAAAAATACAGGTCAAAGTTTTTTACTTTTCCTCTAGTAGTGCACATACAAAGTTGTACACAGATCGGTGCAGTTATAGGTAAAAACACGAATGGGCCTGTTATAGCGCCACCATGAGATTGATGTGTACATTTTCAAGTGGCATTCCTTCCTCGGCCTAGTGGGAATGTGCATGAAATATTTCTGATTTGAGGCATTTTGTTCAAAACGGACCAATCTTGGCAACTTTGGAAGGCAATCTTGGCCAATGGGGATGGAGTATGGGGAAGCGGACAGGTCAGTGTTGATCACATGACTATAGAGATGGTGCATACCGATTTGCGTGATGTATGGATAAAATGTGTACAAGTAATGTAATAAAATCGGCCTCATGGTTGTGCTATAACAGGCCGATGTGGAACATTTGGGGCAGATGTTTGTCGTTGGCATCCAGGGAGTATGTGTGCAGAGTTTGGCATCAACCGGGCCAACGGTGCCAGAGATTAGCTGTACACGGATGGACGGACGGAGTGCAAAACAACTCTCCCCATGCCTTCGGCTGGTGGAGAAAATAATGAAAATATGTAACATACCAGTAATTAACTCATTTTGGTCTGGGAGGGACAGGGGTAAAACTTAGAAAAACAGACCAGATATCACTGAAACGTAACAGAAATATATATATATTTAAAAAAACATTTACATTAAGATCTTTCATACAATGCATTCTGGAAGTGTATTTTGTTGACTTTGAAACTTGCTTAGAGCATCATGCTCCCTGGAGAATGAACCCTGACCTTTTGAGTGACCCCCAGTGACCCCCATGACATTTCCTCTTGTGCCATTCTGAGGCCAAAATGTCAGCCTTGCACACAATCTCATTATCTGATAGGCAGATTGAAAGATTAACGCTATTACTGACCCCATGGCCTTTATGCTATAGCACTCCCTATACACCAACATATTTGCTTTGCTTTTATTTTATTTTTTATTTTTAAGTACATTTACATGCCTTTCTTTGTATTAGATTAACATCAGAGGAAAGAGGATTGAACACTGCATGCTGCCACTCAAAGCACTGCATGCTGCCACTCAAACACTGCATGCTGCCACTCAAACACTGCATGCTGCCACTCAAACACTGCATGCTGCCACTCAAACACTGCATGCTGCCACTCAAACACTGCATGCTGCCACTCAAACACTGCATGCTAGCTGCCACTCAAACACTGCATGCTGCCACTCAAACACTGCATGCTGCCACTCAAACACTGCATGCTGCCACTCAAACACTGCATGCTGCCACTCAAACACTGCATGCTGCCACTCAAACACTGCATGCTAGCTGCCACTCAAACACTGCATGCTGCCACTCAAACACTGCATGCTGCCACTCAAACACTGCATGCTGCCACTCAAACACTGCATGCTGCCACTCAAACACTGCATGCTGCCACTCAAACACTGCATGCTAGCTGCCACTCAAACACTGCATGCTGCCACTCAAACACTGCATGCTGCCACTCAAACACTGCATGCTGCCACTCAAACACTGCATGCTGCCACTCAAACACTGCATGCTGCCACTCAAACACTGCATGCTAGCTGCCACTCAAACACTGCATGCTGCCACTCAAAGTGACTACTGGCAAATCACAGCACATCTTTTCATTGACTTGTCAGAATCATCAGTTCCTCTTCAGTGACATCACTTCCTCCTCAGTGACATCACTTCCAAGTCCCAGGAAAAGTCGTGCTGTGATTGCCAGTAGTCACTTTGAGTGGCAGCGTGCCGTGCCTCCAGTGCCGGTTCTAGGCCTTTTGAGGCCCTAGGCAACATATTATACAGAGCAAATGTTTATAAACAAATCCCAAATGTTTGTAAACAAATCCCAAATGTTTATAAACAAATCCCAAAATGTTTATAAATAAATCACAAATGTTTATAAACAAATCACAAATGTTTATAAACAAATACCAAAATGTTTATAAACAAATCCCAAATCCCTTGGTCCTACCCCCCCGACCAATGTGCCTCCATAAGAAGCATGTCACTCCAAGACTCCAGTGAACTGCAGCGGCGAATGACCCTTCCTTCTATGTCTATGATTGAACAGGGAACCTTCCACTTCCGTTTGTCACTGTGTAGCTTCCTACTTTATTACTTAAAGCTTTTAGGGCTCTAAGGATGGCAACGTTGGTCCATTAAAACCACTACCCACTGTAGTCCTGTTGCTAGCAGGCTCTTAGGCCCTTAGTCTTTGTCACAAGATGACAATTGACAACACATGATTTGCTGCAGGTGTCAAAAAAAAGATCTTTGTTACTCCCAGAGAGAACCTCAAATGTTTTGTCTCTGCTACCTCCAGCTCTGCTTCCTGTCTTTTCCTCAGTGCTACTTCCCTTTCATTCTTGCTGATACTTTCCTATCACACATCACACCTGACACTTTTATCCACCCATTCCAACATGCTTGCACTCGTTTCCTCACTGTTCCACTTGGGTTCCTCTCATTCACACACATGTATTCTGTCTCGCTGCGGCTAACTGTCAATCCTCTCCTTTCCAGGGCATATATCCAGTTCTCTACCTCTCTAGATTATCCTCTACCTGTCCTGTCTATCCTCATCACCATGGCGAACAAGAAGGGGCTCAGTGCTGATCCTTGATGCAGACCCACTTCCACCTTGAACTCCTCTGTCACTCACACACCCATAGCACACCTCACCACTGTCTTACAACTTCCATGCATATCCTGCCCCACTCTAACATAGGTTACTTCTCTGTCACTCCAGACTCTCATACAATACCACAGTTCCTCTCTTGGCACACTATCATATGCTTTCTCCAGATCTACAAAGAAATGTTGCAGTTCCCTCTGACCTTCTCTGAACTTCTCTGTCAACATCTGTAGTACTCTTCCTTGGCAAGTTGGCATGAAACCATACTTAAATAGCCTATATACCGTGCAAACTAGAAACATGGTGGTGTCTGTAGTTATACTTTGTGTGTGAATAGAAGATTCATCTGGCTAGATTCTAGCCTTTCTTTAGCATGTTCTATCTATTAACATGCTAATTATTCAAATATTTGTATTGAAATTTTCCACAAACATGCTAAATACTTTATATTAGAAAGGTTATCAAGGTTATTCTGGGGATTTGTGCGCACCATGCTGTGTCTTTGAGACCTCAACTCTCATCTGGCTGTTTTTCCTTCTTTTTTTGTCGGTTCTCTCTTTCTGGAAATGGCAGAACACTCGCAGTCAACGACGTTGGACCCTCTGCGATGAATCTATCTATAGCCATCTGTCTTCCTCTGTCTCTCACATCCTCCTTCTTTCCTTCTCACTCTCCCAGCCTTCCTCTGTCTCTCTTTTCCCCCACGCTCTCTCCTTCCCTCCTCACACTGTCTTCCTGTACGTTAAGGATATAGTTCTTTAGGGGGGCATCCAGGATGTTTATGCAGTGATGGTTTGATCTCTCTCTCTCTCTCTCTCTCTCTCTTTCTCTGTGTGTGTGTGTGTGTGTGTGTGTGTGTGTGTGTGTGTGTGTGTGTGTGTGTGTGTGTGTGTGTGTGTGTGTGTGTGTGTGTGCGTGTGTGTGTCAAACCTTGAGAACTTAATCCCTCCCTCTGTGAGGATGGGATTTTTCGAGTCCCTGACCTCTGTGATGGAGAAACAGGCAGGAAAGAGAGACGAGGAAGGAGAGAAAGAGAGAGAGGGGGGAGGAGTGAGGAGGAGAAGGACAGGAAATGCCATCATACAATGGAAATTGTAGAATCATTTTCTCTCTCTCTCTTTCTCTTTGTTTCTGGGTTGCTTTTGTTCAATCTTGTGTAAACTGGTTAGCACACGGGTCCGTGAAGTGAGGGGCGCTCTTATCATCATAGATCTGTATCTGTCTGTCCATATTATGGGTATAAAAGGGACATGGACAGACAGATACAGACATCTACATATATGGGCATAAAATGGACCAGGACTGACAGATCCAGAGATCTACATATATGGGCATATCAGTGGGATTGGCGGTGTGACGTAGGTGTGAGGGCTGCATAGCACAAAGGTTCTTAGCGATCCCCCCCAAAATAATCACATTTGAAGTTGAACTTGGGACCCCGCATCCTGACAAGCCCTTGTTATTACATTTTGTTGAACTCGATTCCATTCTGAAAATAGCCGATATACATGCTCACGATGCCTCGCCAACATGCCATTGTGAGCAAGTAAATTGGCTTTTTCACAATTTCGGTCCAAATCTTTATGATAAGAACTATTTTTCATAGAGCTTCTTTGGCTTGGAATATGCTCCCCATAAATGTTATGAGACACCAGAAGTAAATTTTCTTTTAAAAAGTAAAAAAAATGTAAACATAAATGGGAGATCACTGGGATTACCAGGCTAATTATCAGTATTATAGAGTGCCAAAGTCCTGACGTCACTCACTTATCCCCTAGTTCCCCCTGGTTCACGGAAGTAATTTCTCGATGGAGAATAACATGGGGTGATCTTAATATCGTCTACTATAAGCCTTGTGGTCCAAAAATAAAGAAGCTGTCTCTGTGTTATTGTCATGGAGGTGCCTCTGTATCGTTTGCGACAGTCAGTCACTCATATATGATATACAGTCTGTTTCTAGCGAAAATGTAACTAGTTCAGTTGCAGTGACAATAGCGTTTTCTCTCAGTCAGTTGATTCTTCATATCCATATGAGTGAAGCGTCCGGGGTGACATGTTTAATTTTCAAACAGTTCTTATTTGAGGCGAACTAAAATCCCCCTATGGGGATTACAATGCAAATACACATTACAATCAAGTACATGAACCCATGGATTTGCGCCCTCTACCGATATTGACGTCAGACTTCGGTGCTCTATTATAACTGGATTAGCCTAATTAAAATGTAGTGTCTTACTCAAAAGTGAACTGCAGGCACTGCTCTCTTTGGTCATGGCTTTTTCATCAATACAACTTTTAATTGTGAATTCTCCATAGTCCATAACTCCTTTGTTTTAATCCCAAACAAATGGAGAATATATTATAGCCTAATATCGTCACTGTTCCTCATATGTCCAAAACTGTTACTTTTCAGGATTCAAAAGTAGCAAAAATAGCAGCAAGCACAAAATGCTTCACTTGTGAATCTGCCCAACAGCAACGATATGCAATATTGTATTAGTAAGCATGCAACTTGCACTGTAACAAGACAGAGGATCAAATCTGAGTTAAATTTGAATTTAGGATTTTACAGTTCTATGGAGCAACACTACTTGGCTGACATGCAGGACTTTTTTTTCTCTCTTTTTTTTAAAGTGCTATTTTCTTCTGCTTCCAGATGCTGGTTCCAGCTGTGATCTTCACCACTCTGGGGAAATGTAGCTGCTGCTACAATGAGGGCTTAATGGTGAGGAACTAACCCTACCACCATCATTATTTAAGGTCCTACAAACAAGTGGCTCTCAAACCTTTCCTATGATTTCTGTAAAAAAATGAATCTGCTATCTGAAAAGACTTGAGTTCTTAAAATGTTTATGTTTAGTCAACATTTTTTTCTGAACACACACACACCTACAAGCTCACAGCGCATAATTGCGATCTTGTAGATTGGCAACTGATTTTGATGCTATATTTGCTGAGGACCGCCTGGATCCACACTTTGAGAACCACTGTTACAAATTTCACTGGAGGGAAGGCTATGTAGCAAGTTCACCGTATTCTGTCTCACGACTGTTCGGTCAAGAGTCACTCTGAAAATATAATTTATGATTTTTCACTACCACTGTCATAGTCATAGTAGAGCAGCAGAGAGTACCACAACCTTCCTTCCGTTTATAATCTAATCTGTCATTTACGCTCGTTAATAATGCCAATGCTGTGTCCGTACGAAATGGAATGCTAATGCTAATCCAGACCAAAGAGGTCCACAAAGGTCCTATTGTTAATATAGGCAGTAACACACCACAGTTTAGCAGCTGCTGTTCCCTATCTCCCTAAGCTCTCTATCTCTCTCTGTGTGTGTGTGTGTGTGTGTGTGTGTGTGTGTGTGTGTGTGTGTGTGTGTGTGTGTGTGTGTGTGTGTGTGTGTGTGCGCGTGCGCGAGAGAGAGACAGCGAGAGACTGTCGTCTGTCTTATCTGTCTAAAACAGAGATAAACTTTTGAAATGCTATTGCTTTCACGCAGATGGACAGGCAGCGGGAACTCTCTGACAGGGAGAGAGAACACATACACAATTGTTACATAATTGCACTTTATTTTACAATTCTCATGCTCTCTGTCTATGTCTTTGTCTTGGTGTCTGTCCGTGTCCTTCCATGCCCCCAACACAACACACACACACACACACACACACACACACACACACACACACACACACACACACACACACACTCTCTCTCTCTCTAGATGTGTGGGTCGGTGCTGGCGGCTGTGGTGGGCCTGGCTGGCTCTGCTTACAGTTTTGTCATGTCAGGGCTGGCCTTGTTGGAGGGACCCCACTGCTTCACATCTCTGGGATGGAAGGACCCCTTTGAACAGCAGGGAGGGAAGTAAGTGGATTAACCCATTAAGACCCCTTTCTAAAAATCAGTGGTGCAAACCTAAATATGCTTTAGTTTCACTGGATTCGCAACCCTGTTTTCTCTTTACTCATTATGTGCACACTTTTTATTTTATTTTATTTTAGGTATAATTAATCAGTGCCACAGTAATTTGAAAGAAAAATGTCCACATGATAACACAATGTATGTACAAATAGTGTGCGATAGACTATCCTTTCTTAACACTGTCTTTTCGGAGGTTCATGTTGCATCTGATCTACTCTCCCTCTGTCTCCCACTCTTATTCTCTCTGATTCTCCCTCTCCCTGCCTTCCTTCTTTGTGCTTTCCTCTCTTTGTGCCCCCATTCCCTCTCGGCCTCTCCTGTTTGCCGCAGGTATCTGTTGGAGCCTGAGTCATGGTCGGCGTGTCTGCAGCCTGTACACATAGTAGAGTGGCACGTGACTCTGTTGTGTGTGTTACTGGGCCTGGCCATACTGGAGTTCATTATCTGTCTTCTACAGCTGGGCAACGGTTTGATCAATGCTGTCTGCAGGCCCTGTTGCTACAAACAGGAATATAGTCTCAATGCTTAGGGATCTTGTAGACCAGTAGTTCCCAAACTGGGGGTCAGGATGGGGTGGGGATCCCCAAATTATTTGGGGGGGTTCCCACTCCCCAGATGATTAGCTGTCCAGTATAAGTGTACAGGATATCTGCACATTTCTAAAGTTACAAATTTCAGTTGATTGACTTTTAAGACCTTTTTAATACCAAATTGTCAATTATTAAGAACGAGGCAAACATTGTGAAAATAGCTTATCTACAACCTCACAACTACTCGCAGTTGAGCTTGTAGTTCGGCTATTTTCACAATATTTATCTGTGACACTGAGTCAAACTAAATGTAAAGCCAGCAATTCCAAGTGCTTTTCAGGGTGTCAGTTCAAATTAGCTCTGGTCCATAGCTCTAATGCGTTGCATTTAGAGCTATGTTACACTCGACTTCCGCCGCTCGCATGAATGCAGACCAGCCTCTCGTCTTTAGCGTAAATAAAAATAACGTTTTTGCTACTCACCAAAACAAAGGCGGGGTGTGTCATTATAAAGCCTACTTTCCTTAGTGGGAGCACTCTGAGCCCCCCACCACACGTATAAATGGTACTTTTTGGCCAATTTATTTTTACTTTTAGTTACCGGTACTCCACTGCGCCTTCTACCGATAATCCGATATTGCCCAGAGTATTGCCTCATAGAGAATATTTTGTGAAATATTTTGTGGAAAAAAAAATCTCTTTCTGGCCAAAAAGTAGGCTACCGTTTATACGTGTGGCTGGTCTACATTCATGCGAGCGGTGAGTAACATAGCTCTAAATGCAACGCATTAGAGCTATGGATTAGAGCTAAGTTCAAATATGATTATTTTGGCGGGTCGCGGCCTGAAAGGTTTGGGAACCCTTGTTGTTGACATGGACATGACATGAATACACGTAATGGACACAACAGAAAAGCGCGAGTCGTCTGCGTATACAGTACAGACGTGTGCTTGTGCACACAGATGCAGTACATGCATGCATGTCCTAGAGTCAGTGTTTGGACAAGCACAGACAACCTCAGTCTATAGACACAATCAACATGAAAAATGTGTACATACAGTACAAGTGTGCCAACTTGACCACTGAAGTCCTGCCGTCACTGCCACTAGAGGGCGCTATTCCCCTGGTTCGTGGGGTAATTTATTGTGTTGAAATCCCCACAGGGGTATCTTAGATCGCCTCATGTAAGAATTGTGTCCGAAAAAATAAACAAATCACCCCGGCGATTTTACTCATATGGATATGAAGTATCAACATCAAAATGTACAAATTTACCCAAAGAGTATAAGCTAACACAAATTGTGTTACACAATAAACGCTAGAAATTTGTCAGACAACCCATGTCGCACACAACATACATGCACACGTCTATTCTCCATTGACTTGACGGAGTGTGACATAGCGTGTGTGTGTGTGTGTGTGTGTGTGTGTGTGTTTTTTCTGTGTGTGTTTCCTTGCTGCTGTGTTTTTGTTGCATATTTGCAACAGAGTGCACAGAGACCCCTTGGGGTGATGTTGCACTATAAATAAAAATAAACTGAAACTGAACGATTATAATAAATGATGCAGAGCCACCCCCCTGACAGAAAATCCTGGATGATTTGTTTATTTTCCTAACACAGTTCTAAAATTCCGATCTACAGGGAATTCCAACACAGAAAATAACACCATGAACCAGGGAAAAAGCACTCTCTAGCGGCAGTGATGTCATAGTTAAACAGTACACTGAGTACAGTCATATGGGTCCATTTGGTTATTATGCCTATGAATATCATAGTTACACAGTACTACAGTCCTATTGGTCCATTTGGTTCCGTTCGTGCACTCAGGGTTACACATGAACACTGAGGATTTCACTGTGTACGTGTATAGCCTTACAGTCCAGACATAATGCGCTCACACACTTGACAGCCATGTCAGTGTAAACAGTACAACTTTATTTCACTTTAACTTTTTAGTTATAGATATCTTTATCTTGTTAAAGTGACAAAAATGCCTATTGTCAATAATGATAATAACCAGAAGCTAGTTTCTCGTGTGACTCTCAACAGAGAGAAGCATTTTCAAAGTATGAATACATGTCTGTGCTAATCGCTGGATGATTGGCACACATGGAGCAAATGAGCAAAGAAAACAGCAACTAAAATACAATGCATCTGTCAAGTTTGTGATTTTATTTTTTATTTGTATTTATGTTACTTTAATCCCTTGTCATCTCCTGTACACAGCTAGTGCACAAACTACACATATAATCATTGTCAACCTGGTACTGTAGATAGACTGAAACTGGCTAGTGGCCAATGGTAATTATGGTAAGCACTTCTATTTTCATTATTTGTGAAGAATTCTGGAAATTCTGAAAAAGACTTGCCCAAGATAGGGACACCAGGTTGCTAGTGGATGGTGGTACAGTAACTCTTGAGAGTGTACAAAATGGAACCAAATGGGCCCACAAAAGTTCATTTGGTTCCATTTATACTCTCTGAGCTATATGAACACTGAGGATTCTACAGCATACAGTAGATTGGAAATGAAAAAGGTTGAGGGTCACTGCTGTAATACCATATAAAGAGGCGGATATAACAATGGCATGCATGCCTGTGTATCAACTACACTACTGATTCTTAAGAAAAGTGTGTCTATAATTACACTGGATGGAAATTATATTTATGTTGAAATATACAGTATTAAATTGCCATTCGGCTCATACTTATAATGGCTGTTTGACAGACTTATTATGGAAGCGATTTGTGTAGGAGACTCAGGAAACTGATATATGTTACTCATGTCAGAAGTGTTGTTCGGCTACAGCATAGAACATGAATTATAATTGAAATGCAGGTTCTGTGGGATAAATACAGTTGGAGGTTAAGGCACCAAATGTACCACTGTCCACAAACAGTGCAGTTTTTCATGACAACCGCCAATCCGCCATGTACGGACAATGTCAAAGGAGAGATACGCCAGGAACTATATTGCAATCCCTTTGAACACACACAGTCATGTAACTTTAGGACATGAATTGATCAATGATTACTTCCTATTCCATGTTTGGCACAAAAGCACAGCATTGCTATGAATGGAAATTTCTGTTCTGTTCTTTTCTGTTTCTATTAGTTGGAACACAGATGGAGTTTCTTTAACACAGAGACAGGTTAATGTTTTTTGTGTGTTTTATAATGACATTTGTTACCATTTTCAGAAACTTCTATATTATTTGTGTTGATGTCTTCTGGATGCTATGTCAGTGTTAAAGACATTTTATATTTAGTATCATATTTTTTTAATGTATGTCTGTGTTGCCTTGAGTAAATAAATATTTTCCATTGTAAATGTCTTTGTCATTGTGTCATTCTGAATGTGAATGTTTGCACTTGGCTATGGGGAGAGGAAAGGTCACAGACCTTTCTAGGATATTGATTGACATATACTGTAGGCCTCAGTGGCCTAACTTACCGTAATTCACTGACCTACTTCCCAACACATTGGAAGAGGATTAGATTAGATGAATGCATACATTAGTGTAAACAATCTATAGTGCATATGCACAGTTCTCCACTGATTGTGAATACAGGACGGGTGGGTACTAGGGAAATGTGGGCACCATTTTTTTGGGAAGACTGGGCAAGAGAGAGCTAGTGCAATAGGAAGTTGACTCTTCCTGTTGCCTACTCTCCTCTCACCCGAGGAGTGGGCACTAGAGGTGCTCAGTCTTTCAAGAAGAGTGGGAACCTTATGGGGGAAAACTGCACCTGTAAGAATGAGCTGTATCTAGCCAGTAGTCGCTGTAATTCTCAATTCTTCCTTGTTGCAATGCCTAATTCATTCTAACACATTAGTTGAATTAAAGATTGATTATGTAAAATTGGAAAGAGTCTATATGAGAATAATAATAATGAATTGCATTTTTATGGCGCTTTTCTATGCACTACGTGCCTACTCAAAGCGCTTACAATGGTTCATTCATTCATACATTGGGAGGTGAAGCGGCGAACAGTCGACGCCAGCGTCCTCACTTCCCACCCCCAATCCAACAATCCAAAAAGAACACCTTTTTAGGAGTAATGATTGACCACAAATTCACTTGGAAACCCCATATAAAGTATATCCGGTCCAAAATAGCAAGAAGTGTTGGTGTTCTAGGCAAAACAAGGTATTTATTAAATTATAAGTCACTACTCACATTATACAATACGCTAATATTACCATATCTATCTTATTGTGTGGAGGTCTGGGGAAATAATTACAAAGGAAACCTCCAGCCACTTGTCATAATACAAAAGAGAGCCATAAGATTAGTGCATAAGGTAGGGTATTACGATCATACTAATGAACTGTTTTTAAGGTCAAATACATTGAAGTTTATTGATTTAGTTGAACATAAAACAGCTCTTGTCAAGTAGTCACTTGAGTGACAGCGAGAGACATGGAGGAGTCGCATAAGTGATGTCACTTGGGCAGTGATGTCACTTGGGCAGTGACGCAGTGTGCCTTCAGCAAATACCTTCAGCACTTCCGCTTGACTTCCTGCCTTCAATGGAGACACATCGCTCCAATGAACTGCAGCGGCCAATGAGGCATCTATTTTCTTATCTATGCTGGTGCCCACTCTGTTTTGGTACCCAGATTTCTCTAGTATATCCACAGCTAGGGGGATGTTGCCTCTTCTTGATATTTCTTGGTAAGAATAAGCACCCCAGTACTGGGGGGTTTAACAGGAGGTGGACCCAAGGTTTTAACAAGCTGTAAATGACTATCGAGACAATTAGTTTACTAATCTGATATTAGCATCATCCAATGCTATTTACTAACGGACTGTCTCTTTCCTCCCTGTCAGGGTGCTCTGTGAGAGTCAAACCCAACTCTTCTTTTCTTTGTTTTCTTTTGACTACCGCTGTGCTTTGTCCCCATCTGGTCTTAGTGGGGGTCATTTACACTACCTAACCCTTGGTAAATGTGTTGTGCAGCTGCATGTTTGCTCTCTCTGTGTTGTAATCAGTTCCAGTACCTCCGTCTAGGCCGGGTATGTCCTGGACTGGAGTTTCCAGAGGTGCGTGTTATTGATCACACAGGATCAAAACTGAACAAATCAAGGCAGATATTGACAAGCCTTTGCTACAACACTGTACAACAATTATTTTATTTAAATTTTTACCACAAACTGTACAAGTAAAGGTTTTTAAAGTTCGTTATACAATTATAAAATGTGCAGTGAATGTGAACATGAGTGCTTGAGCTTTAATTTCTACTTTAAAGAAAATAACTAATCAAACGAATTAAAACAATACATTCTGTGAACCTTAATACCGGTAGATTGTATTTTGAAAGTATCCTTCGAAGCCATGTGGACTGTAGTATTGACCGGGTCAAATGGTATCTTGTTTGGCGAACAGCCAGAAAACGAACCGCACTGTGATGTTTAACCCTACAGTGACAAAGACATGATAATTTAAAACAAGGTGAAATTGCATACAATAAGATGCCAGCTCCCATAATGTGGCACAAATCTCAGCTCATAATTGTCTGAAAATAGATTCACTTTTAAATTTGACTTTCCCCTTTTGGAAGGTAAACAAAGACAGGTGTTTTCACTTGTCAAACATTTTGGAACCCTGGAGATTTTTTTTAAGTGACCCCTTAGTCCTGATTGGTTGTTCCCAGCTGTCTGTCAACTAAGAGCTTTATAAAACAGAGAGGGAAGTTCTACAGGCCAAACGACCATCGTTCGCCTGTAGGCCTATACAGCACATATTTGTCGTTCTAATCTTCATCATTATCTTCCTCTCGACATGCATCAGGTCCTAGGCTGGAGGCTGCTGTGGCTGCTGTGTGCCACAGCAGCGTGTGTGTCTGGGATAAGGCGAGAGTACTTCATCCGAATAGAGGAGGTAATCTGGAACTACGCACCGTCTGAGATGAACCTCATACAGAACCGCACACTGCCACAGGATGAGTATGTGGTGCACACACACACACACACACACACACACACACACACACACACACACACACACACACACACACACACACACACACACACACACACACACACACACACACGGTCATGTCACTTTAGGGCATCACCTTGAATGAACACAGACTACCTACATACTGTTTAGACTGTATGTGACCGTCAATCATTTATGCCATAGCAAAATAACAAAGTAGTGTTTGCTCTTATTCAACAATGGCTGCACAGTCAGTTGAATGTCTATACTTTTAATTATACCATATTTATGTAAATGTAATGTAAATATGTTCTACATACTGTCAAGGAATACGGTCTACTGTTTAAATATGTTTTGTTTAAATATAAAAAATAATTATACAGTCGTTTTATAATACAAAAGATACAAAACAAATGGTTTGTTTTCAACAATATCTAACAACATATTCATACAATATCTAACATTAACAACATGGCAGGGATGGGCAGCATTTATTTCCAGAGGGCCATACTGACTTTGACAAAGTGAGTGAAGGGAATACACACAAACGCCTGGTGACAGGTGGGCGACCTCGCCTGGCTTTTCAAGGCAATCTAGCTGGACTTTGGGGGCGACCGTACAGGCGGGATATCCAATGAAAAGATTACTTACAGAAAACACTTCAATGCCGTATCAACTATTAAACAAGCCTATACATTTATGCTGTATCTTATCTTATCTGATGCACCACTCCATACAGTACTGTAGGTCACTGAAAAAAACACAAGGGTGGCTCATTGAGTTTATTAACACACCACCAATGTTAATTATAGGCTATAGTACATTACTGGAGAATTAAAAGTCAGCATTGCATTAAGTATTCCACAGCTTTACCTGCAAAATGCATTCAACAAAACATTCAACAATATACTCTAATTCTGTTTATTGACACTTAATGCTGTTAGTCAGGACATGAACCAATTACATCAGAGGTTCCCAAACCTTTTAGCCTGTGAGCCAAAAGAGAAATGAGATGTTTGCGCGGGACTCAAACTAGTGAAAATAGCCGATCTACCAGTTCACAATGTGTCGTGAAGCGGCGTGTTGTGAGCTTGTAGATCTGCTATTTTCACTACGTCTTAAACATTTGTTTTCTAATTCATGGAATTTCTTAGATTGATTGATTTATTTATTCACTCTCTCTCTCTCTCTCTCCCCCTCCACCTGCAGAGAGGCCTCTGTCTTCCTAGCACGTGGTCCCCAGCGTATTGGCTCCCGGTACAAGAAGGCTGTGTACAAGCAGTACACAGACTCCTCCTTCAGGACGGAGGTGGTAAAGCCAGAGTGGCTGGGCTACCTGGGACCGCTGCTGACCGTGGAGGAGGGAGACACCCTGGTGGTCCACATGAAGAACATAGCGTCGCACTCCTACAGCATGCACCCCCATGGACTCAACTACAGCAAGAGTAATGAAGGTAGGTGAAGAACACAGCATCCACCCTCATGGACTCAACTACAGCAAGAGTAATGAAGGAATATAGGGATATATTATGACGACGTATATTAATTTGATATCGCTGTTGTCGAGCAGAAACTTCTCATCCCCATATTCTAACTTTTGCTGTGTTTTCTTTGTAAATTAATACCATTCACACAAAAGCATCAAAAGTAGCAGATCCACACGTTTGTAGATCTGCTAATTTTTCAGTTTTTTATCTATTTATTTATTTGAATCTTGAGGTTTGTGAGTTTTCCACCCGACAGAGACGATCGTTGCTGTCAGGCAGAAACCCTGTATCTGTTCAACTTTGTATACAGTTTTTTTGTTTTGTTAATGCCATACTTCATCATACAAGTGTGTTGCAAAATGTAGTGAAAATAGCCGATATACCGTACAAGCTCACAACTCGTCGGGGTGTGACACATTGTGAGATCTGCTATTTTCACTATTTTGAAAAGTTTTTTCGATTTTCTTTAATCAATATGGAAC
This sequence comes from Protomyctophum bolini, assembly GCF_963924005.1. NCBI lineage: Eukaryota > Metazoa > Chordata > Actinopteri > Myctophiformes > Myctophidae > Protomyctophum > Protomyctophum bolini. The sequence continues at coordinate 32,837,696 of NC_137869.1, read as the reverse complement.
CGTTTTGGACATACAAGATTTCCACCCGACAGCAACATTATATATATCCTACTGTACATGCACGCACGCACGCACGCACACACGCACACAGAGCCTGCCAAGTTTCTTTGCGTTAACCCTATGTGTGTGTATGTATGTGCGTGCCTTCCTTCCCAGGAGCCAAGTATCCAGATGAGACGGGTCCAGAGCAGAAGCATGACGACGCGGTGGCCCCCAGCGGCATGGTGACATACGAGTGGACCCTGACCGAGTCCCACAGCTCCACAGCGGAGGACGGCAACTGTTTGACCAAGTTCTACCACTCCCATGTGAACGCCCCGAAAGATATCGCCTCAGGACTCATAGGACCTCTCATCACCTGTAAGAAAGGTAAAGATATCGCCTCAGGACTCATAGGACCTCTCATCACCTGTAAGAAAGGTAAAGATATCGACTCAGGACTCATAGGACCTCTCATCACCTGTAAGAAAGGTAAAGATATCGCCTCAGGACTCATAGGACCTCTCATCACCTGTAAGAAAGGCAAAGCCTGCTCTAGTCTGTACCAGTTCAGACCGCACCAATGCGACTAGACACAACTCTTGTCTAGTTGTCCAGTTTCAAGGCTAGTCCACACCAATGCAACTCCTTGCAAACTACCATTGGGGATAATGGTTGCAAGTAGTTGCATGTTGCAAGGGGTTGCATTGGTGTGGACTGGCCTTTAAAGTAATTGCACTGCCATTGTGAATACTATAGAATAACATGATTCAGACATGCAGTGTAATATCAATATTATTCATAATCCAATAATGAACGATAATACACTTAGCTCTTGATTCAGAACACACACACACACACACACACACACACACACACACACACACACACACACACACACACACACACACACACACACACACACACACACACACACACACACACACACACACACACAAAGGGATCGTTTCGTTTCCTTATTATTATGTTTTCTGAGCTCAATTTCACCCAGTTTTAACATCAGTAGATTTGCTGTGGTCTGGGGTTTTCTTGTGAGGTAAGAGTCCACAAATCCCATATATGACATAACAATTTGCCAGCAGATGTCACTGTTGAGGGATTTTGCCTATTGGCTGTCAATGGTGACGTAATTACTGTCAACTAGCTGTCAATGGTGACGTAAATACTGTCAACCAGCGGTGCAACAAGGTAGGGGACGGGGGGGGGTTTCGTCCCCTCCCAACGTCACATTGGTCCCCCCCAAATGAGTTGGGGGGTCCCCCCTGGCTGGGGGGTCCCCCCCTTTATCCCCCCTGGCTTCAAAGTTATCTTAGGAGTAATACTTTTGAAATCCTGCGTTCATAAACGCGATATATTTTGAAGCATATATTTGATCCACCCCTGTGAAAATCCCAAAATGGTTTGGCCCGTTCTACATGTTGTCGGAAGTTTGGGAGTTGTTGCACCGCCATCAGTGACCCAATGTGCTTTGCACTCTGTAATGATTCTAATAATACAGGAACAGGATTCAATAGGTCACCACTTTTGGTGTCACGCACCACTTTTGGTAAGATATGTATTGACTATCAGTAGATATGAATGGATAAGCTTTATCCTTTTCGTGTCAAGGACCCCGAATGGACACGTATTAGCCCGCGGACCCCCCCTTCCCATTTGAAGAGAAGAGAAGGACCCCCATAAGAGAATTTTTATACAGCTCTAGCAGTGATTCTCAACCGGTTTAATTTCAAGGACCCGCAGTTTGACATGCTTAATTAGCCTGATACCCAGGCTTTCAATTTCGTCTGCGCGAAAAATGACAGACTATTTTAATGCCATTTTTAGCTGTGGGACTCCAATTGAAAATGTAAAATCAATGTTAATTTTAAAAAAACTGAGAGCGACATGCCACAAGGGTCCATTTGGTTCCAAACTATCATGTAGCTATCAAGGACCTCTGGGGGTCCCCGGACCCCACTTTGTGAATTATATTATTATTATATTACACCATTTTGGGATTTATGGGGAAAGGAGGAGATCGATGCAGCTAATGAAAGCACAACACCAGGTAAGCTGCAGCCAGGTTTTCTTTCCTCTCGAGTTGCATGGGTTTAACACTAACTACAACCTCCTCCTGAAAACTTCCCTGGTGTTGTACATTGTATATACTGTAGGATAGGCTAACTTACAGATCAGATGGTCAGTGAGTTTTGACCTGTTCGAGGCACTGCTGATAATGTGGTTAAACTTTTTCCTAAGGAGGAGGAATCACAGCCAGGTAATTCATAATAATAATAATAACTGTGCCAAAACGCAGTTTTGTATGTACATTGAGTCACTGGAACAACCTCTCTGTAGTCCGACCCCAAACCCTAACCATAACCCCACGTTTTTGTGGTTAGACCCCCCCATCCCCCCCTCCCCTAGGGTGGTGGGGGGGGGACGGGGGGGACTGATTTTTCGGCGCGTTCGGTCCGTGTTGCGCCTCTGCTGTATAGCTGTCAATGGTGACGTAATTACTGTCAACTAGCTGTCAATGGTGACGTAATTACTTGCCATCGAGATCTGCCAGTAAAACCTCTCCATGACTCTATCATAGGTTTTCTGTACGCCTCTGTAAAACATTGGAATTAAATACCAAAGTCGGGTTATAACTGGCTTTCGATGGTGACGTAATAAAGGTAGGTTTCAGATTACATACATGTATACATAGAGGCATATTACCTTTAATCCACCCGACACTGAAACATATCTTTATTACGTCACCATCGAGAGCCAGTTATACCCCGGCATTGGTATACATATCTTCATGACGTCACTCTCAAACTCGATACCACGGCATACGTATCGAAGCGCCGGATAAACCACATACGCGCTCTGCTTGCGCAAGTAATTAATGTCAATGATATAGAGTAGGCTACAAGAATGCAAGTTGACTGCTCCTCTCCTGTGCAGGAACTCTGGAGAGTCTGGATCTGGCTGGAGACGGAGACGGATCAAGAGATTACGTGTATGCTCTGTTGTTCATGGTGTCCGATGAGAATATGAGTTGGTACCTCGATGACAACATTAAGACCTTCATCACCAACCCCGCCCCCGCCCCAAACCTGAAGGAAGACGAGGACTTTCAGGAGAGCAATAAAATGCACGGTGAGTCCATGAACCACCCAGGAAACCACATTTCTACTGCTGCATTGAAAGGGGACCCCCCCCCCCCAATATTACATGTTATATTATCATAAAAATCGTAGTGTATTGCCATTTATTTGGGGACCCACTTGCAAAACCCTCACAGCCCCAAAGTGGTCCCCAGTGCAAACGTTAAGAATCACTGTATTAGATTACATTCAGCACCACCTTTGGGCAGGTCCAGGTAATTTCACCAATGTGACGCCAAGGATTCAAACCCCGGACTGTCACTTGGCCTGGGGAGATATTAGGCTTGATGCATGTGCTGGCAGGACTACTCTGACAGACACACGCACGCACGCACGCACGCACGCACGCACGCGCACTCACACACACACACACACACGTGCGCGCACGCACAAAATCTGTAACTCAGAGAGTGAACAATTTGTTGGTTCTCTGAGTTAAATCATCTGTTGTTCTATGTAGTCCTGGATCCATACATTAAGCTTGTGTCTGTTTTGCAGGTGTAAATGGGTTTCTGTACGGTAACCTTCGTGGACTGAGCATGTGCCAGGGAAAAAAGGTCCACTGGCACCTGATTGGCATGGGCAACGAGGTAATGGATGATGACATGAAAGGATGTTATATCATTATGTAACGTAAACTCCTCAGTGTTCATAATAATGATAATAATATCTCAAACTTATATAGCGCTTTTCTGAGTACCCAAAGACGCTTTACATGGGGGGGCTTTACAGAGGTAACAACAAATTTAAAACAACTTTAATAGAAAAGGAAAAATAACACTAAAAGCTAAAGAACATTAAAAGACAGTGAAAAGGGTTAGCTAGGGAAGGCAATTTTGAAGAGGTGGGTTTTGAGGGTGGATTTGAAGGTTTGAAGGGTGGGGGCATCTCTGAGTGCCTTAGGGAGGGCATTCCACAGGGTTGGGGCAGCAAAGGCGAAAGCTCTGTCCCCCCACGTACGGCATTTGGTTAATGTGGTTCATGTACCACATGAGCATGTAGTTCGGGACCCAGAAACTGTATAGATAGGGAACCACTGCTTTAGACAAAGACTTAACGGTATAATGTTTCTAATGTGATCGAAAGGTGGACATACACTCGATCCACTTCCACGGTCAGATCCTGACCAACCTGAACCATCACACGGACACGGTCAGCCTCTTCCCCGCCTCCAGCAGCACCGTAGAGATGGTAACTGACAACCCTGGTCACTGGCTGCTGACCTGCACTGTGAACGACCACCTAAAGGGTATGTAATGTGCACTGTGAACAACCACCTAAAGGGTATGTAATGTGCACTGTGAACGACCACCGAAAGGGTATGTAATGTGCACTGTGAACGACCACCTAAAGGGTATGTAATGTGCACTGTGAACAACCACCTAAAGGGTATGTAATGTGCACTGTGAACGACCACCGAAAGGGTATGTAATGTGCACTGTGAACAACCACCTAAAGGGTATGTAATGTGCACTGTGAACAACCACCTAAAGGGTATGTAATGTGCACTGTGAACGACCACCGAAAGGGTATGTAATGTGCACTGTGAACGACCACCGAAAGGGTATGTAATGTGCACTGTGAACGACCACCGAAAGGGTATGTAATGTGCACTGTGAACGACCACCTAAAGGGTATGTAATGTGCACTGTGAACGACCACCTAAAGGGTATGTAATGTGCACTGTGAACGACCACCGAAAGGGTATGTAATGTGCACTGTGAACGACCACCGAAAGGGTATGTAATGTGCACTGTGAACGACCACCTAAAGGGTATGTAATGTGCACTGTGAACGACCACCTAAAGGGTATGTAATGTGCACTGTGAACAACCACCTAAAGGGTATGTAATGTGCACTGTGAACGACCACCTAAAGGGTATGGAATGTGCACTTTGAACGACCGGGTCAGGCCAGGGACCCTAGGGGGTCCTCAGGCTCAGAGATACTGCAGGGAGGGGGACCAAATCTTTGTGTGATATAGGGACGTTATTGTTTTATTGACGTGTTGTTGTGAGCTTGTAGATCTGCTATTTTCGGTGAAGAGGTTGTGTACAGCAGGGAAAAAGAGCAGACCAATTACTGAGCCAAACAATACGTTGACAATGTATTGAGGGTTTTAAGTTGTTAAATGTCTAAAAATACACATGAATATTAATCTAATATATGTAGTGTTATAGATGCGTTTTATCGCCTCCAAGACTGCAACCATACGTTTATTATTAACCACTTTCAACCTGGCATCGCTATTTTGGGCATCATGTGTCGTTATTGTTGAACCCACCCTTTCTGTAGGCCTACAGTACTACAAGCATTATACATACGGGGGCATCCGTTTATCACACTAATCAATGGAATGGATTATAAGAAAATAGTCGATTATCGATAATAACATTTTTTAATTGGTGTGGTCCTCTACAGCTGGCATGCAGGCCATATTTGAGATCAAGAAGTGTTTCCCTAACGTCCATAAGCCCCGCCCAAACGGTGAGACTAGACAGTACTTCATTGCTGCTGAGGAAGCTGTCTGGGACTACGCCCCTACTCTGCCTACGGATGGGTATGCAACGCATGCACTCACACGCACACGCAGTAGTAGTTGCTGTAGTAGTAGTTGCTGTACATACAACAAGGGAGGAGAGCAGCATAGTCATTATAGAAGGACAGTACAGTAATGAATGATGTTGGATTTAGAGAGGAGCACCAAATTATTGTGAATCATAGGAGTAGTAGATGACGAATACAATATTGAATTCTTTGCTCCATGTGTGAACTGGTGTGTGTGTGCGTGTGTGTGTGTGTGTGTGTGTGTGTGTGTGTGTGTGTGTGTGTGCTCGTGTTCATGTGCGCACGTGCGTGCGTGTGTGTAGTGAAGCAGCTAAATTCGTAACCAAAGGTCGCGACCGCATAGGAAGTCGCTATAAGAAAGTTCGCTACGTGGAATACCTCGACAACACCTTCACCACTAAGATGCTCCGCAGCCCAGAGGAACTACACCTTGGAATTCTGGGTAATGTAGGCCTCATTTAGATCCTCCATTTTGTTAGGCAATTGTATCCACCATGTACTGTACACAGCAATGGTTTTCAATGTGGATTCCTGGGACTCTCGTGGTTCCTTTAGGGGAGTCTAAAGAGACCCTTACAAGTCTGTAACTCTGACAGTACATTTGTATTTGTACTGTCATAGTTGAGGGGAGACCTTGAAATGTAAAAGTTGACGTCCTGCATGTGTGTGTGTGTGTGCGTGTGTTGGTGTGTGTAGGTCCAGTGATCCGTGCTGAAGAGCAGGACACCATCAGGGTGGTGTTTATGAACAAGGCCAGCCAGCCCTACAGCATGCAGCCACACGGTGTACAATACAGCATAGAGCAGGATGGAACCCTGTATCACAATGAACTAGAGGGTTAGCGCGCACACACACACACACACACACACACACACACACACACACACACACACACACACACACACACACACACACACACACACACACACACACACACACACACACACACACACACACACACACACACACACACACGCACACACACACACACACACACACGCATATACACGTACGCACACGCGCATGCACACACACTTATTTAGTTATTTTACACTATTTTCTTTCTTTCTTTCTCTCTCTCCCTCTCTCTCTCTAACTCTCTCTCTCTCTCCCCCTCCACAGAGTCCCACACCGATAAGAAACTGCGTGAGCTGAGGAGAGAACCAAGTGAGTTGAAAAATATTGATTGTTAATTATAAAAGATATGGGTGTTGCATATTAAATCATCTATTTAGACTGAGCAAACACTAATGAGTTCTAGAGAGAAGCTGAGCTAATTAAGGGCATCAACTAACTAACACACAATGCTATGAAAGATGCAAGCCATGTTTTCACTCAATTAATGAAAAGAGTGAACTGTGCACTGTGCACCTCTATAATCTCTAATGTGTACACACATTTTGGAAACAGTTGGAGTTGGCGAGACAAAGCAATGAAATAAAGCTTTATAATGTCCTAATGACCATTCTCACTCCATATCAAATTGCCCACTTCTAATATCTTGTCACAAGGTTTTGTTTTCTGCTTGTGGTCTGCACCATTCCAAAAAAACAACCACATTAGAGCTACAAGACTCATAAACAGGCCTGCAGACTGTCTACAGAACAAGGTTGAGCTAGTAGGCGATGAAGAATATATTAGAGCATGAAACCCTACCATCACTAACGTAATGAATTGAATCACATCTCCTGTGTGCACAATGGACAGCGAATATGTTGACCAGATACTACTGAATATATTAAAGCAGCCAGATGCATGCAATATAAAGTATACGTAATATACAGCGAATGATAACATGTAGTTACAACACAGATAGTACTGCAGATATGACAGCAATCGTAACATAATAAACTAATAATACAACAAATACACCAAACCTGGTGCACACCTATAAAACATGACAAGTGGTAAATTAAATAATATAGTTTACTTCACTCACAGCAGAAAGTGTTGGTGTTGAACTTCTCAGGACAATACCCATTAGGGCCCTTGCTGTTTCTCTTGTAGGCCAGCTGTCGACTGATCTACGTCAACACAATTAGTACACAATTAGTTCATTGTGGGTGAACAGGCTACAGTATAACATCGAAATGCAATTTGCAGCATTGTCTGGTTTTTCCAATGTAATTACATCATAGTTCATTATGCACAAGAACTCAAAATGACTTTAGTTAATGAAAAGCATTTTCATCATCATCCTACTATAATTCAGACAATGTCTGTCTGTCTGTCTGTCTGTCTGTCTGTCTGAATGTCTGTCAGAAACACCGCCGTATCTCCTCACCGCCTGCACCAGGTCTTGACGAAGCCCTTTTTCCAATTTAACAAATTATAAATTAATAATGAATTTATTAGTGAATTAAAAATAGGTCAACACTTGACCTATGATTACTTTATTCTGGAACACAGCAGTGTAGGGAACAGACACCAGACTGATACCATACTGTGCAATGTACTATTGTGTACAGTACATAATCATGGTTTTATAAATTATCTCTATGGTCTTCATCGGCACGCACCTCACAGATCCAGAGTACATGAAATGTACAGTACAGTCCATATTCTTACTGTTCTTCTAAAACAGTTTTCACAAATACATGGTCAACAAAAGCGATTTAAAAAGTAACTCTCCCCCACCCCCTCTTTCTAGGACTGGTGACTCCTCCTCCGGCTTCTCTGGTCCGACCTGGCACCAAGCACACCTATGAGTGGGTGGTGCCAGTGGGTGCTGGGCCAGTGGAAGGGGAGGCAGACTGCCTGAGCTATCTCTACTACTCTGCAGTCGACGCTGTCAAGGACACCAACTCTGGCCTGGTGGGACCTCTGCTGGTCTGTAGACCCAAAGCTCTAAAGAAAGGAGTGCAGGTGAGAGCTGGGAGACTCTTCGGTAGAATAATTAATTCTCAGCTGAATCCAGTTTAGAAACAAACTAGGCACGAGGACAAGGGGGTTCCACCTCAAGCCTATTTTAGGCTGGTCCGGTGCATCTCAGGAACAGGACTGGTACAGTATAAGGTAAAAAGGAAGGCACTGGAGCAGACAGTTATATCCTTCATTTGTGACCCGATTTGAATGAGAGCCTGCCATCGTGCAATTTTTTTTATTTTTTATGAGTTAATAGCACAGGCAGACTCTTCCCATACTATGTCTGAAATAAGTATCAGAGCTGAAATCGAAATGTAAATATGAAATAAATGCTTAAATATGTATCTAGGTGTAATGTTAGAGACCACAGAAGTGAACCTTTCAAGCCTGTTTTCTCAACTCGCTGTTTTCTGCAAGACATTACTCTATAAGCCATATCTCCAAAATTGGTGGGTCAAACTGAACAACCAATATGTCGATTTGAAGCTATGATTCCCTGCTTTTAAAAAAAAACAAAAAAACAATGGCAGTCCCTCAGTCAAATTTGGTCACATTTGTCAGGGTGCATGTAAAACATCTTCGTCTTCGTCATCTTCGTCAGGTCAACGCATGAGGGTATCAATGTAAAGGTCTGTGGCTCTGTGCATACTTGTTAATCTCTCTCTCTCTCTCTCTCTCCCTCCCTCTCCCTCACTTTTGTCTCTCTCTCCCCACTCCCTCTCTTTCCTTCCTTCAACAGAAGAACTACAATAAGGAGTTCAATCTCCTAGCCACAGTGTTTGATGAGAACCTTAGCTGGTATCTGGACGAAAACATCAAGAACTACGCCACGGCTCCTGCTACCGTTGACAAGGAGAATGATGACTTTAAAAAGAGTAATGAGATGCATGGTGAGGAGGGGACGCACGCACCCACGGTCTCACGCATGTGCACGGCCACACGCACATAATACGCTTCTATCGCCCTGATCAGTCAATACTACAATAATTCTAATACTAAAATGTCTGCCTCCTCACCTCCTCCATCCACTGTCCTAACTGCTGTGTTACTGTAAAATTGGTGACCTGCCGAAATATGTGAACATCTTCTGGACTTACCATGACATCAATGTCCAAACCTAAATCACCAATGTTGGTCTGTTTGTGAATTAACAGACAACAGACTGGACTACAGTATTTAGGCCACATATTGCCATATCTCAATTCACCTTATGTGAAGTCCACAAGATGGTCACATTATTGACCAATTTCACCGTAAAGTAAGAGGCTGGGATTGGAACCCAGGTCTACAGCACAAGAGATCTTATTTTTTTATGGCTCTTGACAACATAATGACTTCTTGTCAAGCGGAAATATTGCACTTATACACTTCAGACAGTCCTGCTATCAACCAGTAGAGTTCTTATGCACCAGGGTCTATAGTGAAACCACCTCCATGCAGTGATGCAGATGTGCTAGTTATATTGTATTAACATAACCTACCATACACATTGGTTAAAATGATGTTTTATTTATTAAAACAACCTCTCGATTGTACATTTTGTGATATACTGTGGTATGGACTGAGGTAGGCCCTAATGAGTAAAGGTGTGTTGCATTGATGATGTCATGATGAAGAACAAAAAGGAAGTAAGTTGTGAACACGTTATGAACTTGAGTATAATAGAGACGGCACCCGGAGGAAACCCTGAGGCGAAATGGACATAGTGGCCGAATTTGGTGTTGCAGTGCTGGGCCAGAGCTGGTCCGTTGACTATCATTGTGTGCGTTCATGATGACACGTGAACGCGTGCAATGATAGTCAGTGGCCAGCGCATGTGTTTGGCCCAATCCATCCCAGAATGCACTCTGTTCCTACCCGGAAGGAGGAGTGAAATCGCTTTTGAGCAACTTAATGCAAGTGGATGGGAGGAGAAATCCGGTGCCGTCTCTATTAATATATACTCTAAGGTTATGAAGCTACCTTGTTTTGAGTGTGCATTATTCTTTAGGAAATACACATTGGTGTGTTAACACATTTTATCAAGCATCGTCGATTCGTCACGCAGCCGAACATAAGATCATAACATCCAGTCTGGGTTTTAGGCTCTTCAAAATAAGAGTTGAACAGGGGAAAATGCTTGCGTGAATTATATCAAGTTATTAATAAATGCTGACATGCTAAGTGTTAACCTAAATTCAGCACTAGTCATATTACTACAGTAGTACCTTCGGCGTATGAGCGATTCCCTTATATAATTATATTATATTATTTTTTATTATGTAATTGTTGGGTGTCTGTCTGTATTTTGCATTTATCGGACTGATCTGATTTGGATCAAACAGCATGACTTTGGGGTAGGTTCTGGAACTGCACTATTGATTATTGTTGATTGATTATTATTAGTATGAGTATATTTTCAATGATGTAATGCCGATTAAGATTATTAAAAAGGTCAAGGGCACAGTGCAAGGTCAAAGTTGAGCCCTAACCCTAAAAGCACTCTCTCTCTCAGCCATCAATGGCTTTGTGTACAGGAACGTTCCAGGGCTGACCATGTGCAAGGGGGACACGGTAACGTGGCACCTATCGGGACTGGGCTCGGAGGCCGATATCCACAGTCTCTATTTCCATGGAAACCGGTTCCTCTACCGCCAGACCAGACGTGACACCATCAGTGTGTTCCCACACATATCCCACACTGTCACAATGGAGCCTGATAGCATGGGTGGGTACATAGCACATGCATTGCACGCGTGCACAGCAGTGACGGCACGCACACGTTTGTATTTATATGCTTAGAAAGGACATAGGACATCAGCAGCATTTTAGGACAGTGATTTTATGAATGCCTTTTTTTGTTGCAATTTTTAACCCTAACCCAAAAGTAGTTTATCTTCAAGATCACAACGTGTCACATTGTGAGTTTGTAGAGCTGCTATTTTCGCTGGGCCAGTAGGCTATAAATCATAACTCGAAGTCTCGAACCCCAACCCTTAAACCTATAACCACTAAAATGTCTAATTCTAATCCTAACCCCAACCTGAATCTTTTCGTGATTGTAAGTGTAACTACAATGCACGCACACATCTGGTACTCTTCTTCCCAGCTAAGTCCTGCCCTATGCGGGAGTTAACTATTTCCGTAGACAACGCCCTGGTAACGTCTGTCCCAACAGCCAGGAATCTTGGTGTTGTCCTGGACAGTCAGCTCTCGTTCAAAGCTCACATCACAGCTGTCACTCGATCCTGTAGGTTCACACTCTATAACATACGACGAATTAGACCGTTCCTCACCCAGGAATCAGCCCAGCTCCTAATCCAGACAACAGTCTTGTCAAAACTTGACTATTGTAACTCCCTCCTTACTGGCCTACCAGCATGTGCACTTAAGCCTCTCCAGCTGATCCAAAATGCCGCAGCTCGCTTGGTCTTCAACCAGCCAAAATTCTCACATGTCTCCCCCCTGCTCCGCTCCCTCCACTGGCTCCCGGTCGCTGCCCGCACAGAATACAAAACTCTGATGCTGGCATTCAAAGCAACCAAAGGTATGGCTCCCCCATATCTTGCAAGTATGATTGAACCCTACAAACCCTCCCGCGCACTCAGATCAGCTAACGCAGGGAAGCTGGAAGTACCCTCACTAAAAACGCCGGGACAACGCTCCACACGTCCCAAACTCTTCTCCCTTCTGGCTCCAAAACTGTGGAATGCACTTCCCATGGCAGTCAGAACTGCAGCATCACTCCCAATCTTCCGCCGTAGTCTGAAAACCCACCTTTTCAGACTCCATCATGGCCCATAGCACTTACTCTACCCTAGATAGCACTTCTGTAGACTTAGATAGCATTTGAAACAGACTTATAGCATGTTATGTAGACAGCACTAGAATTGCATTGTATATAGTCATAGCACGCCATAGTACATATGTATAGCATAGTAGTATATATGTAAAGTTTATACGTATAAATTTCATTATATAGATATTCCACTGTTACTTTCTTAGCTTACGCATGTTTCATGATGAATGTTTTTATGTGATGTATTCCCATGCTTTTGTTCTTGCTTAATGTAAGTCGCTCTGGATTAAGAGCGTCTGCTAAATGCCTAAATTGTAAAATTGTAAATTGTAAAGTAAAGCCCTGCATTTGTGTGTGCTGGTAAGCTCACAACATGTCACAGCGCGGCAGGGCAGCTGTGCGTTGTCGGCTATTTTACAGCATAATACAGGATTATCGTTAAATATTACAAAAACTAACTTTTTTAAATGGCATTCATGAAATTTCCTTACTAAAATGTTGATATCCTCACAACTCACAAGTATACAGAGTAATATATGACCATTATATAATATGTACTCCAGGTCAGTTTGAGGTGTCGTCAGCTATGCTAGCCGACTATCAGGGTGGGATGCGAGCCGACTACACTGTGCAGAAGTGCAGCCTGTTTCAGCGTCAGGGAGAGATCATGCTCCATTCCAAAACCTACTACATCGCTGCCATGGAAATGACCTGGGATTATGCTCCCAACCGCACCTGGGAAACGGAAATGTTTCATGGACTGGCAAATAGGTATCACATCAGAAACGACATGCAACCCAATTTACGCTCTTAATCCAGAACAATTTACAGTAGGCAAGAACAACACATACATAGAAATAGTCATCAAGAATCATAAGCAAGCTAAGAACCTAGCATCTGTCTAATTGTAGAATATCTGTACAGTGAAGCTATGAGTATACACTATAAATGCTTTCTAAATGACATACGTTTAGACTTTGTATACGCCTGTAAGGTTGTCCAGCCTTGTGCAAGTGCCACGGCAAGTGCTACGAGTTTTCAGACTACGGCGGAAGATTGGGAGTGAGTTGCAGACATGTAGGAAACATCAAACATGCAATTAAAAAATAACCTGTGTTCCAATGAGTGCATTGTTAAGTTCCAATAGTCCAATGTAGTTCTTATTTACAGTACACACGTATCTTAACAAGTCACAAGCTTATGCTTTTCTTTGATTCAATATTTATGAAACCCACAGACACAGTTGACCATACTTACACTTTCATTAAAAAATAAATAGCAAAAATAGCCAAGCTACAATCTCTGAAGTAGGGCATTAATTTACCAAAAAACATAAAATGTTGAAATATGGAGATATATAATACACTTTATATTGTCCAAACATGTTTGCTCCCTAACTCAGGCACACCCCATCTCTCTCTCTCTCTCTCTCTCTCTCTCTCTCTCGTAGTCCTGGTGCAGACTTTTTAGACCAGCAGGGTAAGTTCATAGGTTCTCGCTATAAGAAGGTGGTCTACCGCCAGTTTACCAACGATAAGTTCACCAAGCAGGTGGAAAGACCAGCTGACATGGAGCACCTTGGGATTATGGGTAGGTTTACATTAATGCACAGAAAACATTTACACACATATTCTTTAGAGTTTAAATGGTTACATTAAATATATGTGTCCATCCCCTCCCCTCCCCTCCCCTCCCCTCCCCTCCCCTCTCCTCTCCTCTCCTCTCCTCTCCTCTCCTCAGGTCCTATGATTCATGCTGATGTGGGGGATAAGATAAAGATAGTCTTTAAGAACATGGCGCGTTCCAGACCTTATTCTATCCATGCTCATGGAGTAAAGACGGACAGCCCTGATGTCCACAACACCCCAGCAGGTATTGACCGACAGAGACAATTAGACTGACTCTGTCTGACCCTTGGCTTCCCATGACTTCCCTTGACTAGAGAGACTCAACGGGTACAGAAACAAGCTGTGTGTGTGTGTGTGTGTGTGTGTGTGTGTGTGTGTGTGTGTGTGTGTGTGTGTGTGTGTGTGTGTGTGTGTGTGTGTGTGTGTGTGTGTGTGTGTGTGTGTGTGCGCGTGTGTGTGTGCGTCTGTGCGTGTGTGCGTGCATGCGTGTGTGAATTACCGGCTATAGTTTTGAAGTAGTCAGACTCTAAACCAGTCTGTTTGTGTGTTTTTTGGTACTTTGCACCTGGCAGGTGAAACGCACACTTACTACTGGTACGTCACAAAGAATACTGGACCAACCGAACAGCAAGAGGCATGCTCTGTTGGGGCTTACTACTCTACTGCTGATGTGGAAAAGGTAAGCGCACACACACACACACACACACACACACACACACACACACACACACACACACACACACACACACACACACACACACACACACACACACACACACACACACACACACACACACACACTCACACACACACACAAAGATAATGGTGTTCGTATCTTCCTGCAGGACCTGTATAGTGGTTTGATTGGACCACTGGTGATCTGTCGGCGTAGCTGGGCCAGGTGAGTGGTTTAACACTACAGGTGAGACAATGTCACAACAAGTGAGTAACAGAATAAGAAGTAAGAGTAATGTAATGAAATGTGTTTAGCAAAAATCGGCCTATAACAGTCCGTTCTGAAGGTCATTGGCATCCAGAGAGTTTGTGCAGTGTTTGGCATTGGCCGGGCCAACGGTGCCGGAGATTAGCTGTACACAGATGGATGGATGGAAGAGTTGGAAACACACACACAGTCACACACACACACACACACACACACACACACACACACATACACACACACACACACACACACACACACACACACACACACACACACATACGGTACATACACACACACACACACACACACACACACACACACACACACGGACGGACGGACGGACGGACGGACGGACGGACGGACGGACGGACGGACAGGAAAACATACTCTCTCCCCAATGCCTTCAGCCTGGTGGAGACAATAGTCAAGCCGGCCAATATCAATAGTCAATGTACATTGTACATTGCTCTTGTCCCCAGTAGATATAAGATAAAACAATGTCTCTACCAAAGCACAAATATTGTTGCATTTATCCAATTAAACTAATAAAAAAATTACTCATTTGAATTACTGAATTAGAATTTCAACATTACATTTGTTTCCACAATCCTTAATGTAACCCTAGTTACGAACTAGTAATAGAGAACAGGTAGGAGTGATCAACAGAGTGTTTGTCTATACCTGGACTAGAAGCACTCTAGGTTATTAAGAGCCAGTGCAATGCACATCAATAATGACACAATGAACTGAATTTGTTATGTGGCCAATTATTATTGCCATCAGTATACATAGGAAATAATTATTACAACAACTGCAGTATATGAAAAATAATAAACAAAAAGAATGTTACTCTATTATAGTCTTCAGGTTTAGTTTCTGGGAGTGAGGAAGTGTATGTTGTTTTGTACCGTCTATGTTATATGACGTCTAATGTCTTTGTATTGTGTTTCTTCCAGATCTCTAGGGCTGAAGAAGGAAACAGAAGAATTTGCTATGCTCTTCCTGGTCTTTGATGAGAATAAGAGTTGGTGAGTGGCTACGGAATCCTTAACGTTAGCACTGTATGTCCAATCTAGTACTGACTACCCCTGCCTTTCATTGAACTGGTTGAGAATGACTACCCCTGCCTTTCATTGAACTGGTTGAGAATGACTACCCCTGCCTTTCATTGAACTGGTTGAGAATTACGGTAATAACCTTGTGGTTAGTGTCCGCCCTGAAACTGGGAGGTCGGGGGTTCGATCCCCGACCGGGTCATACCAAAGACTGTAAAAATTGGACCCAATGCCTCCCTGCTTGGCACTCAGCATCAATGGGTTGGATTGGGGGTCAAATCAACTAATGATTCTCGAGCGTGGCGCACGCTGCGGCTCACCGTCCGCAAATTTCACTGTGGTAACGTGTATGACTTTGACTTGATGGTCTGAATAAAACTAAATCAGCAGTATGTCAAAAATAATTAACTGCCATGGATATGTCTGTATATGCAACCTGCAACAACCGTCCTTCATCATTCACTACTGGAAGCAAAGAACGAACATTCTTTTTGCCTATGTCTATGGACTTTAATGTTTGTTTAGGGCACCGCTACCTTCACAAGAGTTTGATTGTTTTGTTTGTGTGACGAACAACATGTGAAGTCTCATTGAGATTGTGCGACAAATCCAATGTGATATAAATCTTAAATGGAATAAATTAGAAATTAGAAATTATTTGGACATTATTTGGATATTTGGCAAAAACATGAATTCATTGCTTAATGACAAATCACTTGATGTCCTCAGGAAATGGTATTCTTAACCACTTATAACCAGATCTGTATTCTGGGGAAACTTTAGCAGAAAATAGCTCTAGAGTAGATCTACTGTATAAGCTCACAACGCGTCAACAGAAAAGACACCTGTATACAGTAAAGCGTGAGTTGACTCCAATCTACCATATGGAGCATTGGTGTAAAACGAACTAAAGTACATTTATTGAAGTACTGTACTTAAGTAAAATATTTAGGTCTTAGGTCTCTCGTCCTTGTTTTTTAAAAGGTACCTGGATGATAACATTAGAGAACACGTCAGGAACCCTCCCAGCAATCTGAAGGATGATGACAAATTCATAGAGAGCAACAAGATGCATGGTGAGGTGCACGCGTGCCGTGTGCGCACGCACGCACACACACACACACACACACTACACACACTACACACACTACACGCACACACACTAGACAACGGCATAACGCATATTCTAGTGGAAAATGACTCAACCACGACACAGTTTTCTGCCCCACGAAGGGAGGGACTTTCACCCTCATATAAATATCTGGGAGTACAGATCGATGAGGACCTGAACTGGCACACGCATGTTACAACACTGTGTTCTAAGATACACCAACGTCTACACTTTCTCAGAAGACTTAGGCTTTAGTCAGTAGAAATATCATGTTGACCTTTTACAGAGCTAGTATAGAGTCAATCCTAAGATACGGTATATCCAGCTGGTTTGGCAATCTAACTGTGAAATACAAGTCTCAAGTAAATAGGCTAGCAAACATGGCTGGGAAGATCATGGGCATGTCCACCCCGCCCATCACTCCCCAGACCATCTTTGAACAAGCAGTGGTGAGACAGGCTTGGAATATTGTATCTGACCCCTTGCATGTACTGTACCGAGAGTACGAGCTAATGCCATCCGGTAGGAGGTATAGAACTCCACGATGTGTATATAATAGATTTAAACACTATTTTGTTCCCCTGTCAACTAAAATGCTCAATCAGGGATTGCTATAGTTGCACTTTATCAAGGGAATGTGTGCAATATCTCTGTTTTGTATATGTGGGTGTTTCATGGTGTTTTTTCTTTTCGTATGTGAACATGTCTGTTATTTGTATGCAGCTGTGACTCTGTCTCCAAGACAAATTTCTCCCAAGGGAGACAAATAAAGATAACCTTGAACCTTGAACCTTGAACCATAGACCGTGACAGAGGGACGCCATCTCAAGCGAACTTGAGCCACGAGAGACACCACTGAGCGAGCTAAAGCGAGCGAGTTGCCGTGTTGAACGTTGCGAAGTTTGCTTGAGGCAACTCGGCACCGTCTGAGTGCTCCCTACCCCACTGACGGCCCAATCACAAGCCACGGAGCTCCTTCCAGCTCCTCCCTTCATGGGTTGTTTTTCGTTCTTTGGAATGCCTAGCCAAGCCAGTGAAGGAACAGGCTTTAGTTTACACCTACTATTGGTCCAACTGTTATTAGACCGACAATCTACCTCCCTAACCTAACCCTAACCACAAGCACGGGAGCAGCGCATGCTCGACCGCAAGTCCGACCGTTGTTTCCACATGTCGGTCCGTTGCGTTGGTGTGTCTAACTTTACCCCTGTGCCACCCACCGGACTCCCCAATTTGTCTATTTAACGTGTGTTTGTGTGTGTGTCTATGTGCAGGGATTAACGGTCTCATGTACAGTAACCTGGTTGGTTTGAACATGGAGGTGGGTGATAAGGTTTACTGGTATCTGATGGCAATGGGCAGTAAAGTGGACATACACACAGCCCACTGGCATGGCCACAGTGTGGAATATAAGGTAGGCCTACAGTACACACACACACACACACACACACACACACACACACACACACACACACACACACACACACACACACACACACACACACACAGTCATAGCACTAACTGCATTCCTTCTACCTCGCTTAACATTAACTACACAGCTAAATGAACTGGGAGTGTAAAAATGGCCCTATTTTTCTAAATATATTTTTTATCCCACGATTTTGTAACCCATTTTTCACCCCTGTGTCAATCATCTAATGTGATCCTGGGCTCTACACACCCTCCACCAACCTAGTCCCCATATATTGGGGACATGGGGAGAGCAACGGACTTGAACTCATGCTTCCTTCATGCCTGAGTGTCCAAGTTGCTCCTTTACACCATTTAGTATTTTTAGACTTATCTCCTTATCTCCTTAACCTCTGCCTTCCTCCTCCTCTCCTTCTCCAGCTGGGTGGAGGTCCTCATCGTACTGATGCTTTTGACCTGTTGCCAGCGACGTTCCAGGTATAATCCTCGTCTGCGTTCACCTTGAATCACACACACACACACACACACACACACACACACACACACACACACACACACACACACACACACACACATTTGTGACCATGATTAAAACAGGAAACGCAACAAACAGATGTTTGGTCTTTTAAACATATTTAAACATAAACAATGAGTTCTTCAAACATTTTGTATGGTAAAAAAAAAGCACAACCCACTAGAAGTGTTTCTTGTCTTCTTTAGACGGTGAAGATGCGTCCTGAATATCCTGGTACCTGGCTGTTCCACTGTCATGTTGCTGACCACATCATAGGTGGCATGGAGGCTCTATACACTGTTAAAGAAAAAGGTGCAGACTGTGTGTGCGTGCGTGCGCGCGTGTGTGTGTGTGTGTGTGATAGCGTTTTTTATACAGAAATGATGCAATAGTGACTTAAAGACGATTTGCGTAGTGTGTTAGTGTTACTGATCAGTGATGCAGTGTTTCTTCTGTCTCTGTAAACAAACACAGCAAGAAGAGGATTCTTTGGCTGAGCAGACGGAGCAGACGAGTAAGGCCCAGACACAGTCAGAAATGAACCAGACTCAGCTGTTGACCCGTCGATGTAATACACTTAAATGAAACAGACTCAGCTGTTGACCCGTCCATGTAATACACTTAAATGAAACAGACTCAGCTGTTGACCCGTCCATGTAATACACTTAAATGAAACAGACTCAGCTGTTGACCCGTTCATGTAATACACTTAAATGAAACAGACTCAGCTGTTGACCCGTCCATGTAATACACTTAAATTAAACAGACTCAGCTGTTGACCCGTCCATGTAATACACTTAAATGAAACAGACTCAGCTGTTGACCCGTCCATGTAATACACTTAAATGAAACAGAATCAGCTGTTGACCCGTCCATGTAATACACTTAAATGAAACAGACTCAGCTGTTGACCCGTCCATGTAATACACTTAAATGAAACAGACTCAGCTGTTGACCCGTCCATGTAATACACTTAAATGAAACAGACTCAGCTGTTGACCCGTCCATGTAATACACTTAAATGAAACAGACTCAGCTGTTGACCTGTCCATGTAATACACTTAAATGAAACAGACTCAGCTGTTGACCTGTCCATGTAATACACTTAAATGAAACAGACTCAGCTGTTGACCCGTCCATGTAATACACTTAAATGAAACAGACTCAGCTGTTGACCCGTCCATGTAATACACTTAAATGAAACAGACTCAGCTGTTGACCTGTCCATGTAATACACTTAAATGAAACAGACTCAGCTGTTGACCTGTCCATGTAATACACTTCAATGAAACAGACTCAGCTGTTGACCCGTCCATGTAATACACTTAAATGAAACAGACTCAACTGTTGACCCGTCCATGTAATACACTTAAATAAAACAGACTCAGCTGTTGACCCGTCCATGTAATACACTTAAATGAAACAGACTCAGCTGTTGACCCGTCCATGTAATACACTTAAATGAAACAGACTCAGCTGTTGACCCGTCCATGTAATACACTTAAATGAAACAGACTCAGCTGTTGACCCGTCCATGTAATACACTTAAATGAAACAGACTCAGCTGTTGACCTGTCCATGTAATACACTTAAATGAAACAGACTCAGCTGTTGACCTGTCCATGTAATACACTTAAATGAAACAGACTCAGCTGTTGACCCGTCCATGTAATACACTTAAATGAAACAGACTCAGCTGTTGACCCGTCCATGTAATACACTTAAATGAAACAGACGCTGTTGACCCGTCCATGTAATACACTTAAATGAAACAGACTCAGCTGTTGACCCGTCCATGTAATACACTTAAATGAAACAGACTCAGCTGTTGACCCGTCCATGTAATACACTTAAATGAAACAGACTCAGCTGTTGACCCGTCCATGTAATACACTTAAATGAAACAGACTCAGCTGTTGACCCGTCCATGTAATACACTTAAATGAAACAGACTCAGCTGTTGACCCGTCCATGTAATACACTTAAATGAAACAGACTCAGCTGTTGACCCGTCCATGTAATACACTTAAATGAAACAGACTCAGCTGTTGACCCGTCCATGTAATACACTTAAATGAAACAGACTCAGCTGTTGACCTGTCCATGTAATACACTTAAATGAAACAGACTCAGCTGTTGACCTGTCCATGTAATACACTTAAATGAAACAGACTCAGCTGTTGACCTGTCCATGTAATACACTTAAATGAAACAGACTCAGCTGTTGACCTGTCCATGTAATACACTTAAATGAAACAGACTCAGCTGTTGACCTGTCCATGTAATACACTTAAATGAAACAGACTCAGCTGTTGACCCGTCCATGTAATACACTTAAATGAAACAGACTCAGCTGTTGACCCGTCCATGTAATACACTTAAATGAAACAGACTCAGCTGTTGACCTGTCCATGTAATACACTTAAATGAAACAGACTCAGCTGTTGACCCGTCCATGTAATACACTTAAATGAAACAGACTCAGCTGTTGACCCGTCCATGTAATACACTTAAATGAAACAGACTCAGCTGTTGACCTGTCCATGTAATACACTTAAATGAAACAGACTCAGCTGTTGACCTGTCCATGTAATACACTTAAATGAAACAGACTCAGCTGTTGACCTGTCCATGTAATACACTTAAATGAAACAGACTCAGCTGTTGACCTGTCCATGTAATACACTTAAATGAAACAGACTCAGCTGTTGACCCGTCCATGTAATACACTTAAATGAAACAGACTCAGCTGTTGACCCGTCCATGTAATACACTTAAATGAAACAGACTCAGCTGTTGACCTGTCCATGTAATACACTTAAATGAAACAGACTCAGCTGTTGACCTGTCCATGTAATACACTTAAATGAAACAGACTCAGCTGTTGACCTGTCCATGTAATACACTTAAATGAAACAGACTCAGCTGTTGACCTGTCCATGTAATACACTTAAATGAAACAGACTCAGCTGTTGACCTGTCCATGTAATACACTTAAATGAAACAGACTCAGCTGTTGACCCGTCCATGTAATACACTTAAATGAAACAGACTCAGCTGTTGACCTGTCCATGTAATACACTTAAATGAAACAGACTCAGCTGTTGACCCGTCCATGTAATACACTTAAATGAAACAGACTTAGCTGTTGACCCGTCCATGTAATACACTTAAATGAAACAGACTCAGCTGTTGACCTGTCCATGTAATACACTTAAATGAAACAGACTCAGCTGTTGACCTGTCCATGTAATACACTTAAATGAAACAGACTCAGCTGTTGACCCGTCCATGTAATACACTTAAATGAAACAGACTCAGCTGTTGACCCGTCCATGTAATACACTTAAATGAAACAGACTCAGCTGTTGACCCGTCCATGTAATACACTTAAATGAAACAGACTCAGCTGTTGACCTGTCCATGTAATACACTTAAATGAAACAGACTCAGCTGTTGACCCGTCCATGTAATACACTTAAATGAAACAGACTCAGCTGTTGACCTGTCCATGTAATACACTTAAAGAAACCATGGCAAACCCAAATGTAGCTGCAGTAACTGTTGCTGCACGTTTAGTAAAAGAACATGAAATATAAATGGTTGTTATTATGCTCATCATTATACTGTAGCAAGCTGGGCTGGATGCACCTGCGTACAGTATTGTCTAAATTCAAGTAATTTCATTGTATTTGTATTTTGTATGTGACCCGACCTGAAAGATGTATGTAATAAAAATAATGAAAGAATGAATGAATAACATTATTATTCACAAACATTTTCCACAGACCATTGGCTATAATATTATTGCTTTCCAAATGAGAGACAGGATAATGTAAAATATGATGAAGCAATGTATAATTCAATGAAACATAAAATGCGTTTTCCACTTAAAATCAATATAATGCTGGAAGAGAGAGAGAGTATCACTTCCCTTTTTGACCCCATGGTGGTGCTGTAGATACACAGAGATGCAACACAAACGAAGGTGCAACGGCACTGTCTAGTGAGCTAATCTAGTGAGCTAATTTAAGGCTTCCGGTGGACGATCTCTTCAAAATAAGAGTACCTCTAGAGTATTGAAAAAAATAATAATTTGCACATTAAAACTACAAATTCAGCATTTAAATTATGCTATAAGACACACATTATGTTTCTGTGTAAAAACAAGTAATTAAATAATAATAATAATAATAATAAAGTTATCTAAATGGATAAATGCTATTCACTGGAGTGCATGGACTTCATAAAGTGGACACTGGACAAAAGACGGCTCCGCGAGGCAACTATCTGGACATACCCACGCGTCCGGGGAGATGTCCTCTACCACACCCCACTCTCCGCTAAGCGGGAGAGGTGTAAAATTCACAGCAGCAGAGCTTCTACTGTGGTCAATGCAAAAGAAATTACCGTTTCCGGACCCAGAATGGACACTGGACAAAAGACGGCTCCGCGAGGCAACTATCTGGACATACCCACGCGTCCGGGGAGATGTCCTCTACCACCCCACAGTCTCCGCTAAGCGGGAGAGGTGTAAAATTCACAGCTGGAGCCCTTCTACTGGGGTCAATGCAAAAAAAATACCGTTTCCGGACCCAGAATGGACACTGGACAAAAGACGGCTCCGCGAGGCAACTATCTGGACATACCCACGCGTCCGGGGAGATGTCCTCTACCACCCCACAGTCTCCGCTAAGCGGGAGAGGTGTAAAATTCACAGCAGCAGAGCTTCTACTGGAGTCAATGCAAAAAAAATACCGTTTCCGGACCCAGAATGGACACTGGACAAAAGACGGCTCCGCGAGGCAACTATCTGGACATACCCACGCGTCCGGGGAGATGTCCTCTACCACCCCACTCTCCGCTAAGCGGGAGAGGTGTAAAATTCACAGCAGCAGAGCTTCTACTGGAGTCAATGCAAAAAAAATACCGTTTCCGGACCCAGAATGGACACTGGACAAAAGACGGCTCCGCGAGGCAACTATCTGGACATACCCACGCGTCCGGGGAGATGTCCTCTACCACCCCACAGTCTCCGCTAAGCGGGAGAGGTGTAAAATTCACAGCTGGAGCCCTTCTACTGGGGTCAATGCAAAAAAAATACCGTTTCCGGACCCAGAATGGACACTGGACAAAAGACGGCTCCGCGAGGCAACTATCTGGACATACCCACGCGTCCGGGGAGATGTCCTCTACCACCCCACAGTCTCCGCTAAGCGGGAGAGGTGTAAAATTCACAGCAGCAGAGCTTCTACTGGAGTCAATGCAAAAAAATACCGTTTCCGGACCCAGAATGGACACTGGACAAAAGACGGCTCCGCGAGGCAACTATCTGGACATACCCACGCGTCCGGGGAGATGTCCTCTACCACACCCCACTCTCCGCTAAGCGGGAGAGGTGTAAAATTCACAGCAGCAGAGCTTCTACTGGGGTCAATGCAAAAAAAATACCGTTTCCGGACCCAGACTGGACACTGGACAAAAGACGGCTCCGCGAGGCAACTATCTGGACATACCCACGTGTTCAGGGAGATGTCCTGTACCACACCCCAGTCTCCGCTAAGCGGGAGAGGTGTAAAATTCACAGCTGGAGCCCTTCTACTGGGGTCAATGCAAAAAAAATACCGTTTCCGGACCCAGAATGGACACTGGACAAAAGACGGCTCCGCGAGGCAACTATCTGGACATACCCACGTGTTCAGGGAGATGTCCTGTACCAAACCCCAGTCTCCGCTAAGCGGGAGAGGTGTAAAATTCACAGCTGGAGCCCTTCTACTGGGGTCAATGCAAAAAACTTACCGTTTCCGGACCCAGAATGGACACTGGACAAAAGACGGCTCCGCGAGGCAACTATCTGGACATACCCACGTGTTCAGGGAGATGTCCTGTACCACACCCCAGTCTCCGCTAAGCGGGAGAGGTGTAAAATTCACAGCAGCAGAGCTTCTACTGTGGTCAATGCAAAAAAATGTACCGTTTCCGGACCCAGAATGGACACTGGACAAAAGACGGCTCCGCGAGGCAACTATCTGGACATACCCACGTGTTCAGGGAGATGTCCTGTACCACACCCCAGTCTCCGCTAAGCGGGAGAGGTGTAAAATTCACAGCTGGAGCCCTTCTACTGGGGTCAATGCAAAAAAATTACCGTTTCCGGACCCAGAATGGACACTGGACAAAAGACGGCTCCGCGAGGCAACTATCTGGACATACCCACGTGTTCAGGGAGATGTCCTGTACCACACCCCAGTCTCCGCTAAGCGGGAGAGGTGTAAAATTCACAGCAGCAGAGCTTCTACTGTGGTCAATGCAAAAAAAATTACCGTTTCCGGACCCAGAATGGACACTGGACAAAAGACGGCTCCGCGAGGCAACTATCTGGACATACCCACGTGTTCAGGGAGATGTCCTGTACCACACCCCAGTCTCCGCTAAGCGGGAGAGGTGTAAAATTCACAGCTGGAGCCCTTCTTATATTGGTAACAGCCTACACATAGAGGATGTGGATGGAATTAGTGAATGTCCAGTTATTGGCGATGCCTTGACCACAGATACGAAACAGAGTAATGATGAAGCTGACAAGATTGCTTTAGAGATTCTACAAATTAACACATCTGCTACACCCATGAAAATGCGTGTGAACAGAAGGTGTGCCAAACATCCACTAGATGCTAATGAATGGGTCATGCCAAGTAAAAGGGCTGTCTATTGCATTTGCCAAGCGCCAAATGACCGAAATAAAGCTATGATTGCATGTGACCTCTGTGGAGCCTGGTTTCATATGGACTGTCTGGGAGTTTCACCTAGTCGAGACTTTGACAAACTCAATTATGCGTGTTTATCCACTACTACGCAATCATGAGCCATTGACACAGGGGATTTTATATACTGAAAAGAATAGCAGTGTTCATGTGCAGCCTATAAAGCCTGAAAAGAATAGCAGTGTTCATGTGCAGGAAGACAGCACTAGTGTAGATGAATCACATTTAAATCAAACCAACAGTGTTCATGTGCAGCCTATAAAGCCTGAAAAGAATAGCAGTGTTCATGTGCAGGAAGACAGCAATAGTGTAGATGAATCACATTTAAATCAAACCAACAGTAAACAAAACAAAATCCTCATTTCCTGAAATTGCGGAAATGGTAATTGCGGAAATTGCGGAAATTGCTGAATTTCTTTTTTCATTTTTTCATTTTTTTCAAATCCTCAAAAATGATGAAAAACTGCGCGCTATAGTATGCCGTACGATATGGGCTATAGCCCACGGTCAAAAATGATGAGAAACGAGGCTAATTTTTTTTTCAAAATTTCAAAAAACATGGGCTATAACCCATCGTTTTTGTCATTTTGTCATTTTTTTCAAATCGTCAAAAATGATGAAAAACGGCGCGCTATAGTATGCCGTACGATATGGGCTATAGCCCATGGTCCAAAATGATGAGAAACGAGGCTAACTTTTTTTTTCAAAATTTCAAAAAACATGGGCTATAACCTTTCGTTTTTGTCATTTCGTCATTTTTTTCAAATCTTCAAAAATGATGAAAAACGGCGCGCTATAGTATGCCGTACGATATGGGCTATAGCCCATGGTCCAAAATGATGAGAAACGAGGCTAACCTTTTTTTTTCAAAATTTCAAAAAACATGGGCTATAACCTTTCGTTTTTGTCATTTGTCATTTTTTTCAAATCTTCAAAAATGATGAAAAACGGCGCGCTATAGTATGCCGTACGATATGGGCTATAGCCCATGGTCCAAAATGATGAGAAACGAGGCTAACTTTTTTTTTCAAAATTTCAAAAAACATGGGCTATAACCTTTCGTTTTTGTCATTTCGTCATTTTTTTTCAAATCTTCAAAAATGATGAAAAACGGCGCGCTATAGTATGCCGTACGATATGGGCTATAGCCCATGGTCCAAAATGATGAGAAACGAGGCTAACTTTTTTTTTCAAAATTTCAAAAAACATGGGCTATAACCTTTCGTTTTTGTCATTTTGTCATTTTTTTCAAATCTTCAAAAATGATGAAAAACGGCGCGCTATAGTATGCCGTACGATATGGGCTATAGCCCATGGTCCAAAATGATGAGAAACGAGGCTAACTTTTTTTTTCAAAATTTCAAAAAACATGGGCTATAACCTTTCGTTTTTGTCATTTTGTCATTTTTTTCAAATCTTCAAAAATGATGAAAAACGGCGCGCTATAGTATGCCGTACGATATGGGCTATAGCCCATGGTCCAAAATGATGAGAAACGAGGCTAACTTTTTTTTTCAAAATTTCAAAAAACATGGGCTATAACCTTTCGTTTTTGTCATTTCGTCATTTTTTTCAAATCTTCAAAAATGATGAAAAACGGCGCGCTATAGTATGCCGTACGATATGGGCTATAGCCCATGGTCCAAAATGATGAGAAACGAGGCTAACTTTTTTTTTTCAAAATTTCAAAAAACATGGGCTATAACCTTTCGTTTTTGTCATTTCGTCATTTTTTTCAAATCTTCAAAAATGATGAAAAACGGCGCGCTATAGTATGCCGTACGATATGGGCTATAGCCCATGGTCCAAAATGATGAGAAACGAGGCTAACTTTTTTTTTCAAAATTTCAAAAAACATGGGCTATAACCTTTCGTTTTTGTCATTTCGTCATTTTTTTCAAATCTTCAAAAATGATGAAAAACGGCGCGCTATAGTATGCCGTACGATATGGGCTATAGCCCATGGTCCAAAATGATGAGAAACGAGGCTAACTTTTTTTTTCAAAATTTCAAAAAACATGGGCTATAACCTTTCGTTTTTGTCATTTCGTCATTTTTTTCAAATCTTCAAAAATGATGAAAAACGGCGCGCTATAGTATGCCGTACGATATGGGCTATAGCCCATGGTCCAAAATGATGAGAAACGAGGCTAACTTTTTTTTTCAAAATTTCAAAAAACATGGGCTATAACCTTTCGTTTTTGTCATTTCGTCATTTTTTTCAAATCTTCAAAAATGATGAAAAACGGCGCGTTATAGTATGCCGTACGATATGGGCTATAGCCCATGGTCCAAAATGATGAGAAACGAGGCTAACTTTTTTTTTCAAAATTTCAAAAAACATGGGCTATAACCTTTCGTTTTTGTCATTTCGTCATTTTTTTCAAATCTTAAAAAATGATGAAAAACGGCGCGCTATAGTATGCCGTACGATATGGGCTATAGCCCATGGTCCAAAATGATGAGAAACGAGGCTAACTTTTTTTTTCAAAATTTCAAAAAACATGCGCTATAACCTTTCGTTTTTGTCATTTCGTCATTTTTTTCAAATCTTCAAAAATGATGAAAAACAGCGCGCTATAGTATGCCGTACGATATGGGCTATAGCCCATGGTCCAAAATGATGAGAAACGAGGCTAACTTTTTTTTTTCAAAATTTCAAAAAACATGGGCTATAACCTTTCGTTTTTGTCATTTCGTCATTTTTTTCAAATCTTCAAAAATGATGAAAAACGGCGCGCTATAGTATGCCGTACGATATGGGCTATAGCCCATGGTCCAAAATGATGAGAAACGAGGCTAACTTTTTTTTTCAAAATTTCAAAAAACATGGGCTATAACCTTTCGTTTTTGTCATTTCGTCATTTTTTTCAAATCTTCAAAAATGATGAAAAACGGCGCGCTATAGTATGCCGTACGATATGGGCTATAGCCCATGGTCCAAAATGATGAGAAACGAGGCTAACTTTTTTTTTCAAAATTTCAAAAAACATGGGCTATAACCTTTCGTTTTTGTCATTTCGTCATTTTTTTCAAATCTTCAAAAATGATGAAAAACGGCGCGCTATAGTATGCCGTACGATATGGGCTATAGCCCATGGTCCAAAATGATGAGAAACGAGGCTAACTTTTTTTTTCAAAATTTCAAAAAACATGGGCTATAACCTTTCGTTTTTGTCATTTCGTCATTTTTTTCAAATCTTCAAAAATGATGAAAAACGGCGCGTTATAGTATGCCGTACGATATGGGCTATAGCCCATGGTCCAAAATGATGAGAAACGAGGCTAACTTTTTTTTTCAAAATTTCAAAAAACATGGGCTATAACCTTTCGTTTTTGTCATTTCGTCATTTTTTTCAAATCTTCAAAAATGATGAAAAACGGCGCGCTATAGTATGCCGTACGATATGGGCTATAGCCCATGGTCCAAAATGATGAGAAACGAGGCTAACTTTTTTTTTCAAAATTTCAAAAAACATGGGCTATAACCTTTCGTTTTTGTCATTTCGTCATTTTTTTCAAATCTTCAAAAATGATGAAAAACGGCGCGCTATAGTATGCCGTACGATATGGGCTATAGCCCATGGTCCAAAATGATGAGAAACGAGGCTAACTTTTTTTTTCAAAATTTCAAAAAACATGGGCTATAACCTTTCGTTTTTGTCATTTCGTCATTTTTTTCAAATCTTCAAAAATGATGAAAAACGGCGCGCTATAGTATGCCGTACGATATGGGCTATAGCCCATGGTCCAAAATGATGAGAAACGAGGCTAACTTTTTTTTCAAAATTTCAAAAAACATGGGCTATAACCTTTCGTTTTTGTCATTTCGTCATTTTTTTCAAATCTTCAAAAATGATGAAAAACGGCGCGCTATAGTATGCCGTACGATATGGGCTATAGCCCATGGTCCAAAATGATGAGAAACGAGGCTAACTTTTTTTTTCAAAATTTCAAAAAACATGGGCTATAACCTTTCGTTTTTGTCATTTCGTCATTTTTTTCAAATCTTCAAAAATGATGAAAAACGGCGCGCTATAGTATGCCGTACGATATGGGCTATAGCCCATGGTCCAAAATGATGAGAAACGAGGCTAACTTTTTTTTTCTAAATTTCAAAAAACATGGGCTATAACCTTTCGTTTTTGTCATTTCGTCATTTTTTTCAAATCTTCAAAAATGATGAAAAACGGCGCGCTATAGTATGCCGTACGATATGGGCTATAGCCCATGGTCCAAATGATGAGAAACGAGGCTAACTTTTTTTTCAAAATTTCAAAAAACATGGGCTATAACCTTTCGTTTTTGTCATTTCGTCATTTTTTTCAAATCTTCAAAAATGATGAAAAACGGCGCGCTATAGTATGCCGTACGATATGGGCTATAGCCCATGGTCCAAAATGATGAGAAACGAGGCTAACTTTTTTTTCAAAATTTAAAAAACATGGGCTATAACCTTTCGTTTTTGTCATTTCGTCATTTTTTTCAAATCTTCAAAAATGATGAAAAACGGCGCGCTATAGTATGCCGTACGATATGGGCTATAGCCCATGGTCCAAAATGATGAGAAACGAGGCAAACTTTTTTTTTCAAAATTTCAAAAAACATGGGCTATAACCTTTCGTTTTTGTCATTTCGTCATTTTTTTCAAATCTTCAAAAATGATGAAAAACGGCGCGCTATAGTATGCTGTACGATATGGGCTATAGCCCATGGTCCAAAATGATGAGAAACGAGGCTAACTTTTTTTTTCAAAATTTCAAAAAACATGGGCTATAACCTTTCGTTTTTGTCATTTCGTCATTTTTTTCAAATCTTCAAAAATGATGAAAAACGGCGCGCTATAGTATGCCGTACGATATGGGCTATAGCCCATGGTCCAAAATGATGAGAAACGAGGCTAACTTTTTTTTCAAAATTTCAAAAAACATGGGCTATAACCTTTCGTTTTTGTCATTTCGTCATTTTTTTCAAATCTTCAAAAATGATGAAAAACGGCGCGCTATAGTATGCCGTACGATATGGGCTATAGCCCATGGTCCAAAATGATGAGAAACGAGGCTAACTTTTTTTTCTAAATTTCAAAAAACATGGGCTATAACCTTTCGTTTTTGTCATTTCGTCATTTTTTTCAAATCTTCAAAAATGATGAAAAACGGCGCGCTATAGTATGCCGTACGATATGGGCTATAGCCCATGGTCCAAAATGATGAGAAACGAGGCTAACTTTTTTTTTCAAAATTTCAAAAAACATGGGCTATAACCTTTCGTTTTTGTCATTTCGTCATTTTTTTCAAATCTTCAAAAATGATGAAAAACGGCGCGCTATAGTATGCCGTACGATATGGGCTATAGCCCATGGTCCAAAATGATGAGAAACGAGGCTAACTTTTTTTTCAAAATTTAAAAAACATGGGCTATAACCTTTCGTTTTTGTCATTTCGTCATTTTTTTCAAATCTTCAAAAATGATGAAAAACGGCGCGCTATAGTATGCCGTACGATATGGGCTATAGCCCATGGTCCAAAATGATGAGAAACGAGGCAAACTTTTTTTTCAAAATTTCAAAAAACATGGGCTATAACCTTTCGTTTTTGTCATTTCGTCATTTTTTTCAAATCTTCAAAAATGATGAAAAACGGCGCGCTATAGTATGCTGTACGATATGGGCTATAGCCCATGGTCCAAAATGATGAGAAACGAGGCTAACTTTTTTTTTCAAAATTTCAAAAAACATGGGCTATAACCTTTCGTTTTTGTCATTTCGTCATTTTTTTCAAATCTTCAAAAATGATGAAAAACGGCGCGCTATAGTATGCCGTACGATATGGGCTATAGCCCATGGTCCAAAATGATGAGAAACGAGGCTAACTTTTTTTTTCAAAATTTCAAAAAACATGGGCTATAACCTTTCGTTTTTGTCATTTCGTCATTTTTTTCAAATCTTCAAAAATGATGAAAAACGGCGCGCTATAGTATGCCGTACGATATGGGCTATAGCCCATGGTCCAAAATGATGAGAAACGAGGCTAACTTTTTTTTTCAAAATTTCAAAAAACATGGGCTATAACCTTTCGTTTTTGTCATTTCGTCATTTTTTTCAAATCTTCAAAAATGATGAAAAACGGCGCGCTATAGTATGCCGTACGATATGGGCTATAGCCCATGGTCCAAAATGATGAGAAACGAGGCTAACTTTTTTTTTCAAAATTTCAAAAAACATGGGCTATAACCTTTCGTTTTTGTCATTTCGTCATTTTTTTCAAATCTTCAAAATGATGAAAAACGGCGCGCTATAGTATGCCGTACGATATGGGCTATAGCCCATGGTCCAAAATGATGAGAAACGAGGCTAACTTTTTTTTTCAAAATTTCAAAAAACATGGGCTATAACCTTTCGTTTTTGTCATTTCGTCATTTTTTTCAAATCTTCAAAAATGATGAAAAACAGCGCGCTATAGTATGCCGTACGATATGGGCTATAGCCCATGGTCCAAAATGATGAGAAACGAGGCTAACCTTTTTTTTTCAAAATTTCAAAAAACATGGGCTATAACCTTTCGTTTTTGTCATTTCGTCATTTTTTTCAAATCTTCAAAAATGATGAAAAACGGCGCGCTATAGTATGCCGTACGATATGGGCTATAGCCCATGGTCCAAAATGATGAGAAACGAGGCTAACTTTTTTTTTCAAAATTTCAAAAAACATGGGCTATAACCTTTCGTTTTTGTCATTTCGTCATTTTTTTCAAATCTTCAAAAATGATGAAAAACGGCGCGCTATAGTATGCCGTACGATATGGGCTATAGCCCATGGTCCAAAATGATGAGAAACGAGGCTAACTTTTTTTTTCAAAATTTCAAAAAACATGGGCTATAACCTTTCGTTTTTGTCATTTCGTCATTTTTTTCAAATCTTCAAAAATGATGAAAAACGGCGCGCTATAGTATGCCGTACGATATGGGCTATAGCCCATGGTCCAAAATGATGAGAAACGAGGCTAACTTTTTTTTCAAAATTTCAAAAAACATGGGCTATAACCTTTCGTTTTTGTCATTTCGTCATTTTTTTCAAATCTTCAAAAATGATGAAAAACGGCGCGCTATAGTATGCCGTACGATATGGGCTATAGCCCATGGTCCAAAATGATGAGAAACGAGGCTAACTTTTTTTTTCAAAATTTCAAAAAACATGGGCTATAACCTTTCGTTTTTGTCATTTCGTCATTTTTTTCAAATCTTCAAAAATGATGAAAAACGGCGCGCTATAGTATGCCGTACGATATGGGCTATAGCCCATGGTCCAAAATGATGAGAAACGAGGCTAACTTTTTTTTTCAAAATTTCAAAAAACATGGGCTATAACCTTTCGTTTTTGTCATTTCGTCATTTTTTTCAAATCTTCAAAAATGATGAAAAACGGCGCGCTATAGTATGCCGTACGATATGGGCTATAGCCCATGGTCCAAAATGATGAGAAACGAGGCTAACTTTTTTTTCAAAATTTCAAAAAACATGGGCTATAACCTTTCGTTTTTGTCATTTCGTCATTTTTTTCAAATCTTCAAAAATGATGAAAAACGGCGCGCTATAGTATGCCGTACGATATGGGCTATAGCCCATGGTCCAAAATGATGAGAAACGAGGCTAACTTTTTTTTCAAAATTTCAAAAAACATGGGCTATAACCTTTCGTTTTTGTCATTTCGTCATTTTTTTCAAATCTTCAAAAATGATGAAAAACGGCGCGCTATAGTATGCCGTACGATATGGGCTATAGCCCATGGTCCAAAATGATGAGAAACGAGGCTAACTTTTTTTTTCAAAATTTCAAAAAACATGGGCTATAACCTTTCGTTTTTGTCATTTCGTCATTTTTTTCAAATCTTCAAAAATGATGAAAAACGGCGCGCTATAGTATGCCGTACGATATGGGCTATAGCCCATGGTCCAAAATGATGAGAAACGAGGCTAACTTTTTTTTTCAAAATTTCAAAAAACATGGGCTATAACCTTTCGTTTTTGTCATTTCGTCATTTTTTTCAAATCTTCAAAAATGATGAAAAACGGCGCGCTATAGTATGCCGTACGATATGGGCTATAGCCCATGGTCCAAAATGATGAGAAACGAGGCTAACTTTTTTTTTCAAAATTTCAAAAAACATGGGCTATAACCTTTCGTTTTTGTCATTTCGTCATTTTTTTCAAATCTTCAAAAATGATGAAAAACGGCGCGCTATAGTATGCCGTACGATATGGGCTATAGCCCATGGTCCAAAATGATGAGAAACGAGGCTAACTTTTTTTTCAAAATTTCAAAAAACATGGGCTATAACCTTTCGTTTTTGTCATTTCGTCATTTTTTTCAAATCTTCAAAAATGATGAAAAACGGCGCGCTATAGTATGCCGTACGATATGGGCTATAGCCCATGGTCCAAAATGATGAGAAACGAGGCTAACTTTTTTTTTCAAAATTTCAAAAAACATGGGCTATAACCTTTCGTTTTTGTCATTTCGTCATTTTTTTCAAATCTTCAAAATGATGAAAAACGGCGCGCTATAGTATGCCGTACGATATGGGCTATAGCCCATGGTCCAAAATGATGAGAAACGAGGCTAACTTTTTTTTCAAAATTTCAAAAAACATGGGCTATAACCTTTCGTTTTTGTCATTTCGTCATTTTTTTTAAATCTTCACAAATGATGAAAAACGGCGCGCTATAGTATGCCGTACGATATGGGCTATAGCCCATGGTCCAAAATGATGAGAAACGAGGCTAACTTTTTTTTTCAAAATTTAAAAAAACATGGGCTATAACCTTTCGTTTTTGTCATTTCGTCATTTTTTTCAAATCTTCAAAAATGATGAAAAACGGCGCGCTATAGTATGCCGTACGATATGGGCTATAGCCCATGGTCCAAAATGATGAGAAACGAGGCTAACTTTTTTTTTCAAAATTTCAAAAAACATGGGCTATAACCTTTCGTTTTTGTCATTTCGTCATTTTTTTCAAATCTTCAAAATGATGAAAAACGGCGCGCTATAGTATGCCGTACGATATGGGCTATAGCCCATGGTCCAAAATGATGTATTTTTTCAAAATTTCAAAAAACATGGGCTATAACCTTTCGTTTTTGTCATTTCGTCATTTTTTTCAAATCTTCAAAATGATGAAAAACGGCGCGCTATAGTATGCCGTACGATATGGGCTATAGCCCATGGTCCAAAATGATGAGAAACGAGGCTAACTTTTTTTTTCAAAATTTCAAAAAACATGGGATATAACCTTTCGTTTTTGTCATTTCGTCATTTTTTTCAAATCTTCAAAATGATGAAAAACGGCGCGCTATAGTATGCCGTACGATATGGGCTATAGCCCATGGTCCAAAATGATGAGAAACGAGGCTAACTTTTTTTTCAAAATTACAAAAAACATGGGCTATAACCTTTCGTTTTTGTCATTTCGTCATTTTTTTCAAATCTTCAAAAATGATGAAAAACGGCGCGCTATAGTATGCCGTACGATATGGGCTATAGCCCATGGTCCAAAATGATGAGAAACGAGGCTAACTTTTTTTTTCAAAATTTCAAAAAACATGGGCTATAACCTTTCGTTTTTGTCATTTCGTCATTTTTTTCAAATCTTCAAAAATGATGAAAAACGGCGCGCTATAGTATGCCGTACGATATGGGCTATAGCCCATGGTCCAAAATGATGAGAAACGAGGCTAACTTTTTTTTTCAAATTTCAAAAAACATGGGCTATAACCTTTCGTTTTTGTCATTTCGTCATTTTTTTCAAATCTTCAAAAATGATGAAAAACGGCGCGCTATAGTATGCCGTACGATATGGGCTATAGCCCATGGTCCAAAATGATGAGAAACGAGGCTAACTTTTTTTTTCAAAATTTCAAAAAACATGGGCTATAACCTTTCGTTTTTGTCATTTCGTCATTTTTTTCAAATCTTCAAAAATGATGAAAAACGGCGCGCTATAGTATGCCGTACGATATGGGCTATAGCCCATGGTCCAAAATGATGAGAAACGAGGCTAACTTTTTTTTTCAAAATTTCAAAAAACATGGGCTATAACCTTTCGTTTTTGTCATTTCGTCATTTTTTTCAAATCTTCAAAAATGATGAAAAACGCGCGCTATAGTATGCCGTACGATATGGGCTATAGCCATGGTCCAAAATGATGAGAAACGAGGCTAACTTTTTTTTCAAAATTTCAAAAAACATGGGCTATAACCTTTCGTTTTTGTCATTTCGTCATTTTTTCAAATCTTCAAAAATGATGAAAAACGGCGCACTATAGTATGCCGTACGATATGGGCTATAGCCCATGGTCCAAATGATGAGAAACGAGGCTAACTTTTTTTTCAAAATTTCAAAAAACATGGGCTATAACCTTTCGTTTTTGTCATTTCGTCATTTTTTTCAAATCTTCAAAAATGATGAAAAACGGCGCGCTATAGTATGCCGTACGATATGGGCTATAGCCCATGGTCCAAAATGATGAGAAACGAGGCTAACTTTTTTTTTCAAAATTTCAAAAAACATGGGCTATAACCTTTCGTTTTTGTCATTTCGTCATTTTTTTCAAATCTTCAAAAATGATGAAAAACAGGCGCGCTATAGTATGCCGTACGATATGGGCTATAGCCCATGGTCCAAAATGATGAGAAACGAGGCTAACTTTTTTTTCAAAATTTCAAAAAACATGGGCTATAACCTTTCGTTTTTGTCATTTCGTCATTTTTTTCAAATCTTCAAAAATGATGAAAAAACGGCGCGCTATAGTATGCCGTACGATATGGGCTATAGCCCATGGTCCAAAATGATGAGAAACGAGGCTAACTTTTTTTTTCAAAATTTCAAAAAACATGGGCTATAACCTTTCGTTTTTGTCATTTCGTCATTTTTTTCAAATCTTCAAAAATGATGAAAAACGGCGCGCTATAGTATGCCGTACGATATGGGCTATAGCCCATGGTCCAAAATGATGAGAAAACGAGGCTAACTTTTTTTTCAAAATT
>NC_137869.1:32635244-32800665 GCF_963924005.1 Protomyctophum bolini | reverse complement strand
AGTATGCCGTACGATATGGGCTATAGCCCATGGTCCAAAATGATGAGAAACGAGGCTAACTTTTTTTTTCCAAAATTTCAAAAAACATGGGCTATAACCTTTCGTTTTTGTCATTTCGTCATTTTTTTCAAATCTTCAAAAATGATGAAAAACGGCGCGCTATAGTATGCCGTACGATATGGGCTATAGCCCATGGTCCAAAATGATGAGAAACGAGGCTAACTTTTTTTTTCAAAATTTCAAAAAACATGGGCTATAACCTTTCGTTTTTGTCATTTCGTCATTTTTTTCAAATCTTCAAAAATGATGAAAAACGGCGCGCTATAGTATGCCGTACGATATGGGCTATAGCCCATGGTCCAAAATGATGAGAAACGAGGCTAACTTTTTTTTCAAAATTTCAAAAAACATGGGCTATAACCTTTCGTTTTTGTCATTTCGTCATTTTTTTCAAATCTTCAAAAATGATGAAAAACGGCGCGCTATAGTATGCCGTACGATATGGGCTATAGCCCATGGTCCAAAATGATGAGAAACGAGGCTAACTTTTTTTTTCAAAATTTCAAAAAACATGGGCTATAACCTTTCGTTTTTGTCATTTCGTCATTTTTTTCAAATCTTCAAAAATGATGAAAAACGGCGCGCTATAGTATGCCGTACGATATGGGCTATAGCCCATGGTCCAAAATGATGAGAAACGAGGCTAACTTTTTTTTTCAAAATTTCAAAAAACATGGGCTATAACCTTTCGTTTTTGTCATTTCGTCATTTTTTTCAAATCTTCAAAAATGATGAAAAACGGCGCGCTATAGTATGCCGTACGATATGGGCTATAGCCCATGGTCCAAAATGATGAGAAACGAGGCTAACTTTTTTTTCAAAATTTCAAAAAACATGGGCTATAACCTTTCGTTTTTGTCATTTCGTCATTTTTTTCAAATCTTCAAAAATGATGAAAAACGGCGCGCTATAGTATGCCGTACGATATGGGCTATAGCCCATGGTCCAAAATGATGAGAAACGAGGCTAACTTTTTTTTTCAAAATTTCAAAAACATGGGCTATAACCTTTCGTTTTTGTCATTTCGTCATTTTTTTCAAATCTTCAAAATGATGAAAAACGGCGCGCTATAGTATGCCGTACGATATGGGCTATAGCCCATGGTCCAAAATGATGAGAAACGAGGCTAACTTTTTTTTTCAAAATTTCAAAAACATGGGCTATAACCTTTCGTTTTTGTCATTTCGTCATTTTTTTCAAATCTTCAAAAATGATGAAAAACGGCGCGCTATAGTATGCCGTACGATATGGGCTATAGCCCATGGTCCAAAATGATGAGAAACGAGGCTAACTTTTTTTTCAAAATTTCAAAAAACATGGGCTATAACCTTTCGTTTTTGTCATTTCGTCATTTTTTTCAAATCTTCAAAAATGATGAAAAACGGCGCGCTATAGTATGCCGTACGATATGGGCTATAGCCCATGGTCCAAAATGATGAGAAACGAGGCTAACTTTTTTTTTCAAAATTTCAAAAAACATGGGCTATAACCTTTCGTTTTTGTCATTTCGTCATTTTTTTCAAATCTTCAAAAATGATGAAAAACGGCGCGCTATAGTATGCCGTACGATATGGGCTATAGCCCATGGTCCAAAATGATGAGAAACGAGGCTAACTTTTTTTTTCAAAATTTCAAAAAACATGGGCTATAACCTTTCGTTTTTGTCATTTCGTCATTTTTTTCAAATCTTCAAAAATGATGAAAAACGGCGCGCTATAGTATGCCGTACGATATGGGCTATAGCCCATGGTCCAAAATGATGAGAAACGAGGCTAACTTTTTTTTTCAAAATTTCAAAAAACATGGGCTATAACCTTTCGTTTTTGTCATTTCGTCATTTTTTTCAAATCTTCAAAAATGATGAAAAACGGCGCGCTATAGTATGCCGTACGATATGGGCTATAGCCCATGGTCCAAAATGATGAGAAACGAGGCTAACTTTTTTTTTCAAAATTTCAAAAAACATGGGCTATAACCTTTCGTTTTTGTCATTTCGTCATTTTTTTCAAATCTTCAAAAATGATGAAAAACGGCGCGCTATAGTATGCCGTACGATATGGGCTATAGCCCATGGTCCAAAATGATGAGAAACGAGGCTAACTTTTTTTTTCAAAATTTCAAAAAACATGGGCTATAACCTTTCGTTTTTGTCATTTCGTCATTTTTTTCAAATCTTCAAAAATGATGAAAAACGGCGCGCTATAGTATGCCGTACGATATGGGCTATAGCCCATGGTCCAAAATGATGAGAAACGAGGCTAACTTTTTTTTCAAAATTTCAAAAAACATGGGCTATAACCTTTCGTTTTTGTCATTTCGTCATTTTTTTCAAATCTTCAAAAATGATGAAAAACGGCGCGCTATAGTATGCCGTACGATATGGGCTATAGCCCATGGTCCAAAATGATGAGAAACGAGGCTAACTTTTTTTTTCAAAATTTCAAAAAACATGGGCTATAACCTTTCGTTTTTGTCATTTCGTCATTTTTTTCAAATCTTCAAAAATGATGAAAAACGGCGCGCTATAGTATGCCGTACGATATGGGCTATAGCCCATGGTCCAAAAAGATGAGAAACGAGGCTAACTGATTTTTTTTCAAAATTTCAAAAAACATGGGCTATAACCTTTCGTTTTTGTCATTTCGTCATTTTTTTCAAATCTTCAAAAATGATGAAAAACGGCGCGCTATAGTATGCCGTACGATATGGGCTATAGCCCATGGTCCAAAATGATGAGAAACGAGGCTAACTTTTTTTTTCAAAATTTCAAAAAACATGGGCTATAACCTTTCGTTTTTGTCATTTCGTCATTTTTTTCAAATCTTCAAAAATGATGAAAAACGGCGCGCTATAGTATGCCGTACGATATGGGCTATAGCCCATGGTCCAAAATGATGAGAAACGAGGCTAACTTTTTTTTTCAAAATTTCAAAAAACATGGGCTATAACCTTTCGTTTTTGTCATTTCGTCATTTTTTTCAAATCTTCAAAAATGATGAAAAACGGCGCGCTATAGTATGCCGTACGATATGGGCTATAGCCCATGGTCCAAAATGATGAGAAACGAGGCTAACTTTTTTTTCAAAATTTCAAAAAACATGGGCTATAACCTTTCGTTTTTGTCATTTCGTCATTTTTTTCAAATCTTCAAAAATGATGAAAAACGGCGCGCTATAGTATGCCGTACGATATGGGCTATAGCCCATGGTCCAAAATGATGAGAAACGAGGCTAACTTTTTTTTTCAAAATTTCAAAAAACATGGGCTATAACCTTTCGTTTTTGTCATTTCGTCATTTTTTTCAAATCTTCAAAAATGATGAAAAACGGCGCGCTATAGTATGCCGTACGATATGGGCTATAGCCCATGGTCCAAAATGATGAGAAACGAGGCTAACTTTTTTTTTCAAAATTTCAAAAAACATGGGCTATAACCTTTCGTTTTTGTCATTTCGTCATTTTTTTCAAATCTTCAAAAATGATGAAAAACGGCGCGCTATAGTATGCCGTACGATATGGGCTATAGCCCATGGTCCAAAATGATGAGAAACGAGGCTAACTTTTTTTTTCAAAATTTCAAAAAACATGGGCTATAACCTTTCGTTTTTGTCATTTCGTTATTTTTTTCAAATCTTCAAAAATGATGAAAAACGGCGCGCTATAGTATGCCGTACGATATGGGCTATAGCCCATGGTCCAAAATGATGAGAAACGAGGCTAACTTTTTTTTTCAAAATTTCAAAAAACATGGGCTATAACCTTTCGTTTTTGTCATTTCGTCATTTTTTTCAAATCTTCAAAAATGATGAAAAACGGCGCGCTATAGTATGCCGTACGATATGGGCTATAGCCCATGGTCCAAAATGATGAGAAACGAGGCTAACTTTTTTTTTCAAAATTTCAAAAAACATGGGCTATAACCTTTCGTTTTTGTCATTTCGTCATTTTTTTCAAATCTTCAAAAATGATGAAAAACGGCGCGCTATAGTATGCCGTACGATATGGGCTATAGCCCATGGTCCAAAAAGATGAGAAACGAGGCTAACTGATTTTTTTTCAAAATTTCAAAAAACATGGGCTATAACCTTTCGTTTTTGTCATTTCGTCATTTTTTTCAAATCTTCAAAAATGATGAAAAACGGCGCGCTATAGTATGCCGTACGATATGGGCTATAGCCCATGGTCCAAAATGATGAGAAACGAGGCTAACTTTTTTTTTCAAAATTTCAAAAAACATGGGCTATAACCTTTCGTTTTTGTCATTTCGTCATTTTTTTCAAATCTTCAAAAATGATGAAAAACGGCGCGCTATAGTATGCCGTACGATATGGGCTATAGCCCATGGTCCAAAATGATGAGAAACGAGGCTAACTTTTTTTTTCAAAATTTCAAAAAACATGGGCTATAACCTTTCGTTTTTGTCATTTCGTCATTTTTTTCAAATCTTCAAAAATGATGAAAAACGGCGCGCTATAGTATGCCGTACGATATGGGCTATAGCCCATGGTCCAAAATGATGAGAAACGAGGCTAACTTTTTTTTCAAAATTTCAAAAAACATGGGCTATAACCTTTCGTTTTTGTCATTTCGTCATTTTTTTCAAATCTTCAAAAATGATGAAAAACGGCGCGCTATAGTATGCCGTACGATATGGGCTATAGCCCATGGTCCAAAATGATGAGAAACGAGGCTAACTTTTTTTTTCAAAATTTCAAAAAACATGGGCTATAACCTTTCGTTTTTGTCATTTCGTCATTTTTTTCAAATCTTCAAAAATGATGAAAAACGGCGCGCTATAGTATGCCGTACGATATGGGCTATAGCCCATGGTCCAAAATGATGAGAAACGAGGCTAACTTTTTTTTTCAAAATTTCAAAAAACATGGGCTATAACCTTTCGTTTTTGTCATTTCGTCATTTTTTTCAAATCTTCAAAAATGATGAAAAACGGCGCGCTATAGTATGCCGTACGATATGGGCTATAGCCCATGGTCCAAAATGATGAGAAACGAGGCTAACTTTTTTTTTCAAAATTTCAAAAAACATGGGCTATAACCTTTCGTTTTTGTCATTTCGTTATTTTTTTCAAATCTTCAAAAATGATGAAAAACGGCGCGCTATAGTATGCCGTACGATATGGGCTATAGCCCATGGTCCAAAATGATGAGAAACGAGGCTAACTTTTTTTTTCAAAATTTCAAAAAACATGGGCTATAACCTTTCGTTTTTGTCATTTCGTCATTTTTTTCAAATCTTCAAAAATGATGAAAAACGGCGCGCTATAGTATGCCGTACGATATGGGCTATAGCCCATGGTCCAAAATGATGAGAAACGAGGCTAACTTTTTTTTTCAAAATTTCAAAAAACATGGGCTATAACCTTTCGTTTTTGTCATTTCGTCATTTTTTTCAAATCTTCAAAAATGATGAAAAACGGCGCGCTATAGTATGCCGTACGATATGGGCTATAGCCCATGGTCCAAAATGATGAGAAACGAGGCTAACTTTTTTTTTCAAAATTTCAAAAAACATGGGCTATAACCCATCGTTTTTGTCAGTTCGTCATTTTTTTCAAATCTTCAAAAATGATGAAAAACGGCGCGCTATAGTATGCCGTACGATATGGGCTATAGCCCATGGTCCAAAATGA
The DNA here is from genome assembly GCF_963924005.1 of Protomyctophum bolini. NCBI lineage: Eukaryota > Metazoa > Chordata > Actinopteri > Myctophiformes > Myctophidae > Protomyctophum > Protomyctophum bolini. The sequence goes on along the minus strand of NC_137869.1, from coordinate 32,794,956 downwards.
TGAGAAACGAGGCTAACTTTTTTTTTCAAAATTTCAAAAAACATGGGCTATAACCTTTCGTTTTTGTCATTTCGTCATTTTTTTCAAATCTTCAAAAATGATGAAAAACGGCGCGCTATAGTATGCCGTACGATATGGGCTATAGCCCATGGTCCAAAATGATGAGAAACGAGGCTAACGTTTTTTTTCAAAATTTCAAAAAACATGGGCTATAACCTTTCGTTTTTGTCATTTCGTCATTTTTTTCAAATCTTAAAAAATGATGAAAAACGGCGCGCTATAGTATGCCGTACGATATGGGCTATAGCCCATGGTCCAAAATGATGAGAAACGAGGCTAACTTTTTTTTTCAAAATTTCAAAAAACATGGGCTATAACCCATCGTTTTTGTCATTTTGTCATTTTTTTCAAATCTTCAAAAATGATGAAAAACGGCGCGCTATAGTATGCCGTACGATATGGGCTATAGCCCATGGTCCAAAATGATGAGAAACGAGGCTAACTTTTTTTTTCAAAATTTCAAAAAACATGGGCTATAACCTTTCGTTTTTGTCATTTCGTCATTTTTTTCAAATCTTCAAAAATGATGAAAAACGGCGCGCTATAGTATGCCGTACGATATGGGCTAAAGCCCATGGTCCAAAATGATGAGAAACGAGGCTAACTTTTTTTTTCAAAATTTCAAAAAACATGGGCTATAACCCATCGTTTTTGTCATTTCGTCATTTTTTTTTCGTCATTTTTTTTTCAAATCATTTCAAAAAACATGGGCTATAACCTTTCGTTTTTGTCATTTCGTCATTTTTTTCAAATCTTCAAAAATGATGAAAAACGGCGCGCTATAGTATGCCGTACGATATGGGCTATAGCCCATGGTCCAAAATGATGAGAAACGAGGCTAACTTTTTTTTTCAAAATTTCAAAAAACATGGGCTATAACCCATCGTTTTTGTCATTTCGTCATTTTTTTTCAAATCTTCAAAAATGATGAAAAACGGCGCGCTATAGTATGCCGTACGATATGGGCTATAGCCCATGGTCCAAAATGATGAGAAACGAGGCTAACTTTTTTTTTTTTTAATTAAAAAAACATGGGCTATAACCTTTCGTTTTTGTCATTTCGTCATTTTTTCAAATCTTCAAAAATGATGAAAAACGGCGCGCTATAGTATGCCGTACGATATGGGCTATAGCCCATGGTCCAAAATGATGAGAAACGAGGCTAACTTTTTTTTTCAAAATTTCAAAAAACATGGGCTATAACCTTTCGTTTTTGTCATTTCGTCATTTTTTTCAAATCTTCAAAAATGATGAAAAACGGCGCGCTATAGTATGCCGTACGATATGGGCTATAGCCCATGGTCCAAAATGATGAGAAACGAGGCTAACTTTTTTTTTCAAAATTTCAAAAAACATGGGCTATAACCCATCGTTTTTGTCATTTCGTCATTTTTTTTTCGTCATTTTTTTTTCGCCATTTTTTTTTTCAAATCATTTAAAAAAACATGGGCTATAACCTTTCGTTTTTGTCATTTCGTCATTTTTTTCAAATCTTCAAAAATGATGAAAAACGGCGCGCTATAGTATGCCGTACGATATGGTCCAAAATGATGAGAGACGAAGCTAACTTTTTTTTTCAAAATTTCAAAAAACATGGGCTATAACCCATCGTTTTTGTCATTTCGTCATTTTTTTTCAAATCTTCAAAAATGATGAAAAACGGCGCGCTATAGTATGCCGTACGATATGGGCTATAGCCCATGGTCCAAAATGATGAGAAACGAGGCTAACTTTTTTTTTTCATAATTTCAAAAAACATGGGCTATAACCTTTCGTTTTTGTCATTTCGTCATTTTTTTCAAATCTTCAAAAATGATGAAAAACGGCGCGCTATAGTATGCCGTACGATATGGGCTATAGCCCATGGTCCAAAATGATGAGAAACGAGGCTAACTTTTTTTTTCAAAATTTCAAAAAACATGGGCTATAACCTTTCGTTTTTGTCATTTCGTCATTTTTTTCAAATCTTCAAAAATGATGAAAAACGGCGCGCTATAGTATGCCGTACGATATGGGCTATAGCCCATGGTCCAAAATGATGAGAAACGAGGCTAACTTTTTTTTTCAAAATTTCAAAAAACATGGGCTATAACCTTTCGTTTTTGTCATTTCGTCATTTTTTTCAAATCTTCAAAAATGATGAAAAACGGCGCGCTATAGTATGCCGTACGATATGGGCTATAGCCCATGGTCCAAAATAATGAGAAACGAGGCTAACTTTTTTTTTCAAAATTTCAAAAAACATGGGCTATAACCTTTCGTTTTTGTCATTTCGTCATTTTTTTCAAATCTTCAAAAATGATGAAAAACGGCGCGCTATAGTATGCCGTACGATATGGGCTATAGCCCATGGTCCAAAATGATGAGAAACGAGGCTAACTTTTTTTTTCAAAATTTCAAAAAACATGGGCTATAACCTTTCGTTTTTCAAAAATGATGAAAAACGGCGCGCTATAGTATGCCGTACGATATGGGCTATAGCCCATGGTCCAAAATGATGAGAAACGAGGCTAACTTTTTTTTTCAAAATTTCAAAAAACATGGGCTATAACCCATCGTTTTTGTCATTTTTTCATTTTTTTCAAATCCTCAAAAATGATGAAAAATGGCGCGCTATAGTATGCCGTACGATATGGGCTATAGCCCATGGTCCAAAATGATAAGAAACGAGGCTAACTTTTTTTTTCAAAATTTCAAAAAACATGGGCTATAACCTTTCGTTTTTGTCATTTCGTCATTTTTTTCAAATCTTCAAAAATGATGAAAAACGGCGCGCTATAGTATGCCGTACGATATGGGCTATAGCCCATGGTCCAAAATGATGAGAAACGAGGCTAACTTTTTTTTTCAAAATTTCAAAAAACATGGGCTATAACCCATCGTTTTTGTCATTTTTTCATTTTTTTCAAATCCTCAAAAATGATGAAAAATGGCGCGCTATAGTATGCCGTACGATATGGGCTATAGCCCATGGTCCAAAATGATGAGAAACGAGGCTAACTTTTTTTTTCAAAATTTAAAAAAACATGGGCTATAACCTTTCGTTTTTGTCATTTCGTCATTTTTTTCAAATCTTCAAAAATGATGAAAAACGGCGCGCTATAGTATGCCGTACGATATGGGCTATAGCCCATGGTCCAAAATGATGAGAAACGAGGCTAACTTTTTTTTTCAAAATTTAAAAAAACATGGGCTATAACCTTTCGTTTTTGTCATTTCGTCATTTTTTTCAAATCTTCAAAAATGATGAAAAACGGCGCGCTATAGTATGCCGTACGATATGGGCTATAGCCCATGGTCCAAAATGATGAGAAACGAGGCTAACTTTTTTTTTCAAAATTTCAAAAAACATGGGCTATAACCTTTCGTTTTTGTCATTTCGTCATTTTTTTTCAAATCTTCAAAAATGATGAAAAACGGCGCGCTATAGTATGCCGTACGATATGGGCTATAGCCCATGGTCCAAAATGATGAGAAACGAGGCTAACTTTTTTTTTCAAAATTTCAAAAAACATGGGCTATAACCCATCGTTTTTGTCATTTCGTCCTTTTTTTCAAATCTTCAAAAATGATGAAAAACGGCGCGCTATAGTATGCCGTACGATATGGGCTATAGCCCATGGTCCAAAATGATGAGAAACGAGGCTAACTTTTTTTTTCAAAATTTCAAAAAACATGGGCTATAACCTTTCGTTTTTGTCATTTCGTCATTTTTTTCAAATCTTCAAAAATGATGAAAAACGGCGCGCTATAGTATGCCGTACGATATGGGCTATAGCCCATGGTCCAAAATGATGAGAAACGAGGCTAACTTTTTTTTTCAAAATTTCAAAAAACATGGGCTATAACCTTTCGTTTTTGTCATTTCGTCATTTTTTTCAAATCTTAAAAAATGATGAAAAACGGCGCGCTATAGTATGCCGTACGATATGGGCTATAGCCCATGGTCCAAAATGATGAGAAACGAGGCTAACTTTTTTTTTCAAAATTTCAAAAAACATGGGCTCTAACCCATCGTTTTTGTCATTTTGTCATTTTTTTCAAATCTTCAAAAATGATGAAAAACGGCGCGCTATAGTATGCCGTACGATATGGGCTATAGCCCATGGTCCAAAATGATGAGAAACGAGGCTAACTTTTTTTTTCAAAATTTCAAAAAACATGGGCTATAACCTTTCGTTTTTGTCATTTCGTCATTTTTTTCAAATCTTCAAAAATGATGAAAAACGGCGCGCTATAGTATGCCGTACGATATGGGCTATAGCCCATGGTCCAAAATGATGAGAAACGAGGCTAACTTTTTTTTTCAAAATTTCAAAAAACATGGGCTATAACCCATCGTTTTTGTCATTTCGTCATTTTTTTTTCGTCATTTTTTTTTCAAATCATTTCAAAAAACATGGGCTATAACCTTTCGTTTTTGTCATTTCGTCATTTTTTTCAAATCTTCAAAAATGATGAAAAACGGCGCGCTATAGTATGCCGTACGATATGGGCTATAGCCCATGGTCCAAAATGATGAGAAACGAGGCTAACTTTTTTTTTCAAAATTTCAAAAAACATGGGCTATAACCCATCGTTTTTGTCATTTCGTCATTTTTTTTCAAATCTTCAAAAATGATGAAAAACGGCGCGCTATAGTATGCCGTACGATATGGGCTATAGCCCATGGTCCAAAATGATGAGAAACGAGGCTAACTTTTTTTTTTTTTAATTCAAAAAACATGGGCTATAACCTTTCGTTTTTGTCATTTCGTCATTTTTTCAAATCTTCAAAAATGATGAAAAACGGCGCGCTATAGTATGCCGTACGATATGGGCACGATATGGGCTATAGCCCATGGTCCAAAATGATGAGAAACGAGGCTAACTTTTTTTTTCAAAATTTCAAAAAACATGGGCTATAACCTTTCGTTTTTGTCATTTCGTCATTTTTTTCAAATCTTCAAAAATGATGAAAAACGGCGCGCTATAGTATGCCGTACGATATGGGCTATAGCCCATGGTCCAAAATGATGAGAAACGAGGCTAACTTTTTTTTTCAAAATTTCAAAAAACATGGGCTATAACCCATCGTTTTTGTCATTTCGTCATTTTTTTTTCGTCATTTTTTTTCGTCATTTTTTTTTTCAAATCATTTAAAAAAACATGGGCTATAACCTTTCGTTTTTGTCATTTCGTCATTTTTTTCAAATCTTCAAAAATGATGAAAAACGGCGCGCTATAGTATGCCGTACGATATGGGCTATAGCCCATGTTCCAAAATGATGAGAGACGAAGCTAACTTTTTTTTTCAAAATTTCAAAAAACATGGGCTATAACCCATCGTTTTTGTCATTTCGTCATTTTTTTTCAAATCTTCAAAAATGATGAAAAACGGCGCGCTATAGTATGCCGTACGATATGGGCTATAGCCCATGGTCCAAAATGATGAGAAACGAGCTTAACTTTTTTTTTCAAAATTTCAAAAAACATGGGCTATAACCTTTCGTTTTTGTCATTTCGTCATTTTTTTCAAATCTTCAAAAATGATGAAAAACGGCGCGCTATAGTATGCCGTACGATATGGGCTGTAGCCCATGGTCCAAAATGATGAGAAACGAGGCTAACTTTTTTTTTCAAAATTTCAAAAAACATGGGCTATAACCTTTCGTTTTTGTCATTTCGTCATTTTTTTCAAATCTTCAAAAATGATGAAAAACGGCGCGCTATAGTATGCCGTACGATATGGGCTATAGCCCATGGTCCAAAATGATGAGAAACGAGGCTAACTTTTTTTTTCAAAATTTAAAAAAACATGGGCTATAACCTTTCGTTTTTGTCATTTCGTCATTTTTTTCAAATCTTCAAAAATGATGAAAAACGGCGCGCTATAGTATGCCGTACGATATGGGCTATAGCCCATGTTCCAAAATGATGAGAGACGAAGCTAACTTTTTTTTTCAAAATTTCAAAAAACATGGGCTATAACCCATCGTTTTTGTCATTTCGTCATTTTTTTTCAAATCTTCAAAAATGATGAAAAACGGCGCGCTATAGTATGCCGTACGATATGGGCTATAGCCCATGGTCCAAAATGATGAGAAACGAGCTTAACTTTTTTTTTCAAAATTTCAAAAAACATGGGCTATAACCTTTCGTTTTTGTCATTTCGTCATTTTTTTCAAATCTTCAAAAATGATGAAAAACGGCGCGCTATAGTATGCCGTACGATATGGGCTATAGCCCATGGTCCAAAATGATGAGAAACGAGGCTAACCTTTTTTTTCAAAATTTCAAAAAACATGGGCTATAACCTTTCGTTTTTGTCATTTCGTCATTTTTTTCAAATCTTCAAAAATGATGAAAAACGGCGCGCTATAGTATGCCGTACGATATGGGCTATAGCCCATGGTCCAAAATGATGAGAAACGAGGCTAACTTTTTTTTTCAAAATTTAAAAAAACATGGGCTATAACCTTTCGTTTTTGTCATTTCGTCATTTTTTTCAAATCTTCAAAAATGATGAAAAACGGCGCGCTATAGTATGCCGTACGATATGGGCTATAGCCCATGGTCCAAAATGAGTTATAGCCCATGTTTTTTGAAAATTTGAAAAAAAAAGTTAGCCTCGTTTCTCATCATTTTGGACCATGGGCTATAGCCCATATCGTACGGCATACTATAGCGCGCCGTTTTTCATCATTTTTGAGGATTTGAAAAAAATGACGAAATGACAAAAACGATGGGTTATAGCCCATGTTTTGTGAAAATTTGAAAAAAAAAAGTTAGCCTCGTTTCTCATCATTTTGGACCGTGGGCTATAGCCCATATCGTACGGCATACTATAGCGCGCAGTTTTTCATCATTTTTGAGGATTTGAAAAAAATGACGAAATGACAAAAACGATGGGTTATAGCCCATGTTTTTTGAAATTTTGAAAAAAAAAGTTAGCCTCGTTTCTCATCATTTTGGACCGTGGGCTATAGCCCATATCGTACGGCATACTATAGCGCGCAGTTTTTCATCATTTTTGAAGATTTGAAAAAAATGAAAAAATAAAAAATGAAATTCAGCAATTTCCGCAATTTCCGCAATTTCCATTTCCGCAATTTCAGCAATTACCATTTCCGCAATTTCCGCAATTCCGCAATTTGACAAAAACGATGGGTTATAGCCCATGTTTTTTGAAATTTTGGAAAAAAAAGTTAGCCTCGTTTCTCATCATTTTGGACCGTGGGCTATAGCCCATATCGTACGGCATACTATAGCGCGCCGTTTTTCATCATTTTTGAGGATTTAAAAAAAATGACGAAATGACAAAAACGATGGGTTATAGCCCATGTTTTTTGAAATTTTGAAAAAAAAAGTTAGCCTCGTTTCTCATCATTTTGGACCGTGGGCTATAGCCCATATCGTACGGCATACTATAGCGCGCAGTTTTTCATCATTTTTGAGGATTTGAAAAAAATGACGAAATGACAAAAACGATGGGTTATAGCCCATGTTTTTTGAAATTTTGAAAAAAGAATTAGCCTCGTTTCTCATCATTTTGGACCGTGGGCTATAGCCCATATCGTACGGCATACTATAGCGCGCAGTTTTTCATCATTTTTGAGGATTTGAAAAAAATGACGAAATGACAAAAACGATGGGTTATAGCCCATGTTTTTTGAAATTTTGAAAAAAAAAGTTAGCCTCGTTTCTCATCATTTTGGACCGTGGGCTATAGCCCATATCGTACGGCATACTATAGCACGCAGTTTTTCATCATTTTTGAGGATTTGAAAAAAAATGACGAAATGACAAAAACGATGGGTTATAGCCCATGTTTTTTTAAATTTTGAAAAAAAAAGTTAGCCTCGTTTCTCATCATTTTGGACCGTGGGCTATAGCCCATATCGTACGGCATACTATAGCGCGCAGTTTTTCATCATTTTTGAGGATTTGAAAAAAATGACGAAATGACAAAAACGATGGGTTATAGCCCATGTTTTTTGAAATTTTGAAAAAAGAAGTTAGCCTCGTTTCTCATCATTTTGGACCGTGGGCTATAGCCCATATCGTACGGCATACTATAGCGCGCCGTTTTTCATCATTTTTGAGGATTTAAAAAAAATGACGAAATGACAAAAACGATGGGTTATAGCCCATGTTTTTTGAAATTTTGGAAAAAAAATTAGCCTCGTTTCTCATCATTTTGGACCGTGGGCTATAGCCCATATCGTACGGCATACTATAGCGCGCAGTTTTTCATCATTTTTGAGGATTTGAAAAAAAGGACGAAATGACAAAAACGATGGGTTATAGCCCATGTTTTTTGAAATTTAGAAAAAAAAAATAGCCTCGTTTCTCATGATTTTGGACCGTGGGCTAAAGCCCATATCGTACGGCATACTATAGCGCGCAGTTTTTCATCATTTTTGAGGATTTGAAAAAAATGACGAAATGACAAAAACGATGGGTTATAGCCCATGTTTTTTGAAATTTTGAAAAAAAAGTTAGCCTCGTTTCTCATCATTTTGGACCGTGGGCTATAGCCCATATCGTACGGCATACTATAGCGCGCAGTTTTTCATCATTTTTGAGAATTTGAAAAAAATGACGAAATGACAAAAACGATGGGTTATAGCCCATGTTTTTTGAAATTTTGAAAAAAAAATTAGCCTCGTTTCTCATCATTTTGGACCGTGGGCTATAGCCCATATCGTACGGCATACTATAGCGCGCAGTTTTTCATCATTTTTGAAGATTTGAAAAAAATGAAAAAATGAAAAAAGAAATTCAGCAATTTCCGCAATTTCCATTTTCGCAATTTCAGCAATTACCATTTCCGCAATTTCCGCAATTTGACAAAAACGATGGGTTATAGCCCATGTTTTTTGAAATTTTGAAAAAAAAAGTTAGCCTCGTTTCTCATCATTTTGGACCGTGGGCTATAGCCCATATCGTACGGCATACTATAGCACGCAGTTTTTCATCATTTTTGAGGATTTGAAAAAAATGATGAAATGACAAATACGATGGGTTATAGCCCATGTTTTTTGAAATTTTTAAAAAAGAATTAGCCTCGTTTCTCATCATTTTGGACCGTGGGCTATAGCCCATATCGTACGGCATACTATAGCGCGCAGTTTTTCATCATTTTTGAGGATTTTAAAAAAATGACGAAATGACAAAAACGATGGGTTATAGCCCATGTTTTTTGAAATTTTGAAAAAAAAAGTTAGCCTCGTTTCTCATCATTTTGGACCGTGGGCTATAGCCCATATCGTACGGCATACTATAGCGTGCAGTTTTTCATCATTTTTGAGGATTTGAAAAAAATGACGAAATGACAAAAACGATGGGTTATAGCCCATGTTTTTTGAAATTTTGAAAAAAAAAGTTAGCCTCGTTTCTCATCATTTTGGACCGTGGGCTATAGCCCATATCGTACGGCATACTATAGCGCGCAGTTTTTCATCATTTTTGAGGATTTGAAAAAAATGACAAAATGACAAAAACGATGGGTTATAGCCCATGTTTTTTGAAATTTTGAAAAAAAAAATAGCCTCGTTTCTCATCATTTTGGACCGTGGGCTATAGCCCATATCGTACGGCATACTATAGCGCGCAGTTTTTCATCATTTTTGAGGATTTGAAAAAAATGACGAAATGACAAAAACGATGGGTTATAGCCCATGTTTTTTGAAATTTTGAAAAAAAAAGTTAGCCTCGTTTCTCATCATTTTGGACCGTGGGCTATAGCCCATATCGTACGGCATACTATAGCGCGCAGTTTTTCATCATTTTTGAGGATTTGAAAAAAATGACGAAATGACAAAAACGATGGGTTATAGCCCATGTTTTTTGAAATTTTGGAAAAAAAAGTTAGCCTCGTTTCTCATCATTTTGGACCGTGGGCTATAGCCCATATCGTACGGCATACTATAGCGCGCAGTTTTTCATCATTTTTGAGGATTTGAAAAAAATGACGAAATGACAAAAACGATGGGTTATAGCCCATGTTTTTTGAAATTTTGAAAAAAGAAGTTAGCCTCGTTTCTCATCATTTTGGACCGTGGGCTATAGCCCATATCGTACGGCATACTATAGCGCGCAGTTTTTCATCATTTTTGAGGATTTGAAAAAAATGACGAAATGACAAAAACGATGGGTTATAGCCCATGTTTTTTGAAATTTTGAAAAAAAAAGTTAGCCTCGTTTCTCATCATTTTGGACCGTGGGCTATAGTCCATATCGTACGGCATACTATAGCGCGCAGTTTTTCATCATTTTTGAGGATTTGAAAAAAATGACGAAATGACAAAAACGATGGGTTATAGCCCATGTTTTTTGAAATTTTGAAAAAAGAAGTTAGCCTCGTTTCTCATCATTTTGGACCGTGGGCTATAGCCCATATCGTACGGCATACTATAGCGCGCAGTTTTTCATCATTTTTGAGGATTTGAAAAAAATGACGAAATGACAAAAACGATGGGTTATAGCCCATGTTTTTTGAAATTTTGAAAAAAAAAGTTAGCCTCGTTTCTCATCATTTTGGACCGTGGGCTATAGTCCATATCGTACGGCATACTATAGCGCGCAGTTTTTCATCATTTTTGAGGATTTGAAAAAAATGACGAAATGACAAAAACGATGGGTTATAGCCCATGTTTTTTGAAATTTTGAAAAAAAATTAGCCTCGTTTCTCATCATTTTGGACCGTGGGCTATAGCCCATATCGTACGGCATACTATAGCGCGCAGTTTTTCATCATTTTTGAGGATTTAAAAAAAATGACGAAATGACAAAAACGATGGGTTATAGCCCATGTTTTTTGAAATTTTGAAAAAAAAAGTTAGCCTCGTTTCTCATCATTTTGGACCGTGGGCTATAGCCCATATCGTACGGCATACTATAGCGCGCAGTTTTTCATCATTTTTGAGGATTTGAAAAAAATGACGAAATGACAAAAACGATGGGTTATAGCCCATGTTTTTTGAAATTTTGGAAAAAAAAGTTAGCCTCGTTTCTCATCATTTTGGACCGTGGGCTATAGCCCATATCGTACGGCATACTATAGCGCGCAGTTTTTCATCCTTTTTGAGGATTTGAAAAAAATGACGAAATGACAAAAACGATGGGTTATAGCCCATGTTTTTTGAAATTTTGAAAAAAAAATTAGCCTCGTTTCTCATCATTTTGGACCGTGGGCTATAGCCCATATCGTACGGCATACTATAGCGCGCAGTTTTTCATAAAGGGGCCACTCTCTTGATTTGTTGAAATCCGTCACTGTCTCCCAGAGTTCAAAGCCCTGGAAACTGCACATCCATCACAGCGTTGGCTCTATGTCCACTTTGCTCCGACCTTCGGCCACTAAACACCATCACTGATGTATTACACCTACAGAGACACTGAATAATTACATGGGCAAGCCGAGGACCTTTAACACTAGCTTTCCTGCAGGGTGGCTGTTGTCAATATGGATGGGTACATGATAGAGAGGTGTGATTTGAATAATGGATCAGTTCAGTTTACAAAGCTGGTTACATGTGGAGGTGTCAATCTTGGAGGAGACGACACTGCATAGCTGATGGTCTCCATTACTGATCCATAGACCAAAGCACATGAAAGCACACCATCACTATGGTACATAAGGATTGGCCGTGGGCAGACAAATCACAAAACAGCCTTTGTGAGGGTTTGTAAATATATTTCTGTTTTGCCATCAAGATGTTTGAGTAGCTGCTAATGTGTTATTGGAGGACACCGCCACGCTATTACAGTGTACTGTAGCATGCCTACACTACACCACATGGTTTCATCCAGCCCTAGTACAGAACGTGCAGTTTATTTTTATGCTTTAAATTGAGCAATAGGAAACCTAGGACAGACAGAGAGAGGGGAATGATGCGATATCATTGAAAAGCTGAGAGGATGAACAGAAAATAGGTCTTTCCTATTTGAAACTTTCAGTGTGAGAGAGATTTTCTTCCCTTCAGCATGCGACGCAGAATGACCTCGATGCCTCCTTTGGTACTGAGCCTTTTAGCCCAGCCGTGGGTCCTGATCCGTTTGATGTTCTTGGGCTGGTACTCTGTGCCCCTCTTCTTCGTCCTTACCTGTTGGTAGTGCCAAGGAAGCTCACCTGTACCCGCAGTCTGCGACAGGAGTGGTGTACATCTGGAGAACTGAGGTTCTGGGGCAGCTCTGGATAGAATCCAGCAGCTGAAAAGTTTAAGGTGGCAGGCACCACATGCTGGAAGGTTTGGTGTAGCAATGCTGCTTAAAAGTGTCGCTCCATGGAATCGGAGCAGAGAAATACGAATAACATTCATTTTGGAGTATTTGCAACAATATCAACGGCATGGACACAACATGAAATTCACAGGTTTCCCAGCAACTCTCAATACATGGAGTCACATGATGTAATGCGTCACATGTCACTTTGATGACATCGGGATCTCCATACACGTATATGGGCATTAAATTGGCACAGACAGACAAATCTCCATATTTGGACATGACTATAGCCTCGGGACCGCATGCGTTGTTTTCAAAGGAAAATACCCGTAATCTTGTATTTCACTAACCAATAACAGTGCAGAGGGGAGTCGATCCAAATTTGGTGACATCAGTGCGTTCTACTGGGGAGCGGTGGGAGGGGAGGCGGACTCATAGGTTAGTGAACCAATAGGAAGTTGGGCTGGGCTGTATCCAGGACCTGTTTGAGGCTAGAGATAGTAGGTATAATCTTAGGGGATTTGGCATCTTTAAGGGGATAAAGGCAATAACAAACAAAAAAGGGAGATGTACAACTGTCAGAGGGGTGAAACTGTGGAACGGCCTGGACAATGTACTAAAAAAGTGCAGTTCAATCTATACATTTAAAAGAATGTATAAAACAAAAATAATAAGTATAAAACATTAACAATATAGTATGCCACCTATAAAGCATATCTTAAGTATATAGTCATTAAGATATAGTAATGCTAAAACTGTAGAATAACCTATTTTCATGTGCAATTGTGAATTCTGAGTGATCAAATTTGTGTTCTCCTATTCTCTTTCTTCTTTTTCCCCCATGTGTGTTAGATGTATTTTCCCTTACAAGTCTGTAGGTGTAAATAGGATAGGCAAAGGTGCAGGAAATCAATTTATAAGTAGTAGACCTGTGTGCACAACATAAAGAAAGAGCATACCTATTTACACGATTAATGATTTATAAGTAGTAGACCTGTGTGCACAACATAAAGAAAGAGTAGACCTGACGTAGATCTTCGTCAGGTCAGTATTATACAACATAAAGAAACAGACTTATAAATGATTCACACAAGACATATAGTAGCCTATAGACCGATTCACAAAGGGGTGCCCTGGGCGCGGCCATTACTGAGGTGTAATCCATGGAGCAGGTGCTCCGTAGGCCAGGTGTAGCTAATCAGTGCTGTTGCGCTATATGGTACACCTCAGTAATGGCCACACCCAGGAAACCCTCTGTGAATCGGTCTATATATTATATAATATTCATCACAATATTGTTGCCAACAACATCTCCCCCATATAAAGCTCTGTCACATGTATCAATACTGTCCCTCCCAATTAATATAACTGACTAGCTGATATCAGTCACTCCAGTACACTTTATGGTTATCAAAGACAGTGAATGAAAATTTCCACTTAAGCCTGATGTGTTTATAGTTATACGTCATCTATCTATAAATGCACCATGTCTCTGTGCGTCTGTCTGTACGTACGTGTGGATGGCTGTATCCACGCAACTCGAGAACCGACTTCAAATTCGACACACGCGTTCCAAACCCTCACAGGGAGTGCAGTGCCCGGTGTCGACCCACGGTTGTCCAGAACCGCCAAAAAAGGCCTCCTGCCGGGCTCTGAACAGGGCCCCTGCCCATAGTCCATATATGGAGCTGGTCTGTTCTGACATCACAACACTCCATATTTGGGCATGCCTGACACAGAACTCCATATATAAGAAAAAAGGACAGAGAGACAGATCCATAAATCTCCATATATGGGCATACACAGACAGATGGTTATTAGTGTGGTTGCCCAACAGGGCAACCAGACTCTTGTAATTGTAACACTTTTTGCCTTTTACATTAGTAAAATAAATAAATAGAACTGAATAATCAATGGGTTATTATGCACAAAGATTCTGTTATAGTGTTTTATATCTTGCAGTAGAGTAGGCCTATACGTGTACAGACTACAGTACAAGCAATTCCCATGATCCCAATGGAATCAACGCACCATCAATTATTCTTAGTTCTTCCCAGAAATGCAGTGTGTACAAGTTTGAATTTAGGGTAGAAAAACATAGAACCAGGTCATTTGTATAGGCCCATGGGGGCTGAACATAGAACCAGGTCATTTGTATAGGCCCATGGGGGCTGGCCACTATTCCGTCCCAATAAACCCAAAAATGTTAGGTTAGAGGTAGATGTAGGGTTAGTTATAATGTGCATTGTGCACAATCTGACCAATGGTACTTTGGAATAATGGGTCATCACCAGACTAATGGAATACGGTGTACAGCAAGATTGGACCCCGGGATGACACCAAATGCGTTTTCTGGGTCTTACTGAAAGGTTTAGGAACCACATGGTGCACAGTAGCTGTAGCATATTATGTGACCAGCTCCAGCTAAATGTGCCTCAACTCGCCAGAATGAAATGGTCTATATGGTTCAACACACTGGTTCAAGTAAGCATGGGCAGGGCCTCACATCCATTTGGGATCATTTGTCATGGTAGCGGGCGCCGAGAGGTCTTAAGAGGACTGCAGATGAGGACTAGCTGACATGGCTTGAGAAATGAGCTGTGAGAGATCTGAGGGATGAACTTGAACAATTTGGATGCATAACATCAATAACACATGAGTTGTTTACAGAGTTCTTGTCTGGCAGATCACCGTTATTTATGGAGCTTCTTCTGCATAATGCTAAAGAAGATTTAATCAGTGGAGTGGAAAAACCAAAATGATCTATGTCTTTAGTCTTATCGGATCCGAGTCTTTACCATCTTATCCGGAAGACTCAAGGCTGGCCCAGGTTGAAGGTAGCACTATATTCCTAATTAATATTCTAGATGGGATGTGGAACTGATGGTGAAAATAAAGCTCAACCTCCTACTACTGTCAGTCTTGCAGTTTATTCCTCACAGTTATCTACCATCAAGATAAGTGGTGATATTGAAAAAATAAATCATTATTCTATCGTGAGAGGCGCAAAGGTGGCTCTGTGGTGATAATTATCAGCAGGAACAGTAAATTTGGCTTGAGCTGCGGTGGGATCTTGTTGAAAAATCATGAAAAAAACGACTATATATATATATACTTGGAGGATTTAAAACAAATGATGAAAATCATGAAAAAACGACATGCTATAGTTCATGGTTTCGGAAGACTGACTACATACACAGGGTTACTGGGGAGGCACTGGGGGGCACTAGGGAGGCACTGGGGGGCACTGGGGAGGCACTGGGGGGCACTGGTGAGGCACTAGGGGGCACTGGGGGGCACTGGTGAGGCACTAGGGGGCACTGGGGGGCACTGGTGAGGCACTAGGGGGCACTGGGGGGCACTGGTGAGGCACTAGGGGGCACTGGGGGGCACTGGTGAGGCACTAGGGGGCACTGGGGGGCACTGGTGAGGCACTAGGGGGCACTGGGGGGCACTGGTGAGGCACTAGGGGGCACTGGGGGGCACTGGTGAGGCACTAGGGGGCACTGGGGAGGCACTAGGGGGCACTGGGGGGCACTGGTGAGGCACTAGGGGGCACTGGGGAGGCACTAGGGGGCACTGGTGAGGCACTGGGGAGGCACTGGGGACGCACTGTGGGGACACAGTCATAGGTTCAGTATGCGTTAATAAGTGGCACATCTCAGTATCTGAAAAATGTTTTATTTTCATGTACGTGTAACAGAAGTTTGCAGTTAAACAACCTTTAAAGCAATTCACTCAAAACCATGAACTTTGCTGTTACCCACCAACACATACAGTATTAACACATTATTATATTTACCAGTAAGACGCGCAAACGCGGGAAGCGAACGCAGCTCGTACATATTTGGGTTTTTTTAAGATTTTTTTTTTAAGTTATTATTTTTTTAAGTTAAGTTTTTAACTTAGCCATAACCATATAAGGAGTCCCCAAAGCAGCTATACGTCCAAATATGGAGTGTGTTGCATCAATCACAAACAAATCACTCAGCTCCATATATGGGCAAACAAATCACTCAGCTCCATATATGGGCACAAAGGGGACACACACACACATACAGACAGACAGACAGACAGGACCTGCTAGGTCTCATAGTAAGTGCTCACTGCGTTCGCAATCACTCAGCTCCATATATGGGCACAAAGGGGGGGGACACGGACACACACACACGGACACACAGACAGACATGATCTGCTAGGTCTCATTGCGAACGCAGTGAGCACTTACTATGAGACCTAGCAGATCATGTCTGTGTGTGTGTCTGTCTGTCTGTCCCGCTATAAGTCCAAATATGGAGTGTGTTGCATCAACACAATCACTCAGCTCCATATATGGGCACAAAAGTGTTGCATCAACAAACGAATCACTCAGCTCCATATATGGGCACAAAAGGGGCCAGGTCCACATATACAGTAAAAGCGGGACAGACACACAGACAGACAGACATCGATCTGCAGGGTCTCAGCTGCGTTCACTTCCCGCGTTTGCGCGTCTTACTGGTACTAAGTGCTCATTGCGTTCGCAATGAGACCTAGCATATATGGAGTTGAGTGATTACGTCACCATGACTCAGCCATAACCATATAAGGAGTCCCCAAAGCAGCTATACGTCCAAAACCCAAATATGTACGAGCTACGTTCGCTTCCCGCGTTTGCGCGTCTTACTGGTCTGCTAGGTCTCATAGTAAGTGCTCACTGCTTCGCAACAATCATAACTGTTCAGTCTTCAATCTCTCAAACCAATGTAATACAATATTCAGAAAACAGGTGTTTAGAAGCAGTTATACAAGTAAGACGCGCAAACGCGTGAAGCGAATGCAGCTCGTGTGTGTGCATGTCTGTCTGTCTGTCCCGCTGTTACTGTATATGTGGACCTGGCCCCTTTTGTGCCCATATATGGAGTTGAGTGATTACGTCACCATGACTCAGCCATTACCATATAAGGAGTCCCCAAAGCAGCTATACGTCCAAAACCCAAATATGTACGAGCTGCGTTCGCTTCCCGCGTTTGCGCGTCTTACTGGTCTGCTAGGTCTCATAGTAAGTGCTCAGTGCATTCGCAACAATCATAACTGTTCAGTCTTCAATCTCTCAAACCAATGTAATACAATATTCAGAAAACAGGTGTTTAGAAGCAGTTATACAAGTAAGACGCGCATGAAGCGAACGCAGCTCGTGTGTGTGCATGTCTGTCTGTCTGTGTGTCTGTCCCGCTGTTACTGTATATGTGGACCTGGCCCCTTTTGTGCCCATATATGGAGCTGAGTGATTCACAAATCACTCAGCTCCATATATGGGCACAAAGGGGGGACACACACAGAGACACACAGACAGACATGATCTGCTAGGTCTCATAGTAAGTGCTCAGTGCGTTCGCAAATATATCCCTGTCCACTGTCTTGCCTTATTGACAATGTCTGTTAACAGCTGATAGAACTCTGATAGTACTTTGTTACTTTAACACTTAACCACTTTAACCCTCTATACTTGGTAAACTGGACATGCGTTGCCTCGATACTTTGTGTAGGTTTCGATCAGTCTACACCTATCTTTACCAACACTTTGCAACACATTGTGAACTTGTACATTGACTATTCTCACTACAGTTCAAGTGATTATTTGATGTACGGTGGAATTGCTATATGGTAAAAAAAATAAAATAAAAGGCAATCTGCAAGACTGCAACACATTGTGCACCACTAGGCTCAAAGATCAAGCTCGTATCATTTACAAACATGTTATTTATCTGGACAATCATTGATCACTGCTGTCCGAGTGGGACTGCACGGCGGAAGTCACGCGTAACTCCAAATCGTTTAAGATTTTAATAAACTCCTGTATTTTGAGCTCAGCATAAGTTACAGATGAACATGGCAACTTCAGTGCAACAACAGATAATTGCGAACGCAGTGAGCACTTACTATGAGACCTAGCAGATCATGTCTGTCTGTCCCGCTATACGTCCAAATATGGAGTGTGTTCTGTGTTGCATCAGCAATCACTCAGCTCCATATATGGGCACAAAAGGGGCCAGGTCCACATATACAGTAACAGCGGGACAGACACACAGACAGACAGACAGACAGACAGACATGATCTGCAGGCTCTCAGCTGCGTTCGCTTCCCGCGTTTGCGCGTCTTACTGGTTTGTTAAGTGATATTCAGGTGTACGTCAAGACTGACTGCTGTATTGCTACCTCAGAATAGTGAAAAAACAAGTCTTAAGACAAGAAGGCTGTCACACAAGGAGCAAACATTAGTGCTGAGGTGAAAATGATAAAGCAATCAGATACTGTAGATGAAAGATGCACATTCAAATGTTTTACAACTTTTCTCATTAAAATCCCATCTGCGCAGTCTAACGAGAGAACATTTGATAAACAACCTCTGTTGATCATCTTTCTGATTTGATTCCTCCATTCCTCTGCACAGCTGTTTGTAGCTGAACAGATGAAGACATAAGCTTGATTTATACTTTGTTGTACGATGGTGTCCTGTGCCGGGAATAGCTGATCTACAAGCCCATAAAAGCATGTACTGTAGATCGGCAACACTATATACAGTACAGCTGTATGGTGTCTTTGCGATACAAACATGTGGTTGACTGACTTTGATTATATCAATCTCTGTCAACCCCCAGAACATTATTTATCTTTCTTGCTCTGGTGATCTCTCTACATCGTGTATTTTAACCCAAACGATGAGATATCTTAAAGGGGAATTTCTTCCTAACAGTTTTTTTTACAAAATCATGTTGATAAAATGTATATTGACCAAACAAATATATTAAAAAATAAATAAACATACAGTAGGGTGCTGGTCCTTTAAGAAAAGCGTAGGCGGGGTCTAACATCAGCTCATGTAGAACAGGAAGATTTGCAGCAACAATGCATGGACTAACAAATCCCATGATTGAATAAGAGTTCTAGCGTTTGATCCACACGGACGGTAAATCCGCTAATTTGGTATTGAACGCTCGTTTCTTTTCCAGTGACGTGTCTTCATATACGGTAAGAAAACAGCTTGTGCGAAACTCCCCTTTAATGTGGAGGGAAGCACGAGTCGCACGACCAATGTTCCCCCTAAGGTGCGCCCGTGCGTGCGCGCACATGGCCAAACGCTCTCACGCACATCTGATCCAAGTATCATCTACACCACAGTAATAATACCTATCCCGAGTGGACATTTGCCCACACTTTATTTAGATTACACAGGCGAGGCGACAGGTCTCCTCCCCTCCTGTGTGTGACTGCGCGGCGACGCACAGCCGATTATTATGCAGATTATTACGCACCAACAAATCCACTTTTTATTCAGTCACACACCCTAAAATTGCATGATCTGGAAGACCTCAACAGCAGTTATAATGTATAAAGCACATAACATAAATCTAAAATAATAGATAAGTATAGAACATTATTATAACCTATAGTATATCTATTAATCATATCTTAATCATATTAGTACACAATTATGATAAAGTAATGTTATAACTATATATTATAACCGTATAAATAACATTCTTCTCATGTGCGACTCTGGATTCTGTGTGATCAAATCTGTCTCCTCCTGTGTGTCTTTCTGTTTTTTCCATGTTTTTTGTTTTTTTTCTCTCTTCCGTTTGTTTCTCTGTTAGTTTTATGTCCCCCCCAGATGACAATGAAGTGACAATTTGAGGACTTTTAAGACTTGTATAATACCTCAAAGGCTCAAAGACCATTAGTGCATCAAAAGTAATCAGCAATCTGTGGAACCATTCTGTTGCTTGTCTGGGTGGGGTTGCCCAGTTAAAATATGATTACTTTGGGGGGGGGTCACAGCCTGAAAAGGTTGAGAACCACTGATATAGACTACCTGAATATTCTTAAAATTGCTAGCCTACCACCTTGATATAAAATAAAAATGTTGTAACTTGTAGTGCGTAACCTTATGTAACTATTCATTGATTCATTGATTCACACCTGTGTGAAGTGAGGGGCGCTCACTTTGCATTATCTAACGTTTGGATAGTTGGTGTCAAGGTGACGTATATGTTTGCTCAGTAGTTGCTGATGTCTGCTCAGGAGGTTTGAGTGTTTGCACAGACCGACATTTTTTTAGAGGGAACATTGCGCACGACTGATTCCTGTGTTTCTGTCTGTGTTGTAAAACAACCAAAAAACACGCACATCTAAAAAACCTACTAGGTTGAGTGCTGGACAAATAAATAGCAAGAATAAAAATAGTCTGCACACCAACTGATGATCCCAAAGTGCAAAAGTTTATTAGCTTCGAGAAGAGCTGGCTCGAAACGTTGCCAGTAAACTTTTGCACGTTGGAAGCATCAGTTGGTGTGCGGACTCTTTTTATTCTCACCTGCATTACTGGTGAATTAAGTCTAGTGTCGGCAGAGGTGAAAAGAAATATGTTGAAGATACATATCCATGGTATAAAAAGGCACATTGAAAAGAAAACATAAATCACTCTTTGAGGATCTTCCAGAAATTAATACAATATTTTAGTCAATGATGGTGCTGTGCTTTTTGTGCTCTTATAATTAGGGGTTTGAAATGAGAAAATAAAACCAAAATTGAATGGACAAATGCCATTCACTTGGTGGCATACAGACTTGAATAAGTCGATTTTGACAAAGACTACAATGCAACTGTCTCATAAATCAACCCAAAATCCAAAAGTCTAGTTTCAGCTGCAAAGAGTTGTGTTTGAGTATTCATGAATTGTTACACGATTCCATTCATAACCATTTTCTACCATTTCATTGTGGCAGAAGAATACACTGAGATTTTACAGAACACACTCAACATTTACATTTTGAAATATTTACATGTATTTAAATCACAAATACTGTATGAACACCTTACAAGTTCAACACATACTTGTTTGTGCCACTATACACTTTACAAAAAAGTGTTTTTGTTTGTTAATTTAATTCTGGGAGTGTACAAATAGAACCAATGGGTCCATAATGTGGTTCCATTTGTACACTCTGAGTTTAGCATTTTACTGCATGTTATTGTGCCCGATAGATTTGGTTTGGGATTTGCCGATGTGAGCACTGTAAAGCCTAATTCATGCTCTGTCGCAGAATAGCAGATTTGCAAGCCCACAATGCATCGCATCCACGACTCGACGTGGACCTGTGAGCTCAAGCTGACCCTAAGCCCTGACAAAATAGTGTAATTAAATGTAATATTCCTTTTGGTTCTCACTCTGAATGTTGTGTGAATCAGCGTGGCTGGGAAAGGGCAACTCGGGGCTCCCCACCGACTGGACTCCTCCCTTCACCGGCTGGTTCTTCTGAAAGGTCTCTTTCCTCCTGTACAAGAGTCTGGCCGTAATCGCCAGCACAGATACAGTCACAAAGATCACCACCGCTATCACACCTGTAAGCCGCGAGGAATAGAAAAAGAAAGAAGATGCGGTCATATTTGTGTTCATGCATGCATACGCACGCATGAAGCATGTATGTAGCTCGTTAATCTGCTATTTTCACAAATTTTTAAGACTAAAGCTAAGGATTTTCTTTTTATGATTTTAGTAAAACAATATAGTTTCAGTTAGTTATAGCTTTTCTTTGTAAAGCCTCATCTTTATTTTTAAAGTTTTAAGTTAACTAAAATGTTTTGTCAATTCTAGTTTGTGTTGTTTGCTGTGAAGTGTACTGTACCTCCAATTAGCGCTGAGTCGCTCCTTATGGCATTGACCAACGGCTGACCGGTACCCACTGACCCGGGCTGGTCTATAGCAGACAGGGAGGGTAGGCAGACATAAAGAAACAGAAGGAGATTAAAAAACATTCTTAATGAGCCGGGGAAAAAACAAAGAGGGACTTAATGTCAGACTCAGAAACATTCAGGAAGATTAGCCTACAGCCCTACACTAATAGAACATCTGTTCTACACTACAAAATGACCCATAAGACCTGATCAGACAGGATGTGTTTTAGCAGCTGGAGGTTTGTAATTGGCATCGTGTCATCATGCTTGCTACATAGGGAATCGGGCTGGATTCCTTGGATTCCAGGCAATATCCAAAAATACATCAAATATCCAAAAATACATCAATTTTATCAAATTTAATTTAACCAATTAGTCAATGTATTATATTTAGGTGGGCAAAAAAACTTAAAATAGACAATCTACAAGCGACACATTGTGAGCTTGTAGGTTCGCCATTTTCACAAAAATATATGCTGGTACATTATGTATGTTTTTTACAATTGTTCATTCATTAATCGAAACAAAAGGTTGAAATAGCCGTGATATTGCTTTGAAGTCACATCGTCCTGCTCTCCACTTATATTACAGTCCAGTGAGTTCACATATTAAATTAAGCCTGTTTTACCTGATAAGGAACGTGTGGTTTCTGCTGAGTGGGTATAGGCTGGGATGGAGGAGCCACAGTTAGACTGGGCCAGTGGGCCGGTGATGGTGACAGGGCTGGTGTCAGGGTGGAGCAGTGCCGCTTTCAGTGGGCTGATGGAGTTGAAGTGAACCGCTGACAGACAGCCGGTAAAGCCTAGTGATGCCACCCTGGCTAGCTCCGAGTCCAACTCACCAGACTCTGTAGGCACGCACACAGACACACAGACACGCACACCTATTTGTAATACTTGTGAGAGCACACCATTTTGTTTTTTCTGCTGCACCAAGTGAGGGGATGCGTCACATCCGCTTTATCGCTTACTCATGGAAAGAGCTTCCGTTCTCCAGACTGTATGACGGAAGCATTGGAAAATTGCGAGAGGCAACAGTCTGGCCACGCAAGACTATTTGAACCCTAAAGCCAAAAATAGCCATGCAATCTAAAAACTTGAAGTTGTAGGTCCACTATTTTCGGTGTGTGACATTAGCACACAACTAAGTATAAATCAGACATGACTCAGAATCCAACTCTAAGGCCCTCATTTATCAATCGAGTGTAAAATCTGCCACAGATTCGAGTGCAGGTTTCGTAGTACACCCACGTCGCCACGGCATTTATAAAGTGATCGCAAACAGCTGATCCTTCCTTAATTTAGTTCTGACGTTAATAAATGTGACGGCTGAAATCCATCTGGCACGCCCTATGAAATCAAGCCTCGCCCTCGTTTTTGCGACTGAACACATGAAATACGACCTGTGGGAACCATGGAAACCATGGAAAAAAGTTTCTCCCGTGCCTTGCTGCCCGCCTCACCCACCTCTCTCATACACACACAAACACACACACACACACACACACACACACACAGAGAAGCACACGCAACTTGCAAGCCCAACTAACTGGTGTCTTGTTAAATAAATAAAGAACGAACACCTGCATGAATTAAATAAAGTTGTAGGCCTACCCTGTCTGTTTCCCTCTCACCTCGCTTGCCTTGCTGTCATGTCCACGCACGCACCTACATGACACGTACATCGACATCGCATCGCCATGAATGGAATTAGTTTGTAGGCTGGCCTATATACATTTTACCCATTCGTGCGCAGTGCACGGCGAAGGCGTGATACGCCACTTATTTAAATGGTGAATGATTAAGCCCCTTACGCCTATAGCCTGCTAGTACTTACTACAAATAGGCAAGCTGTATGCTTGTCATTGTCACTTGGAAATAAAGGCGTGCAGTCCATTTATGCCTTTTTTTATAATATCATAATCACATATGCCGCATCACCGCGTGCGCTCCAAAATCATCTCACAAGTGCGCTTGCATAACAAGGCCAGTAAAGCACTGTTTGATTAAGCACAAACTAATACATTGTAAACATGTCATTGTTTTTAATTGCGCGATTTTAATTACTTGTAAAGTTGGAAATCTCTCCCTTTTTTTTTTACATACACATACCGTTTTATATTAACATTTTAGGAGTGAAAACATATGTTTAGATGCCTGTGACAGCGTGTCAGCAGTTCAGACAATGCTGCTCCGCTTGTGTAAGACAGAAAAACAGCCAAGGAAAAAGCGTACGCCAGCTGCGGAGCAGACGTGGGTTTTGAACGTTGTCAAGTTCAATTTCAAGCTTTGCCGGAAATGGTAAATGTCGAAAATGTCGGCAATTTCGGCGTGCACCCATATTTTGGCGTACGCACGGTTGATAAATGAGGGCCTAACCCTATAAACCTACCTAACCTCTGAAAGACATTTTTAACCATGAAAACAATTTATCTCTCATTAATTTTAAAATGAATGATTAATAATATATATATATATTTTTTGTGATTAGAATGTCTAGAACATGTTTTAGTTATTATTGTGAAAGATATCCCCCAAATGAAAATTAAAATTAAAATAGTCTAGAACATGTTTTATTTATTATTGTGAAAGATATACCCAAATTATTAATTTATTATTATTGTAATAATTATAAATGTCCATTGTATTTTTTTTTACATAATTTGCTCTACAATGTCCTAGTAGTACAAGTAGTAGTAAGGTTGAAATCTCTTTTTTAGAAATATATATCCGGGTCTTGCAGGGTTAAACCACTGTTGCAAGGCTATAGCCTTGGGTCCTGTTGCCGCACAATAAACATTATTATTGTATGCCTCCTCTTTGTCCTTCTGAACAGAGTTTTTTCTTAATCTATACTCTACTCACTGTACAAACGGTGTTCCTCACCAAGAAATTGCCGATCTACAAGCTCACAACAGCTCTGCTCACTCTGTCTCTCTTTCTGTAGAAAGACACTGCACTCTTCCTTTCTCCACTCTGCCTCTCTGCATCACCTGTGCTTGTCTCAGTGAATCCATTCATTCTAGGCCCATTAGTTAGACTGATGAATGACAGTACTGGTAGAAAGTGGCAGAGAATTCCCCCGTCCTGCTGCCTCTCTGATCCTAAACCCACAGTGGCCTGTGCATGACACCCCACTATCAGTGTCATCCATGTTCAGACGTTTAAACAACTTAAACCGTCGATATATATATTTGTTTCCCTCAACACCAAACTTCATTGTCAAATTTCCGGCTATATGTTCCCTTCAGAATGCTAGGATTCAATCAAATCAGTGCTAAAGTACTTTGTTTGTGCGTGTTTGAATGATATTGTCATTTGGCTGACAGATGCTTAACTTATTGATCGAGTTAAAACCAACATGAGGAATATAAAATTGCAGAGAGCACCAGAATCCATGAAGGCCGTAACATCTTTGGACCATTATGCAAATGTGCATAATATGCATTGTAGCCAGAGAGACCTTCCTTTTTTCTCTTTTAAGTCATGCCACTTACCATGCACTCTCCCTAGGGCCAGTGTCTTGACACTGTTGAATTCTCCATCAGATGTGAGATTGAAGTCCTCTCTGGCATTCTGGTCAATCTGAATGAAAATGCAGAGCAGAATATACTGTAACACCGGCAACGGCTCATCAGGGACAAGGAGAGACAGACTTGGCTAACACCTTTTTCAAATATCTACAGCAGGATTCTCATGAGGAGCGTGTAAACAGCAACATTGACTTAGTATCGTATCGTTTTGCAATGCAAATAATCAGCATCGAATAATTTGCAATGAAAATAATCGATTGTATCAATACTAAGTATTTAAGCTATAAGTATTTAGCAATTTTAAGAAGAATACAGAAAAAGAGGGTCTTAATTACTTTTCCATTCCATATTCCGCTACACTTGGTCTATCAATAAACGTGTGTATTCTCTTGTGTTCATGACAAGGTACGGGTTTGTCTGTGTTCAAATAATGTCTATGTATTTGCCAGTTTACTTATTTATATCCATATTCATACATCTTCCCTTAAAAATCCTTCACTATCCACATGTTTCACACAGATTTAATATCTTTACTAAATAGTTACTGTATCGATTTTAAATCATTGAATCGAATCGTATCGCCATAATGAACCAATATTGTCAATGTATCGCATCGTCAACCATGTATGCTGTTAAAATGTATCGTTACACCCCTAGTCGAGACTCATCGGACCATTTTGTATGGTATTTTATTTTATGAATAAATATCTCCTTGTTTCCTTCATTAAAAAATATGCATATTATTTCAAAAGATTTAAAAAGTATTTCATGAATAAAAAATGAATAAACAAAATAAATATACAGTATATATTTTCAAGTTTAACCCATTCTGACCTGAGATCAGATTCTAAAAATGTCTTCTAAATCCTGACAGTTTTCATTCTGACCTGAGATCAGATTCTAAAAATGTCTATGTCAGTCGCTCTTCGATTTTTCTAAAATAGCAGACCTACAAGCTATGAGCTTGTAGATCTGCTATTTTTCAATAGCTAAAGCATAACATAATGCTAACACAAAAATGGGTTCCCGCGCAAAATGGGTTAAGAAGTAGTGAAAATACCAGCTATTGTTTTAGTCCCCGGTTCTCAAAACTTGTTGAAGTCAAGGACCCCTAAATTGATGATACTGTGTTTCCGCATAATGATCATCAATAGAGTAGAGAGGCAGATATCTCTCTTGTGTGTATTTGTAGCCATGTATATCGTCTTGTTTTTGTATATGTATTGTCCTAGTCTTTTCATGTATGCTTGATTAAAATTCAATAAAAAGTTAATTGAAAAAAGAAAAAAAGGGGGAAAAATGAATTGGTTCAGAACCCTAAAAGTTGGTTGGGAACTGGAACCAAAAAATGGTTCCGGTTTCACGGTTTCACGGTTCCGTGAAAGCTTCAAGGTTTCAAGAATATAGAACGGAACCAGAACCAAAAGTTCTCTTGGTGGAAAAGGGGCCTTTGAGAACCTGTATGGAGTAAGTTACCTGAACAGAGACGGTGTCAGTCACTCTCCTTACGGTGACCGTGTGGAGTCGTCCACTGGCCAGGTTCCTGCCTCGGCTCCGGAACACTTCAGCCTTTCTGCTGGACTCCAGCTTGTACCAGACCTCCAGCGTGTCTTCACCGCCCAAAACAACATAGTATGTTACTGACGATCAACAGAAAACACCAACCTTTTAGCAAGAAAACATATTGCCATATAAAAAAGCAAAAAAAAAGCATAATTATAAAACCGGCTTTACACTAATGCATGTGCCATTGCATAAATTATACCAGGCTATCCAGTAACTATCAGTGTAAAATAGTCTCTTTAATACTATAAATTACAAAACCATTAAAACGCTAATGATCACGGCATCATTGGAAACGGTTCAACTTGAAACATTGGCATAATCTAAAAGTAATCTTTATAATTGGTTGAGTTACATTGTGCTCTATGAACAATAATGCTACAATAAATAAGAGGCAGAGACTTGAATAATGCCAGAGAACCATCACAACTGAGTTACAGAATAGG
This sequence comes from Protomyctophum bolini, assembly GCF_963924005.1. Taxonomy (NCBI): domain Eukaryota; kingdom Metazoa; phylum Chordata; class Actinopteri; order Myctophiformes; family Myctophidae; genus Protomyctophum; species Protomyctophum bolini. The sequence continues at coordinate 32,767,428 of NC_137869.1, read as the reverse complement.
CATACAGTATAAGCCAATGATGATGACAAAAACAATGTGCCAGCCGGGCCTGGCTGTGCTTTGAATCTTTCTAATTATTAGAAAGTAATTTTAATAAACCGTATACTGGATTAAGAGAGAACAGAATGTTCCAGGATCCTGCAATAGTGAAGTCAGAAAGAAATATCATTCACATGATGAATTCTCACTCCGTTCACCGACACAAAATATAGCCTATTAAAAAATAAAACTCTTGATTCTCAGAGAATTCAAATAAATAGTACCGCACCTGGGGGGACAGGGCCTTCTATGTCTCGGCCCCCAAACTCTGGAATGAACTCCCCAACCATCTCAGAGCTGCTCCCTCTCTCCTCTCTTTCAAAACCTCACTCAAAACCCACCTCTTCAAAATAGCTTTCCCCAGTTGACGTCTCGTTTATCCTTTTATCTTTTTAACCCTCAACACACTCATCCATGCCTTCATCTCATCCCGCCTTGATTATTGTAACAGTATCCTCTACGGCACCACCTCCAAAGTCCTCAATAAACTGCAATATGTCCAGAATTCAGCTGCCCGCCTGCTCACCAGTACCCGTTCCAGAGACCATATTACACCTGTCCTCCGTGACCTTCACTGGCTACCGGTTAAACAAAGAATCCACTTCAAAACACTCCTGACCACCTACAAAGCTCTAAATAACCTGGCTCCCCCATACCTCTGTGACCTCCTCAAACGCCATGCCCCCTCTCGCTCCCTCAGGTCTGGTGATGCAAACCTCCTCGATGTCCCCAAAACCAAACTCCGTACGTGGGGGGACAGAGCTTTCGCCTTTGCTGCCCCAACCCTGTGGAATGCCCTCCCTAAGGCACTCAGAGATGCCCCCACCCTTCAAACCTTCAAATCCACCCTCAAAACCCACCTCTTCAAAATTGCCTTCCCTAGCTAACCCTTTTCACTGTCTTTTAATGTTCTTTAGCTTTTAGTGTTATTTTTCCTTTTCTTTCTATTAAAGTTGTTTTTAATTAGTTGTTACCTCTGTAAAGCCCCCCCATGTAAAGCGTCTTTGGGTACTCAGAAAAGCGCTATATAAGTTTGAGATATTATTATTATTATTATTATTAACCCTGTATCTGTTATGTTTTATTTTGTTTTTTTTCTCTTAATAAAGTCTGTTCCTAGTGTTTCCCTTGTAAAGCGCTTTGGGTATTTAGAAAAGCGCTATATAAATCTGAGCTATTATTATTATTATTATAAATGGCCTTTCCTTATTCTTTGTTTAATAAGAATTTATTATACTCAATTCCATATTATTTAAACTCACTATGACTCGCAGTGTGGGTTTCCGCCTTTGCCAGTGGAGGCCCACACTCTACCACTTAAGTAGTTGCCATATGGAATATTAACCCTGGAGAGATCACAGAGGGTCATACAGGTAATATAGTACCATGTGTTAGTGGCAGAGTGTGTGGGAGAGAGAGAGAGAGAGAGAGAGAGAGAGAGAGAGAGAGAGTCTTGAGGTATCCATGAGAAAAGCCTCTCAGGGATTTCATTTGATACTCCAGTGTTATCTGAAGACTATTTAATCACTGTGGAAACTTTAGTTTTATTTATTTGTAAGATATTTTTTTTGCGGCTTACGCCTTTTATTGGTTTTTTGAAGGGAGAGAGATGGGGGAAGACATGCAGTAAAGGCCGTGTCGGTCTCGGGAGTCGAACCCGCGGCACACTGCGACTGGATTACCAGTCGGGTGCTCAGACGGTTACACCACCGCCTGGGCAACTTTAGTTTTTTCAACCAAGGTTCATGTTTTAGGTTATTAAAGAAAGTAAAAGATGAGTGTTATTTTTTTTTCTTCATTTGCTGCTTTCTTTCGTTTTAGAGATTTGAGCTATTTTCTACAGGCCAGGGGGCGGGGGCATTCGAACATGGGGCTAGATATGTATTTGTTTACACAATTTGATAGCGATTTTTTTTTAAATTATTTACTATAGTCCTACTAGACACCAGGAAATTACATCTGGCCACAAAAGATCACAGGATCTACTGAATGTGAAGGCTGTGACAAACTGACATGTTGAGCCATACAACACAGTATAGTAGATAAAAGCACTAAGCTAAAAGCAAAACACCAAAACATTGAAGGGTATCCTAACCGTGACCGCTGAGGAGCAAAGCCAGATATTCCTTGTAGGAGGAGCTGACATAGAGCAGCAGAGCAGGACTCTGACTGGTACTGAAGCCTAGGGAGATGTTCTCTCCCCTCAGTGTCACCTCAGAGTAGATGGAGGAGGGCAGGTTGCTGCTGTTTCTGTTCATTTCATGAGGCTCCTTGAAAGTGTAATTGATAGATGTTTCTGATCTAAAGCTGGCGGACACCTCTGGAAGGCAAGACATAACAGAAAACATTTTAGGCGATAATTAACGTTACAGGGACACATCAGACGCTGAGCATACTACCTACCACATTTGGCTCTTTCGTTAGTCGATGTAATCAGTCTATCACACTGTGGCACACCCTATGGTAGCACATGCCACAAGGTGGCATATCCTAGCATACTGTATGCCACCCTGTGTCACTCAGGTAAGGAGGGAGACTGCTCAGAGGCAGCAGGGAGTCTAAATAAAAAGATGGATTTGCCATGACAGTGAGTTCAGCCCAAATTGATATTGAGAATTGAGGAGTTTGCAAACAAGAGCTTTTGGATGTTGACCTGTTAAGTACCATACAAAAAATTATGTCAAATTACTAATTTTGTAGTGCAGGAAAATGCAGTGTACACCTTTTCCTCTTTACACATTTTCTCAGCCCAAAATATACATTCATGGATACATGGTTTTCATGGAGGGTCAAATTCATGGGCCATTCAGATTTAATACAACCCCTTCCCACTGACTCATGTTCTGACAGCAAAAAGGAACTGCCATTAATTATAGAACACACATAATGTGTACAGTCCTGTTTCACTGCACATCAAACAAGAGTTTAAAAATACACTCTGCAATGCATCAAGCCCTTGATGTACCATAGCCTACTCTACCACTTGGCTGCTATAAGTACAGTACTTATCTTGATGTGTGTGAATCATGCTAAGAGAGTCCTCTAGAGATAAACGAGATGGTTGCCCTTTAGAGAGCAGTGGTGCATTAGGCCCACGCTGATTTACTGTTAAAAGAAGCTTCTATTTACATAAACAGAGAGAGTGGCTGGGGTCCAACTAACATCATTGTAATATAGTGTGGAGCATTCTTGTGAGGTTGGCATGGCTTAAAGTAGACGACAGAGTACAGCAAACGTGCAATGGGCCTGGTCTACAAGATATACGCTACACCACAAAGACACCCATGTACCTGTCAAACTACTTCCTAACGTCAACACCGTCCGCAATCACACCAGCGGGAGCTCCACCAATCACGTTCACCCCAGATTTGGCTCAAACAAGGGGTTAAATTAATTTGTAAGTCGTAAAGGAATGTTAATCCCTACTGTCGGGTGGCTTCAATTCAAAACTGGCCAAATTCAAAGACCCCCCCTTTCTAACCAAACAAGACATTTTTTTTAATGAAATGAACCAGTAAAAAGCACATCGAGACTAAATACTCTTTTACGAGTGTGAACTGACCAAGCAAAGAGGCAAATAATGTTACAAAGCTCTGCCAGTAAAAACAAATACAGGACGACAAATAACATGTAAGCACAGTACCCAGTACCCACTACCTAGGAAGCTCAAGGAAAGAACAGGAAGATCTAATACAATGACCAATAAAAACTAATATAAAGACTAAGTAACAATGTTTGCTACTAAACTAATATAAGACTAGAGCAACAACATTTCCTATACATCGAAGCAAGTCTGGGAAATGTGCCCATGGCAATATTTTTAAAACTCACTAGGGGGAGAAAAGAAGCCAGTTTGAGTCTGGTTTGTAGGGCAGGGCCCAAAAAACCCTGCCTGAGATTTGATTGTGGGTACGACATAGTGTAAAGCCATTTCTTGGGTTTTAATCCTCTTAGCAGACCTTGTATTGAACTGTACATTCCTGTGCTTTTTTCTGCAAACTGTTAATAAAGTATTCAATCAATTAATCAATCTCTACAATTTAGCCAAAATGGTGCCCCAATAATCCAATATCAAAATTGCTCTCCTATGGCGTAGCTTTTTATACATTTACTTTTTCTTTAATCAGTATTGTCACTGCCATTTTACAAAGTCTATAAGCCCCAGAATGCTGAAAGTGTGTCTGCACCTCTATAACAGAAGTCTCTAATGCATGCATGCGTGCGTGCGTGTGTGTGTGTGTGTGTGTGTGTTTAATGTACCTCTGTGACAGAAAGATCCAGTGAATGGTGTCGAGCTACAGTCACAGGAGAAGCCATTGGATTTCTCCACACAGTGGCCCTGGTTCTGGCAGAGAGAGGCGTAGCTGCTGCAGTGTCCTGGACAGCCAGGTTGAACTCCAGGGGTGATCTTAGCCCTGTCCTCCAGGTCCAGAGTGACGCCGTTCAACTGCAGCAGGCGGATGCAGCCCTGGAAGCCCTTCTGCCTGGATGCTGTACCTCCTGACAACACAATGAATAGCCATGAGCTCCATTCATCCATCATCCGTCCGTCCGTCCGTACAACCATCCTTCCATCGCATATTGCTAACATTGCACAAATCAGAGCCTACAGGACCAAAAACATTAATCCACGCTTTTGTCTTCTCGCGAATGGATTATTGCAACACACTTTTATCTGGCCTCCCAAAGAAATCAACTGACAAGCTACAACTTGTCCAAAATGCTGCAGCCAGAGTTCTAACAAAAATGTTAATGTGAGACCATATCACTCCAGTTTTAGCCTCCTTACACTGGTCACCTACTGACCTATACCGACAAGCTCAGTACAGGTGTTTGTCACTATTCTGTGGGTTGATGATGGCTACTGTTTTGATCGCGATGGAGGTTGCTTGAATTACAGGAGCTGTTGTGTGTAGCTGGCTGGATGACTGAAAGGGTGGAAGGCAATGTTTTCACTTTAACATTCTTGGCAAACCCATAGTGCTTTCAGAGCTGTATTCTGGCATCCTACAGTCTTTTGTTCACGTGTGACAATTCTTATTGTCCCCAAAGACTCTAGTTCAAGATGTGAGGGCCGCCCGAACCTCATCTTGAGTTAGCCCATATAAGAAGATGTCTGTTTCTGTCTGCCTTCCCGTGTCCCTTGTATGTCCATATATGGAGATATCTTTATCTCTTTCCTTCCCCCTTATGCCCATATTATATGGAGATCTCTGTGGTCATCAGTATATGCACATATTGGAATTCCCTTTTATTGGTTGGATCTGCGATTCTGGACAATTGGATATCTGAACACGTTATTTGGGATGACACCGCAGTTCCAGGAAAACCTCTCCCCCCGCTGCTCAGAACACACAAGGACATCCCAGCAAAGGCTTATTTTTTTGCTTCTTTGCGTGTGGATGTAGAACTATTTCAATAGCTTGGCAGACCTACTGTACAAACTCACAACACAGCGGTTTCTTCTGAGAGGGTGGGCTCTAAGGAGTGAGGGGCGTTCATACATCCTCATACACCAGTAAGACGCGCAAACGCGGGAAGCAAACGCAGCTTGTACATATTTGGGGTTTTTTAAGTTTTTTTTTTTTAAGTTAAGTTATTTTTAAGTTAAGTTTTTAACTTAGCCATAACCATATAAGGAGTCCCCAAAGCAGCTATACGTCCAAATATGGAGTGTGTTGCATCAATCACAAACAAATCACTCAGCTCCATATATGGGCACAAAGGGGATACACACACACAGACAGACAGACAGACATGATCTGCTAGGTCTCATTGCGAACGCAGTGATTGCGAACGCAGTGATTGCGAACGCAGTGAGCACTTACTACCAGTAAGACGCGCAAACGCGGGAAGCGAACGCAGCTGAGACCCTGCAGATCATGTCTGTCTGTCTGTCCCGCTGTTAATGTATATGTGGACCTGGCCCCTTTTGTGCCCATATATGGAGCTGAGTGGACCTGGCCCCTTTTGTGCCCATATATGGAGCTGAGTGATTGCTGATGCAACACACTCCATATTTGGATAGCGGGACAGACACACGGACACACGGACAGACAGACAGACAGACAGACATGATCTGCTAGGTCTCATAGTAAGTGCTCACTGCGTTCGCAATGAGACCTAGCAGATCATGTCTGTCTGTCTGTCTGTCTGTGTGTGTGTGTGTGTGTGTGTGTCCGTGTGTCTGTCCCGCTATCCAAATATGGAGTGTGTTGCATCAGCAATCACTCAGCTCCATATATGGGCACAAAAGGGGCCAGGTCCACTCAACTCCATATATGGGCACAAAAGGGGCACCATATAAGGAGTCCCCAAAGCAGCTATACGTCCAAAACCCAAATATGTACGAGCTGCGTTCGCTTCCCGCGTTTGCGCGTCTTACTCGTAGTAAGTGCTCACTGCATTCGCAATCATCTCATTCCGGCCAATCACAATGGATATGAAGAATCAACTGACTGTGAGAAGAAGCTAATGTTACTGCTGCCGAATTATTATTATTTTTTCTAAAAAGTATAAAATATGAGTGACTGTCGTAAACGAATCGATACAGACATCTCCCCGACAATATCGCAGAGACAATTTATTTTTGGACCACAATTCTTATTATTTTAAGACCCTATGTTATTCTCCGTAGAGAAAAACTTCCTCGAACCCCTTGGAACCAGGGATGAACGTCAGGACTTTGCGCTCTACTGGATTATTTGTACGATACTGAAGCAGTGGATAACACAACAAAGCTCAGACATAAAGAAGGGGGTAAAGGAGGCAGGGTTGGATGCAGAAGGCAGGGATGAAATCCTGAGAGTGCTATGGGAGAATTCCCACATAATAAATGGCCAGGTAGCGGAATAGCGGGTGGAAATATGAATGTGCAGAATTTAAATGCACGTACATGTTTTGTATGGATAAATGTGTTCAAATGTTTTATTTATTTCAGTTATTTGAAATACTGTTAGTCAGGGGATATTGATAAAATATGGGAATACAATACAAGAATTTTCTTCACCAATGTGTTTGTACTATCCCACAATATAAGGCAAAATGTTCTAAATTTCATTATACTTTAAGTAGCATGTGACGCGTCAAACTAGGGGGTTTTCATGATTCTGAACCCATTCCAAGCATTAGTTTTGCATGAAAAACACTCCTTGGGCTAAATTGGTCCATAGTCACTTGCCCCAATGTGCCCAAATGTGCGACTTCATCACATTTGTGATAACAGGGGAGGCGCTGTTTTCACAAATATTTGACGATGGGATTCTCAGATTGCATTTGTGATGACGGCTATGGCCCTTTTTTAGCCCAAGGCTTTTTGTGCAAAACTAATGCTTGGAATGGATTCAGAATCATGAAAACCCACTAGTTTGACACATCACATGCTACTTAAAGCATAATGAAATTTAGAACATTTTGCCAAATTTTGGTTGTTGGTACCACAACTTTCAGCAGCTGTCAAAAAGTCCCCTAGGGTGGTTGAATAGAAACCATAGTGGGATATGTTAGTAGACACCTTTACAAACACATTGGTGAAGAAGATTCTTGGTAAGAAATATATTCCCAGATTTGACATTATTCTGATAATATTCCCTGACTATGTAAGTAATCTTCGTAATCAAATGGATTCAGTGTCCTATAAATCAAACCAAAATTCACCAAAGAGTTCACCAGGAGTTTAAATCCTGTCCATTTTTGGTTTACATGGCCATTTTGAAATTTGTAAACCCCTCCAATATTGTCCAAATCTGCCAAGCAGTTGCTGAAATATTGTCCATATAGGGGATTATGCTAATTCAATTGTATTATGCTAATTGTGCAAGTTAGCATCCGGCAGTTTCTAAATGCTGGGGACCCATACTCAACATTTCTAACATAAAACGTTAGGATATGTCCAAGTTGACTAATAGTCTTCACCACCTGATCAAAGAGCATGTTTGCCTGTCGTATTTGGCTTAAATTGAAACTCCAGCTGCGTCCTGTCCAAAGTGGTCACACACACACACACACACACACACGTTGACTGGATTATGCACCCCTGTTCCCTCTCCCACCATACTCCTTACACCAGACAGCAAGGTCATCAATATCTATCCCTCTCTCTTGACACTCCCTACACCAGAATAGGTGTCACGTGTCTGACATCACAGTACTAACGCTGTGACGTCAGACATCTGTGATTGGTTGTGATGCGTAATCTATGACACGCCTCGGTGGCCAGACAGGGTACTTAAAGTGGACACTGAGTCCCCATAGTGATTGTATCCGTGGAGACAGTTATTTACCAACGGCCGTAGCAACTCTGTAGCAACAAGCACCAACAAGCAGCGAGCGACTGGAAGTAAGCGAGCAAGTCAGAGAGGGATAAAAGAAAAAGATATGCACAATTTCCATTCTCATTACAAGGCCTTGGCAATGCAGAGCTCAGAGGGAGGTTCGAACTACATGTCCAGCTCGAGCATGCACATGTCCACGTCCGCTCAGATACCAGTGCAGCAGCAGCATAGGTATCAACCCATTGACCAGTACCCATATGAAGGCGGAGAAGCGATTTTCACTAATACAACTTTTCCACACATCTACCAGCTGTGTGGTCAGGGTGGTGGTGGCTACATTGACTCGCAGACCAGGTCTCAAGTCACCAACAACGTGGAAGTCAAAAACTTCCAAAGATCCTCCGGGATTGCATCTCACAAAAGCACCCAGGACAACATCCATCTGAACTGGTTAAAGGATAACTTGGAGGTAGCCAGGGAGGGGAGTGTGTGCAGATGCTCCTTGTATGGCAACTACCTGCGCCACTGTCAGGGGCAGAAGCTGGAGCCAGTCAATAAACCGTCCTTGGGCAAGCACATTCACTCCGTCTTCCCAGACCTGAAGAAGCGACGTCTCGGCACGAGAGGAAACTCTAGATACCACTACTATGGCATTCAGGTGAAGCCCAACTCGCTGCTCAGCAAGCTGCAGGAGGACCAGGAGTACATGCTCACAGGGAAGCAGCCTATCCACCAGGAGCAGAGTGTGATGGACTGCATGTCGGATCAGTCAGATGGCTCTCAACGCCCCATCAACACCCCAGAGCAGTTAGAAGCATCTCAGAGTCTGCAGCACCTGCAGCAGTACATGAACATTTCTCGTGACCTACCACAGTTTCCCACCCTTGACCACCTTTGCAGCCAGCCGCATCCCAAGAAAGACGTAAATGAGCTGCAGACACTCTACAGGAAGAACTGTGAGGCTATTCTGGATGTGGTGAAGAATCTCCAGTTCCACCGCATCGAAAAGCTGTGGCAGAGCTTCTGGTGTTCAACAGTGCCATCTAGTGACAGAGCCACTGTCAACCCCAACAGCAATGGTGCCATGGAGGGCATGATTCCCAAAGACAACCTGGTGGCTCTATGTAAATATGAACATGTCAGAATGTGGATGAGGAGCTGCGACAGCATCCTTTATGAAGCTATGGTGGAGATCCTCATCCCTAATGTGCTGTGCAAAGTTAACAGTAATCTAATTCGGGACATCCGCAAGTTTGCCAAGAGTGTGGAAGGCTGGACGACCACACCCATGAGAGACTTTCCTCAAGAGGTGGTCTGCAGCAAGGTAGAGGTAGTCAGGGCCTTTTCCCAGATGCTACATCGCTACACCACTTTGAACCACGTGGCCCAGCAAGCCCGCTTCCAGCTCCAGAATGCCTCCACAATGAACAAGCTGCTCGATGACCTCAACAAGGTCGACTTCACTAGCATCCAGAAACAGGCGTCGTGGGTGTGTCAGTGTGACGAGGGCGATGTCCGGAACTTGGAGCAGAACCTCAAAGCGGCACTGCGGCAGCAGAGCTCCGGGGACCAGTGGGCTACCTGGCTAGATGTTGTGGTCTCCCAGGTCCTTAAGTCTGACCAGGACAACAAAAAATGTGTCGAGGACGCACGCCAGTTCCTCCTTAAATGGTCCTTCTACAGCTCCATGGTAATCAGGGACGTCACTCTGCGCACCTCCCCCACTTCCGGCACCTGCCACCTCATCCGTATGCTCTACGATGAATACATGCTCTACCTAGTGGAGCGCTGGGTGGCCAAGGACACCAAGCAAATGGTTATCGCTGTCATTGGGGAGTTCAATAAGCTTAGCTGCACCGGGACAGATTACACAAGTGAGTGACCTTGGCAGCAATGTGTCCCAAGGGTCTGTTAAGAGGAAGAGGATGGAGATCCGAGCACAGTGCAGCAGCTGTTTCATCTAGTAGCCTAACTAGCGCAGCCCAGAAACTATCCCTGCAGAAATAGGGTCTCTAGTGCAGGGGTGCCCAAACCGAGACCAAATGAGAACGTGACATTTTCTGTCTCCCTGGGACCCGAATATACGGAGACCTAATCACTTATTATGTCCGATCATTTATGTCCTTAAAAATGTTTTTTTTTTCATCCCATAAATGAAAAACCGCTGGCCGTCGGTCGTCGCCACCGGCCGTCAGTCAATGTTGCCATGCTCATGCCACCATGACTCAGCCATTATCATATTAGGAGTTTCCAATGCAGCTCTGCCCAAATATGCAGTGTGTTGTGTAACCATGACAGGTGCATACAACTTATGGGCATATACTTATGACATCTCCATATATGGGCATATCAATCGGATAGATGTGAAGGCTGAAATCCTTCTCACTTCACTCTCACTTCACATGCGTGTGATTATTATATTTATTTTATTTTTTCTTCACAGCCATGCACATTAAAACTGCACTGCCAAATTAAAGTTTGACCCTTCGGAAATTGTTATCTTAGAAGTCATCATGCAAGGTGATTAGGTATCATGAGTCTTTGGCCCAGGACATGTGCAGAGAGATCGGAGAACAATAGTTCTGACCAAGGGAGTAAAACCCCAGGATGGCAATAGCTGTCAGAGAATAATAAAACAGAGCTGTGATGGTTTCAGCCATGTTAAGCAGCAGCATTCATACAGAACATATTTTCTGAAGCCCATTATTCACATTAGACAACATATAGAACATTGTTAGTCTAAAATTATCAATATGACTACAACAACAATGGTTGATTAATTAAGTATTAACACATAAACTGCCAGGTATTAATTAATTAATGCTTCCAAAACTGCCAGTGAAACCCTTATTTTGAAGTCTACCAGAACACAAGAACAAGATCGTCGTTTATTTCAAAAGAGATTTTGTGGCCGCGATCGTTCTTTGGTTGCCGTTGAATAAAGCTTGTTTTGACCAGGGACGCAGTCTAGGAAAGCAATCCGAGATACATGCATGTATTTGGATCTGATAACGTAGAGGCGTACGGCAGGTGAAGATTTCACTTCCGGTTAATTTCCTGGTGTATCTGTTGCTTAGCAACCTGCAGCCATGCAAGAGCAAAGAGCACAATCTCAAACCACGGAAAAGACCTACTTTTACGTCATCAGGTCCATATTTGGAACTTCTATAGAGATCGGATCGCTGAAGGCATCAGTATATGCCCATATGCTCATACAGTAAATGAGGAAAAACACAGGTTACATAATATGGACATGTGATGTAATATCATGTCACACATCAAGATTGATGTATGTATATATAATGGCATCCTGACCTAATATATTGCAGTTTGGCACCAGCATCAACAGGTTTATCTGAATAAAACCAGCTAATAGTCTAAAGAACAGCTTCCTCAGATATAATGGATGGTGTTGTAGAGACTCGCTATGGTGGCTATGAGGGGCCAGATTCCATGTATGTGAAGTTGACCTCTTCAGATGGCCATGACTTTGTTGTGAAAAAGGATCACGCCTACATCTCTGCCACCATCAAAGCCATGCTGAGTGGGCCAGGTGAGGTTGCAGATGATGAAGTCAATGAAGTGAACTTGAAGGAGATCCCCTCTCATATCCTGTCTCAAGTCTGCAAGTTCTTCTACTACAAGAAGCGTTACTCCAACCAGGTTGGCGATGCCCCAGAAGCTCCAGAATTTGAGATTAAGAAGGAAGTCGCACTGGACCTGCTCATGGCTTCAAATTTCTTGGATTGTTAAAAAGAAGAGAGAGAATGAAACTGAATGTCATTCTCCATCAGGTAACTGTTGGAGCCTGAAATTTGAAACATGTCAGGCGCCATCAGTTACCCCAGCGAGAAGGTGACGAATGTTTTTACCCCAGATCTCCAACGGAAAGATGTTAGTTCATAAAAGATCATGGAGGAGGAACAGGGGAGCTATCGGAGCAGAAGAGACTGAAGGCTTTTGGGGAAGACATCTAGATAACAAAAGAGGCAAAAGATGGTGGATGTGAGGGGGGACATCCTGGGCAACCAACCCCTGTCCTCAAACAAAGGCAATCAGTGACCTGGAAGCCCACCAGGTACATAATAGCGGAGAGGAGAGGGAAACAAATGAAGGCGACAGAGGCCAGGAAACCCACCACCCCTCAACTGTTTGGGAAACATCCCTCAGAGAGTGGACAAGGCCGAGCTCAAGGTTATTCGAGCCATTTCAGTACATGAGAGCTCATTATCAGGAATGGTGGGATGCCACTTTTTTTTTTTTAAGATCGCCATTTAGTCATTATGCCAAATCGTCCCCATATAAATAAATAAATAAAATAAAAAAGTAACAAAAACAAATAATTGATTCTACAAAAAGGGGAAAAAACAACTACAGTCTACACTATAGACAGTCTGCGCGAGAAAAACTTGCGCGAGAAAAACTCGCGCTTCCTCGATAGCGCGAGAAATAATCAGAAATGAGAAATAATAAGAAATGAGAAAAACTTGCGCGAGAAAAACTTTATAAAAATTATAATAATAACAACAACAACAATAATAAATAACTAATCATTTTTGTAATGTTCTAAACATTTTAGGACATAATTGTTGCCAAATAATGCCCATGTATGGTGCTATGGCTGAGCATTGATTAACAGGTGTGCCATGCTCAAACTGTGAGACAGAACTGGTGCCGAAATGAGTGAAATGGAGAGAGGGGGAGACAGAGAGAGGAACGGAGAAACTCTGCACATACTTTGGGTATGTCCTATCCCAACGGGTAATGGATTATCACAATACAAAATGTATTGATTTATCTTTAAAGCCTGAAAACCACACAGTGATTTTCAGACTTTGATAGACATTAATTTCAGACTGAAGTAATTATATATAGCATATATATTTTGATTAATTCAACAAAGATCTGTTAAAATATAAATTTGAATGAATATAATTGTGGAAACCACATACTGTTACTACGGTTCTGGACAACCGGCTATCTGACGGACTCGACACCGGGCACTGCACTCCCGGTGGGGGTGTGGAACGCGTGTCGAATTTGAAGTCGGTGTGGTGAACCGTGGATTACAGACATACGTACACACAGACGTGATACATTGGTCATAAGGGGGCCGGCTTAACGGTCCAGGCATCTTGGCTGGTAATCCAGCATGACAGTGCGTCGCAGGTTCGAGTCCCGATCCCAACAAACTTTGCTGTGTGTCTTCCCCCCCATCTCTCTCCCTGTTTCCTGTCTACCTAATGTGATCTATCAATAAAGGCAAAAAAGCCCCAAAAATATATTTTAAAAAAGCAGAGGCCAGCTCCATATATGGAGATCTAGGGGTGATCAGAACATCAGTGTGATGTCAGAACAGGCCAGCTCCAAAAAACATTGTAAGGCAATTTAATCAGAATTGTTATAATGATGATAAATTATACTATATACTGATGCCTAACTTCTAATGAAAATATCAATGGAAAAAAACAAACAGGCCAGCTCCATATTTGGAGATCTGGGGGGGATCTGGATTTGGGCCCTGTCCCGGAGCCTTGGCAGAGGCTTTTGTGCTGGTTCTGGACAACCGTGGGTCGACACCGGGCACTGCACTCCCTGTGGTGGTGTGGTGTGTGTCAAATTTGAAGTTGGTGGGGCGAACGGTTCTCTGGATTGCAGACATTAGCCCTTACCCGTTGTGAGATATTTGCCCCCCCTTCACTAATAAATTCATTATTAATCATTAATGTGTCAAATCGAAAAATGGCTCTGTTAAGACCTCCATATTCATGTGGTCAATGCCTGTGTGGAAAGTGGGAGTGATTGGTGCAGGCAATGATGAGATAACGCGCTGTTTCTGACACACACACACACACACACACACACACACACACACACACACACACACACACACACACACACACACACACACACACACACACACACACACAGACAGACATTGGCTGAATTATAGTATGATGATGTATACAGAGATAGATACCGGTAGTTAGATTAGATAAATATATTAACTAATAGTGAAGTGAGGGACGCTCTTATCATCGTACATCATCATGACGTAAAATAAACACGATGTCTATTTGCTCAGACACTGATGTAAAATTGTCCATTCATTGTCAATGGGAATTTAATTAATTAATTTGTGTAGGACAAAGTCTGTGCACACAAGGAAAAATACTGTGGGTGCTCAAACTCAAATCCCCGAACGGGTATGGACTATAGTTAACTTAAATTAAAGTTAATAGCACATCTTACATTTCATTCTGTATCAAATACATGCTCCCTCATGCCAAATTGTAGGAAATAAAGTAACTTAATTGAACAGTAGTACAATAGTTACTACAGTAGTTCATAAATACACCAAGGCTTACTATTTTAAATGTGAATTTACTCCTTTATGAATTTGCACGTTATATCTTAAAAATCACACCCGTGTGACGTAAGGGGCGCTAATATATTAAAGTCTAACTCATGTTGATTAGGTGATGTAATGGTGATGTAAAACAAACGGTGCCAACACAAACATTAAACGCCATTAACAATAATGACAATATGACGTAATGAGGCACATTATGATGTAGATTTTCCCTTCATTGTCAATGGCGTTTACAAAACAAACATTAAACCTGTAACCTGTAAAGACAAACATTAAACCTGTATATAGGAAAAGTCACACCCGTGTGAAGCGCTTTGTGTTGCCACAAATTTCCGTCATATTTGGCAGACATTTGACCTAATTTCTCCTTTCTTTCATTGTCAATGGCAAATATTGAGACACGTGGAGACAAAAGCTATATAAAGGAGGGGCTAGTGCCCCTCAAAAAAAGGCAGCAGTGTACTTTGCAGTATAATTATTGGAATAGCTATCTGCCCAATCGTACGTTTATTTACGCAGGTTTAGAAGTTATGCCTAATTGCGCACATTGTTGCACTTTACAAGGCTATTTTGGAGGAAAATCACTGCTGCCAGGATCACTGGAGTCTCCTTTAATATCAATATACTTCAGTTCACTACCAGCTCTCTGAAGATGCTAATAACCTCCACTGTAATGGTGTGTGCCGTTTAGTTTGTTGTTTACGAATTGGACGTTTTGTGTAATGAGATTAATTTGCATTGAAATGGGCAAAGCTTGTGCCACATAATTGATGTGCAAAGCTTCCGGTCTTATTTAAGGTTTAGAGGTTTGAGGTTTAGGTTAGGTTTAACAGAGCACCTTAAAAATACCCTGAGGGTAATATTAAACATGACACTGGCACATACACAAACCGTGTCATTACATCTATGCCATTCAGAGAGGCCTATTGGCTAACACATTCAACTAATCAATATTCACCTCAATTCCTCTGCCCAATCCCATCATTGTTTGCTTGTTGGCTGATTCTTCCTCCAAAATGTGCTTCCTATATGAACTGACATCCATAATATTTGCAGACAGATACAGGCTCATGGATTTTCTGTTGTCGTCACCCCAAAGAAGTGTGAATAACATACAGCAACTCAAGATCTTGCAGTGTATGTGCACAGCGGCACAGTGCATGCACAAACAAAAGGAAACAAGTCTATAGAAAAATGCATATCTCACGCAGTATATAGCCACACACTCCCTCGCTCACACACAAAGAGAACTGAATGATCCCTTCTCTCGGCGTGCCTTGATGCGTAGTTATTTGTAAGAGGTGATTATTGTTCAGCTTGACGCTGCCCTAGTTGCAACACGGAATTAAGTGCTGCTGCTTTTCTATTAGACTCCGGGTGCATGGGGCGGATGAGAGGATTATGTTTTATTATTCTATCAGGATCTAGAGAGCACAGCCAGGTATGGCAGTGGTTCTCAACATGTGGGCTCTGAGGATATTGCAAGTGTTCCCCCAAATAATTGTCAAAATACTAAGATGTTATTGCAACTGGCACTAGCAACTCTCACTAGCAACTGGCACTAGCAACTGGCACTAGCAACTGGCACTAGCAACTCTCACTAGCAACTCTCACTAGCAACTGTCACTAGCAAGAGGCACTAGCAACTCTCACTAGCAACTCTCACTAGCAACTGGCACTAGCAACTCTCACTAGCAACTCTCACTAGCAACTGGCACTAGCAACTCTCACTAGCAACTCTCACTAGCAACTGGCACTAGCAACTCTCAATAGCAACTGGCACTCTCATCAAGACAAGTGTGTGGTAAATGGTGCATATATACACACACACACACACACACACACACACACACACACACACACACACACACATGTATGTATGTATATATATATACTATACTCTCACTAGCAACTGGCACTCATCTCAATTTACCTCAATTAAACATTTAAATAATGTTGCTTGAGGCTACAATTAAGTTTTGTGCGATATAGCTCCCTGGTGTTCTTAGCGTTCTTATCACAAGTGGTTGTGTAAAATGCGCAAGAAGTGAATTATGTGTAATGTGTAGTGTGGTTGTGATTTGCTACACTATGTGCTGCTTTGTTTTTTATGTTGTTTTATTACTCTATTACTCTATGGGGGCAGCTACACAATAAAATCATTATGGTACTTTAACTCTGAAGAGTAAGGCCTGTAAGGGTCCATTTGGTTACATTTGTTTTTGTACACAATTCAAAGACTCTGAACAATCTGAAAAGATTATGCACAGTGCATAGTGTTAACCCACACTTTTGTGTGATACTGCATATTGTAGATTGGGAAGCAGAGAGTTAGCATTTTTCTCATACAAGAGAAAGAGGCTGCAATCTAAAAAGTTTAATTACACTACACTGCAGCTTACTTTCAGAGGAAGAGGAGAGATGATAACAAAATATCCTCTGTTCCCTTATCACGAAGATGTTTATCAAGACAGAAGGGCTATGGGGTGTACAGTGCGACTGTGCGTATATATGCAATGCATGCATGTGTGAGACCACTGCTATTCCAATTGCAGAAAATCTGAGGGAGAATCTCACACACACACACACACACACACACACACACACACACACACACACACACACACACACACACACACACACACACACACACACACACACACACACACACACACACACACACACACACACACACACACACACACACACACACACACACACACACACACACACAAAATGTTTCCCACCTATGAATAATTGGCTGTTGAGTTGCAGATGGATGTGTCCGTCTGTGGGAGCCTCCTGCGTGACAACGGGGTGAGCATCGATGCGGAGCGATGCCTCCTTGACGTTACGCTCGGCTCGCACGCTGTGCCACCTGTTGTTGTTTAGCGGCGCGCTGGCTACCACGCGCACCGCCAGCGGCCCGTTCCCCACATCAAAGGAGAAGAGCACCTCTGTGGAGGCTTGACGATGGAGGACAAGGGGAATGTAACAGAGAGGTATGTAGAGAGGGGGAGAGAGGTGTACACGTGTGCGGCGGGTACAGAAGTACAGGTTTGGATGGGGAAGAGGGGAATTGGAGGGAACACACAGACAGAATTTAAAGAGTAATGGGGGGAAGTCGGGTTGACATCCAGAGAAGGGAAGAAGTGATGGTGGGGCAGGGGGGGGGGGGGGGTGGGGTGATGTGAGGACAAAAGGAAGAGAGTCACACATCATTGCTGTGTGGACCATTTGAATTGCGGTGCGATTGTCTCGGCAGAGTTGGTTTGACTCTGCGCCGTCAAATAATGACTGACTGATGAGCAAACGTACTCCGACATGGTGAGATAATTGTGTCCCCTGAGGAGAGAGACACTGACTACACTTCATTGGTTAAACTCATGGCTGGATGGCTCAGCTCACAGCGGCAGACTGAGATTGACGTGCTGGAACAACATCACAGACCTCACGTCTTTTCCCGTTTGGACTCCCTGATAAGGACTCACCTGACTGGAGAATGGAGATCGACAGCTCTTTAAACTCAATACCAAAAGTGAAATTGCCTTAAAAGATAATGACAAGGATAATGACGGAAGAGGTAGCGTTGAGGTATACTCATGGCCAACTTTGTTAAAGTGACATTGTGCATACATTTATCTGTGGCCACAACTGCTAAAGAACAATTACAGGGTTATACAGGATTTATCTCTGATCAATGAGAATTGATGAGAATTTAATTACAGTTTGACTGCTGAACCCGACTTTCCCGTACTAATTGATAAAGACCTATGTCCCTGCCGAACCAGACTTTCCCAACTTTTGTTTTATTCACCAATTTTGATAACTTTTGAGACATACAAGGTTTTCCGCACAAACATTGTAATGGGATACATCACACGTTTGGATCACATGACCCGAACAAAACTGATGCTCGCTTCTGCTGGGAAATCAGCATCGACGGCTATCGGCGGCTCTTGAGGGATATTACCCGGCAGTGTCCGACACTAGGAAAAGCGACCACGTTATTTTAACCTACCTACCTGCACGAGGTGCATGTGATTCTTAAAAGGTTAGTGAAAAACTGTGGCAGTGAAGTTATTTTCACGATCGGAGCGGCAGTGAAGTTATTTTCACGATTGCACTAAATGTGTTAAGAAATCACAGATTGAGAAGGCTGCACCTGGCGTGACTTATTCTCTTAAACATTCTTATCTCCTCTCTAGGGTAAGGCCCACATTTCTCTTTGGATCTCGAGCAGAAGAGTTTGGGAACCCTTGCATTGGCCAAAAGGGATCTCAGATGTGTACATAACAATATTGATTGTCATCAAGCATTCCAATCAACATGAAAATGCCTTCGCAAAAAAAGTCTTTGCCATAGTCTGGGAGTTTCATTATTTTAAATAGAAAATGAACATCTGAATAAAGCTTATTTTAGTTGCATCATTTTGTCACAATTGTTTCCTATGCTGGCTCCAGACAATGACAGGCCATTAGTCAGTGCTGTTCTACCTCCTTATATTATACCGTATCTGTCTGCAAAAGACATCCTCCAACCTGCTGTTGATCTGTTGTCAGGCCAGACAGATGGCTGCATAAAGGTCTAATGACCAAGTCAGAACAACAAGCCAGTCGGAAAAGTGTGCATGTTTGCAACTTTGCATGACAGGACTCTGTGAAATTGTTTCGTGACAGAATGGCCTCCGCGCCGCCCATTCTGTCACAAAACAATTCTGTTGCATTGTACGATGATTTAACCAACCACTTTGTTGTACGACTGTGTGGGAGAAAATAACCCATCACTCATCACATGCTCACAACAAGAGCAACCTATGAGACGGAGACAACGGTAGCCCACAGGACATTATTAATTTAACACCAAACTGCTCAGCTACAGTAGTAACATGCACTTTGTGTCAAAGCATTCTTGAGCACTGAGCACCTATCTGCTACCGATGAACAGGTTGCTGTCTCGGCTGCCTCTGTGTGTGTATGTGTAAATGGGTGAGTGAAAAGCGATATAGGTGTTAATAAAAAGGTGTTGTATAAAAATAAAGACCATCCACTCTGAAGGACAGGAAAGTGGAGTGTTTAAGTAGCAACTTTGTGTGCATGTGTGTGTGAGGGAAATATCGAGAGAGAAATCTGTATGACTTTTAGGTTTAGACGAGAAAGGAAAAGGGATCTGGACAGAATCCATCAACTGCAGCCGAGTTTGAATTAATGTAATCTAGATTTGACTTACAGTTGAGTTCAATCCGGATGAAGTCCTTGATACCCAGATTTTCCAGGAACACGCCAGAGGAGGCGGTGGTTTTAAACAGGAAGGAGATATCGGCACTCAGCTCTCCATGAAATGTGGGGAAGTGGAGGTATGAGGTCTCCTTGTCGAAGAACGCCGCATTCCAAAAGTTCTCTGGAAAACAAATTAAACCCCATTATAGCGTGCAGCCTTTTAATGAAAATTACATGGTAAACAAATGAGCCAACTGTTCAGCTAATTAGCAAACAACAAAGGCATAATTCAAGCTATAACCCTAACCCAGTTAGGGTGATTCATCTCTACAGGATGAATCACCCTAACTGGGAGAACATAGCTCTACAGTGTAGAGCATGTATTTATTGCGAACGCAGTGAGCACTTACTATGAGACCTAGCAGATCATGTCTGTGTGTCTGTCTGTGTGTGCGTGTGTCCCCCCTTTGTGCCCATATATGGAGCTACGTCCAAATATGGAGTGTGTTGCATCAATCACAAACAAATCACTCAGCTCCATATATGGGCACAAAGGGCACAGACACACGAACGCATGAGTCATGGTGAATATGTACGGCTGCGTTCGCTTCCCGCTTTTGCGCGTCTTACTGGTTTACCTAGATAACAAAGGGCTGCAATTATGAATACATGAAAGGATAAAAAATTAAATTAAATAAAATGTATGTATGTATTCTATTAGACTACTATCGGGAAAAAGAACAAAAAGGGGGACTAATGTTTTTACAGATGCAGTAATGGTAATTACTAATTAATTAGCCTGTATGTGGTTGTAACCTCACAACTTCATTAACCAGCAGAGTGACAGTATGTCAGGTGAAAACTTTGTATGTGGAAAAGACTTTATTGTAGTCCAGACATCATTGCATTAATCTGTCTATTGGACGAGTGAGACAACGAACATAAAACTTGCAGGCTGTAGCTTTAATGCCCTTGAATCTTTCATGTGACACCATCCTACACCACATTACCTTTCTTAATAGAAACCCTGAAATCATTCATACCCCTTCATGGCAACTTTGACAGTATTTAAGAAAGGTAGTGCACTGAGTGGAATACATAGTCATAGCTGTATATTCATGACATTTGAATCCCAGTCGTTCTTAATGCTTAACCACATGAACCATAGCATACCTTTTCTTGGTATGTCATAATAGCCAAACATTCAATGAAATGTGCAAATCTACAAGCTCACAAAGACAGGGCCAAGTACAGATCCTTGGGAATATAGGGTTTAAGAAGTGGTTAATTTCTACTCATATGATGTATGTATGATGTCATACGATCAGAAATTTTCAAAAAAATGTGCAAATATCAATCATTGAAGGGTGCCACCTAGATTACCAGTAAGACGCGCAAACGCGGGAAGCGAACGCAGCTCGTACATATTTGGGTTTTTTTAAGATTTATTTTTAAGTTATTATTCTTTTAAGTAACCGTTATTTTTCTTAGCCATAACCATATAAGGAGTCCCCAAAGCAGCTATACGTCCAAATATGGAGTGTGTTGCATCAATGACAAACAACTCACTCAGCTCCATATATGGGCACAAAGGGGGGACACACACACAGACAGACAGACAGACAGACATGATCTGCTAGGTCTCATAGTAAGTGCTCACTGCATTAGCAATAAGCATTACATAAGCATACAAAATGCTCTTTTGTATCGTTTAAGCAATGAATTTAAGCAAGAGGGAATGCCAGAATGTGAAATACACCAGCGCAAATATAACATGGTATAGCATGACCTCCAAGGGTGTATACCACATATTAATTATTAATGTTTATGATTATAAAGTAAAGAAAAACATCTAAGTACAATGTTTTCATTTGAATCATTGCCAGTAAAATACAATCTATCTAAAAATGCACCATGTCTCTGTACATCTGTCTGTACATACGTACACTGTATGTGTGTACGGCTGTAATGCACGTAACTCGAGAACCATTCGCACCACGACACACGCGTTCCACACCCCCACAGGGAGTGCAGTGCCCGGTGTTGAATACCCCTGCCCATGCTCCATATATGGAGCTGGCCTGTTCTGACATCATGACACTCCATATTTGGGCATGCCTGACAGAGAATGAATAAAGGGACACAGAGAGACAGATACAGAAATATCCATATATGGGCATTAAAGGGACACAGATAGATGGGTGAAACGGGTACTTTGACACGGGTATTGCATAGCCGGGTGGGGCATGGATCTCCAACTTCCATCGTTACCGACTCGGTGTTCTACAGCCGGGCACCGGTCTAGTGGTACTAAAAGAGGGCAAGGGGCATCAACATTCACATGATGTCAGTATCACGTTTATATACAGGCCAAACTGAATTAGGACTTACTGTCCCCATGGCAGCGGAGAGATCCCACACTGTAGGCAGCCTCTGACTGTGGTCTGTAGATGTCCCCCAGCACCAGGGACCACACAGGGAGACTCTCCTTATGGGTCAGCAAACCCCTGTCATTAGTCCTGAAGGAAGGGATGGGAACGATGACTTTAGAATGACATTTTAACGTAACTGATTGCGATGATTATAGTACTGCTACAGTTCTACCCACTAATGTAAGCCTGTTGTTGCCCACCTAAAGAAAAAACTTCCAGGACTGTATACTATATATGGTATATGGTTCATATACAGTATACAGTACAGTAGCACCGTCTGATTAAATTTTGATGGGCAGCAGAAGCTCTAGAGTGTAGAAATAGCACAGCTTGGACAGGGAGATGACAGCAGGGAAGGGGTTTGTCTGTAGTGTCAGCATTGAAATTGGCTACAGCCCAGTGAATGTGTCTAATGTACTGTATGCCTACATATTGTAGCATGCATCCCAGGGGTGTGCCAATGCAGCGGTTCTGAAACATTTCATGTCAAGGACCCCCAAATTGATATGAATTTGGCCGCGGACTGTTGATTTTGTGCCCATAAGAGGACATTAGCCGCCACCACTGGGGGGTTGCGGGACCCTCCACTTCAAAAAACACAGTGCTAATGGACAGAGAAGGACTTCCCATGCAGCATGCCTTGGTGCACACACAAACATTGTTTCTGCGTTATCATTAATTATGTTATTAATTATTTGTTACATGCAGGGATGCCTCGATTCAGATCATTTGATTTTGAGTATCTGCCGATACCAACTTTTCCAGATATATATAATTATATAGAACACATGTACCATATCACAATAGTACAATATCCAAATTCCGATCCGTTTCCGAACATTTGAAAACGATGCGATCGGCTCCGATTTCCGATCAAACATTGGAACTATCCCATTTAGATAGAATGAGCACGTCCACAGCCATTGTTACAATGGGAGTCAACGCTAGTGTCGAGTCTGTCGACACTCTCATACTATTCCACTCAGGTTTTAGATTACCACCTAAAACAACGGCAGTAGCATATAATGCTGAAGATGCTTAACCTCTCCCCCTGCCTGGTACGATGGCACCAGTGAGTGACCAGAGTGCAGCGAGGTCACTGACAAGAGCAGCTAGAAAACGGTGACAACATCACAACATACCCTGTCAGACGATCTACCCGGAGGAATCGCTAACTATGTGGTGCCACACTCATAGCCGCACTGAAGAAGACACTAGGACAACCAAGAGGATACCAGGAATCACCATAACAGCCAGAAGAAAGGAGAGTCCAAGAAGATGTAGTCCTGCAGGCTTCTATTCAGGGAATTCTACATTCCAGTAGACAGTTTGGCACTGTGAGGGAAATGCAGTCCAAGATGACATCCCCTCCCTCTGAACAAAGGATCGGTCAGATAACTAAAACACTATGTATAAAATGAGACCCATGACTCCCTGAACTCAGGTTGGTCACCGATGACAAAACCGATAAGAGTTGTGACGAGGGAGCGGGCCCCGATGAGAGGAAAAATGTCTACCTAATCGATCCTGCAGATAACTTTGGCCACTAAGAGCTTGCACAATGTTTTCTGGCTGGCTGACACCCAAGATGCGTGCATCATCGGTTTTGGACCCATTTCATTGTTTGGGGAGCCCTCCAGCATCACCAAGGGGGAAGAGATAACTGTGCCAACATTTAGCCTCAGGCACAATGTGCAGTATGTCATCATTCACATCAGCAGATGGAGAGACCACCACTACATCAGCCTCTTAGAGCACCCCAGTTGTTCCAGTGAAGAAAAGTACAGCAGCAGGCAGTTCTGTGTGGATTATCGGCAGCTGAACGTGGCCATAAGGACTCACCTGCTGCTCTGCATTTACGATGTGATCGAACACATCATCGGCTCAGTTCGCTGGACCTCTACAGTATCCCCCGAGGCTTGGCCCAAGAGCACTTTTCCCAAGAAGTGGCAGTTTAAAATCATGCACTTTTGTCTCTGCAAAACCCTCATTACCAGTTAACTGTGCCAGAGATTAGCTGGTATCAGACCGACGGACGGACACACACACATGGACTCACACACACACACGGGTGGCGGTGGCTCAGGGTTAGAGTGGCTGGATGGTAACCGCAAGGTTGCCAGTTCGATCCCGGGCTCCCCCAGAGTTAGTGTCGAAGTGTCCTTGAGCAAGACACTGAACCCCTAATTGCTCCTGATGTGATGGTTGGTGCCTAGCATGGTTTCCTGCCGCCATCGGTGTATGAATGTGTGTGTGAATGGGTGAATGTAATGCACAATCTATGTAAAGCACCTTGGATAAAGGCACTATATAAATGCACCATTTACCATTTAGTGCAAAACATACTCTCTCCCCATGCCTTCTCCCCATGAGACAACAAACGGGGTACATAAAAATAAAAATCTGCACTTTATGCTCCACAGGGAGGTTTAAAATAAACAGTCGTTGCAAAGTACAATTACTATACTACACGATAATAAGGATCCATACCAGTGCTCGTGGTCAGCATCACAGTTGCAGTAGTGTTTGTCGTCCAGACAGTTGTGTTGCAGGGCACATGCACACTGCTGGCTGCCTGGTAACGCCCCGGCCCAATACTTCTGGACCTGCCCTCCATCTGGACCTCCCACCCACCAGCTCAACGGAGAGCCCTCTGGCGCGCGCACACACACACACACACACACACACACACACACACACGCACACGCACACACACACAATTAGCAAAAGTTGTAGAGATTCAACTACATCACATGCAGCAAGGTTACTGCTAAAGGGTGAGGGGAATGATTGAAGGTTGCTACATTCCAGCTTGTTGGCTCAATTTACAGCTCAACAAACTGTCTCCTGGCGAGCTCGTTAGCTCAGACTTCTCAAGAACTATACCTGCCCAGCTACCCTACAGCTATGGAAGAAAGAACTATACCCGCACAGCTACCCTACACAGCTATGGAAGAAAGAACTATACCTGCACAGCTACCCTACACAGCTATGGAAGAAAGAACTATACCCGCACAGCTACCCTACACAGCTATGGAAGACAGAACTATGGGCTGTATTTTGAGTGTCTTAAGTACCAGGTCTTATTACCTAACTTGAGTAAATTAAAGACCTGGAGGCGTGATCAATGCCATTTGGCTATTCTGAGTGG
This sequence comes from Protomyctophum bolini, assembly GCF_963924005.1. Lineage (NCBI taxonomy): Eukaryota > Metazoa > Chordata > Actinopteri > Myctophiformes > Myctophidae > Protomyctophum > Protomyctophum bolini. The sequence continues at coordinate 32,741,941 of NC_137869.1, read as the reverse complement.
CCAAAAAGCATTGATCACGCCTCCAGGTCTTTAGTTTACTCAAGTTAGGTAATAAGACCTGGTACTTAAGACACGCAAAATACAGCCCTATACCCGCACAGCTACCCTACACAGCTATGGAAGAAAGAACTATACCTGCACAGCTACCCTACACAGCTATGGAAGAAAGAACTATACCCGCACAGCTACCCTACACAGCTATGGAAGAAAGAACTATACCTGCACAGCTACCCTACACAGCTATGGAAGAAAGAACTATACCTGCACAGCTACCCTACACAGCTATGGAAGAAAGAACTATACCTGCACAGCTACCCCACAGCTATGGAAGAAAGAACTATACCTGCACAGCTACCCTACACAGCTATGGAAGAAAGAACTATACCCGCACAGCTACCCTACACAGCTATGGAAGACAGAACTATACCCGCACAGCTACCCTACACAGCTATGGAAGACAGAACTATACCCGCACAGCTACCCTACACAGCTATGGAAGAAAGAACTATACCTGCACAGCTACCCTACACAGCTATGGAAGAAAGAACTATACCCGCACAGCTACCCTACACAGCTATGGAAGAAAGAACTATACCTGCACAGCTACCCCACAGCTATGGAAGAAAGAACTATACCTGCACAGCTACCCTACACAGCTATGGAAGAAAGAACTATACCTGCACAGCTACCCTACACAGCTATGGAAGAAAGAACTATACCTGCACAGCTACCCCACAGCTATGGAAGAAAGAACTATACCTGCACAGCTACCCTACACAGCTATGGAAGAAAGAACTATACCCGCACAGCTACCCTACACAGCTATGGAAGAAAGAACTATACCTGCACAGCTACCCCACAGCTATGGAAGAAAGAACTATACCCGCACAGCTACCCTACACAGCTATGGAAGAAAGAACTATACCTGCACAGCTACCCTACACAGCTATGGAAGAAAGAACTATACCTGCACAGCTACCCTACACAGCTATGGAAGAAAGAACTATACCTGCACAGCTACCCCACAGCTATGGAAGAAAGAACTATACCCGCACAGCTACCCTACACAGCTATGGAAGAAAGAACTATACCTGCACAGCTACCCTACACAGCTATGGAAGAAAGAACTATACCTGCACAGCTACCCTACACAGCTATGGAAGAAAGAACTATACCTGCACAGCTACCCCACAGCTATGGAAGAAAGAACTATACCCGCACAGCTACCCTACACAGCTATGGAAGAAAGAACTATACCTGCACAGCTACCCTACACAGCTATGGAAGAAAGAACTATACCTGCACAGCTACCCCACAGCTATGGAAGAAAGAACTATACCCGCACAGCTACCCTACACAGCTATGGAAGAAAGAACTATACCTGCACAGCTACCCTACACAGCTATGGAAGAAAGAACTATACCTGCACAGCTACCCTACACAGCTATGGAAGAAAGAACTATACCCGCATAGCTACCCTACACAGCTATGGAAGAAATATACCTCACCACCACAGAAGGACAGCTGGGAGGCAGAACATTGTTGAGAATTGACTTTTGTGTCAACTAGTAAGCCGGATAGTGGCCTAGTTAGGGTCTGGCCTTTCAGTGAGTAAAGTAGTAGTTCCGTTGGGATCCGGTATTATTTGGAATCAACAAGATTAGTTTTGTTTTTGTTCTCAATATAAAAGGCCCTGGCTATTGTCAGTGGGGGACAGCACTGTCTGACTTGAGTCTCAGCAACCACATCAATCCTTCCACTGACCCCTTCCTTTTTGCCTTTGTTACGTTATTACTGCAGAATTTTAGCTGACAAAGAGACCCACGATAGAAGAAAGATGTTTCACAACAATAACAGAGTAAGAAGACCGTATTACAAGATAAGTGACAGCTCATTGGGCAGGTCTGCTGTAGTCAGCACTTAGAACACGGGACTTTCTCTCTCCTTTTCTTCCCCTTCTCCATTTGCTCCTCTCTTTCACTGCATCCATTGCCTGTCTGATGAGTTAAAGTACACACACCTGAGGGACCCCGGCAAATGAAGAATACAGGGTTTAAATGGTTAATCAAGAATCAACTGTGTATTGTCTATGGTGTCCTCCATTTTGTAAAGTGCAGTCCATGAGCCGAGGGGCCACAATAGAACCATTTACCCAAACCCTGTTAAACAACCAGGCACGGCTGCTGTGTTTTTTAAGTTGAACAGTTCTGCAAAGAAATAATGTAATTCCTGTTTGGACTGTAAACATACAAGTCTGCATCCTTCCCTCTGGAGACAACAATCAAGAATGGAACAAAGAGTTTCTAAGAGCTAAGTTGGTAGAGTAAAAAACAAACAAACAGACAGTAGAGAGTAGAATATCTTGCTTCATCAATGTGTCTTACCTGGTGTGTTGAGGAGACGGGACTTCCTGCAGTGGTAGGACAGTTCCTGTTCACAGTGCTCTGATTGGCTGATGATGGCTGCAAGCTGCTCCTCCTCAGACGAGTAGTCAAAGTGGACTTCATGCTGATTTCTCCCGGGGAACGCTCGTACTCTCGTCAGCTCTGTGTTGTTATGCTGGATCACCATCCATGTCTTTTCATCTGAGGGGTAATGTCAGACAGAGAGAGAGAGAGAGAGAGAGAGAGAGAGAGAGAGAGAGATTACTGAATGTAAGTGAGAACATGAGAAACAAATGGTAATCAGTATTCACATTATGCAAATGTTAATGATGCTAAATGATGTGGGGAAATGCTCCACACGTCCCAAACTCTTCTCCCTTCTGGCTCCAAAACTATGGAATGCACTTCCCATTGCAATCAGAACTACAGACTCACTCCCAATCTTCCGCCGTAGTCTGAAAAGTGAAAACCCACCTCTTCAGACTCCATCTTAGCCCGTAGCACTTGCCGTAGCCTCATTGACCTTACAGGCGTATGCAAAGGCTCAATATCTACGCTGCTACGCTTTAGCTCCGAGATGAGGTTCCGTGTCAGGATATCCCTGCACAGGTTGGAATGGGCTCTAGCTGGGTCGAGCCCATCCACGAACAGTATCAAACAGTACTCTTTTTAAACAAGAGCTTACAAAGCATTTACTTTTGGAAAAAAGTACTGTTTGATACTGTTTTGCCACTGTTTATGGACGGGCTCGACCCAGCTAGAGCCCATTTCGACCTGCGCAGGGATATCCTGACACGGAACCTCAGAGTCATCTCGGAGCTAAAGCGTAGCAGCGTAGATATAGAGGTTCCAAACGGAGCTAGCTCAACGTATGTAACTTAGATAGCATTTCATGTAGACATAGCACTCTATAGTATATACGCAAAGTTTCAATATATAGATATTCCACTGTTAGGTTCTTAACTTACGTATGATTCATGATTACCATGTTTTTGTTCTTGCTTACTGTAAATCGCTCTGGATTAAGAGTGTCTGCTAATTTATAAATTGTGGGAAACAAGGGGGAGGCATGTCAGTTCTGACAAATTATCTCAGACTTCTCCTGACAACGAGTCTTTCTTTGGAACAGATTTAATAATAGTCTGGCCCCCAATCAAAGTCACTGAGTTACTGAATGTGACCATGTGAACATGTAATTGCTACAGGGTGGAGGTGTGTGTGCGCGTGCATGCGTGCGCGCATCACACACACACACACACACACACACACACTCACACACACACACACACACACACACACACACACACACACACACACACACACACTTACTTGTCATGTTGCAGTAGATAAGCTGGGGTTTGATTGGTCCACTGCCATCCACATCGATGTAGTAATGCCCCGACGTGTTGCCTTTATGTTTATAGGCCTCACATGATGGCTCATATACAGCTGAGGACACAATTTAATCAAGCTCAGGAAAATCAACAGTAACATCATCGCAGCACCATTGAATGACTAAGTATAAAATAGAGTTTAAGTGGTTAACTCAAAATGGTTAACTCGGAATATATAAATATAACTAAATGGAACAATTTTCCTGTGTTTTACTAAGTATGTCAGTGGTAATGATGTTCAAATGCTATCCTCGGTGGATTGTCAGGCTGCAAAATAATCGATCCATTTCAAGTTTAAGAGAAATTCCTACACTATTGTACATTCCTATTGTACAGTACATTCCAAGACATTCCCTTGGTATGGTGTGTGGGGGGGAACCTCTCTTGTGTTTTATGGATTTGACAAGCACTAAGTTGCCATTAAATATCTGAGTAATGATCTCCTTACAGGACTGTGTGGCTTGATTCAATAAAAGCACAATACATAGTTCTTTAATTGCACTCACCCATGCTAGCCCGTAGCACTTGCCTTAGCCTGACGACCTTAAAGGCGTATGCAAAGGCTCAACATATCTAACTCAGATAGCATTTTGATGTAGACATAGCACTATATAGTAAATATGCATAGTTTCATTATATAGATATTCCACATTTAGGTTCTTAGCTTACGTATGTTTCATGATGACTATTTTTTGTATACGTTTTGTATCAAGTTGTGAAACAGGATATATATAATATTTTTCTTTTAGTTAAAATGTTCAAAGCTACGGTATATTAGCAACATTCAGTTTAGACACATGGACATTTACTCAGTAAATATAAATAATCTTTGAACTGAGCCAATTACAGACAACCAGGTCTTAATCTTGGCTCCGGTTTCTTACAGGAGTGGCAGGTGGCTCCTCTGTAGCCACTGTTGGAACAGTTACAGTGGAAAGTGCTCCATGATTGAATACATCTGCTTCCATGCTCACAATGACTGGGCGAGCACCTGAGAGAGAGAGGAGAGAGGAGAGAGAGAGAGAGAGACAGAGAGAGAGAGAGAGAGAGAGAGAGAGAGAGACAGAGACAGAGAGAGACAGAGAGAGAGAGAGAGAGAGAGAGAGACAGAGAGAGAGAGAGACAGAGAGACAGAGACAGAGAGAGAGAGACAGAGAGACAGAGAGAGAGACAGAGACAGAGAGACAGAGAGGGGGTAGACAGAGACAGATCGTTTATTTGTTGTTAAAACAAACTTTCTAATGTGTGAAGTGTGCATGTGTGAAGAGGATTCTTCAGGAACGCCTTTGGCAATGCATGAATAAAACAGCTGCAAGTGAACATAACAAGACTTCCATTCTCCTCTTTCAACATTGAGAGAAGCACAGCTGTGTTCTGAAATGTGCACAGAAGGCATGGTTCGAAAATGTTAAATTTCAGTGAACCTTGTAGAACAACCCGTGAGGCTACATTGTGTATATTCATTGCCTCAGGTATGCTGCAACTGAGGGGGGGGGGGGGGGGGAATTAGGGGGCGGCCGGCTGTCACCTCGCCTCAGGGCCCGTGGAACATTCTAACCACCACTGCTCCCCATCCACTGCAGATGTGCTGGTTATATTAGAAATAATTGATTAAAATAATGTTTTATTTGTTCAAATGAGTCCTAGGATGTAGTTTTAAAGAGGAAAAACTTTACTGAAGATCTGCATGCTATTTATCTGTTGATGGATAGCTTCTATTGTGAAATGCATAATGTGAGAATGTGAAAGGGAGAGTCAGCAGTCCAAAAAACAGCTGAGCTCAGATGCGATCAACATATGCATCCTTCGTATTGCTGCTTTCTCTGAGAGATGGAGTGGCTCTCAGAAGGATCAGAGGAATATTTGCTGCATCTCTATAGATGGACTTTGACTTTGACCATTGCTTGAACTATATTGTCTGCTTGAGATGGCAATCCCATCTGCTGTTGTCATCATTTTACTGTAAATCACTGTGGATAATAGTTTCAGGTTCAAATTTAAATGTTTGATTTCTAAGGAAAAGAACAAGGCCCAAGGCCTTGTTAATACTGAAACCAGATATAATCATTAAGGAAAGTTTATGCATGTACTATGTAAACTCTTAATTTCCATATTCCAGCCTTTCAGTTGCAAAAATAATTTGGGGACCCCCCAAAATAATTTGGCGACCCCCCGAGGGGTCACGACCCACGGGTTGAGAACCCCTGCTATAGAATGATACAAACATAGTGTTATTATGTTGTAGCCTGTATCAGAGTGCTTGTTCCACTATACAGTACATCTCTAGGGTGCCTGGCTTACAGTACGAGGCAGGAGAGAGTTGCAAGCTTAACTCTTAACTAACACAGTCCACTGTAAATCTCTCATGAGGGCCAAGCTTAACTAACAGGTTTCTGACTCGCGGTGTGGATCATAGCGCTTATATCCAATCTCTCCAGGTTTTATTGTTGCCTCTGGCTAAACTGACAGCATATGCCATTGCTTGTGGGCTAAACCATTATTGGGAAAGCTACACTATATACTGCAAAGTCCTCTGAAACCTTTACATTCAGCACGAGAGAGAGAGAGAGAGGTAAAAGGTGAAAGGTGAAAAATAAATACAAGGCGACAAAGAAAGACAATAGAGGTGGCGACAGAATGGGGGTAAAGGTATTATATGTATTTTTATCCTTCCTTTATCTGCACCCGCTCCTAGACACACACACACCCACAAAAGGACAGAAAAAGCATTTCAAATAACAATGGCACCATGAAAGGACAACCTGTGTGTGCGTGCGTGCGTGCATGTGTTCATTAAATTAAAACGCATCAGACTGACCCGAGATTGAAGAAAACCTTGGATAATCTTCCTCCCTCTCTCCAATTGTATGTGTGCATGTGACTGTTATGGTGTATTCCATGGTGTATTTTTAAGTTGCATGATGAAGGTCTGTCTGAAAGGTCCTTTCCTACTAATAACAGAGCCAAGCTGCATTAGTCTCACTTCAAAACACACACTATTCACAGACACACTGTAAAATCCTCCAGGTGAATATAACTCCGACAGTGGGTTAGGGTTTTTCTTTTTACATTGTCCGAGTTAAATGAACACAGGATTTTACAGGCAGACAGATAATAATGCATGGCTCCGCACACATCACACACACACACACACACACACACACACACACTGGGCTACATCAGGTCCACACATACGTCACACACACACACACAATACTTTCTGAATACAGAATACAGTCAGAATACAGTCAGCCATGATATCAGAGAAGGGATTTCAGCACCTGGACAGCAACTAACCCATGCCATCAGCCTGAGAAAAGATTTCAGAACCTTGGACAGCAACCATTCATTCTGACCAGACACAATAAATCATGTGTTGATATATCTCAGAGACTTTACAAATATCATCCCCTGGGACCTTGTCAGGATTGGGGTGTTATTGTGATCATGTTTTATTTCTCCACCCCTCAACACCCCCCACCCCCGCCCACATACACACAAAGAAAAGGCCAATTGGCTTTATGTCTTCATGCGTGTTGGGAGGCTGAAAGCGATCCACTGTCAAGTGGATACAAGCTGGTACTTGCAAGCTAAAGCTTGCATGGAATGCTGGTGGCAACTGAGCAGCCGATATTCACTGGAAAGCCCTTGACTCACATTAGCTCTGCTGTCCACAAGGCAGCCACCCACCGGTGGGATTCATGATCTCAAGTGTGCCTCTTATTAGCAGGCTTTTCACAGTACAGCACGGCACACATCTTCCATTCCGTGTGGCAAGGCAGAGATGTATACTGTAGCCTCAGCACAGAGGAGAGAGATACCATCTGTTTTACACAAGGAACCTGTTATCTATACATAATACTGAAACTACACCGCACAAAACGTATAAATTGGCCATTTGGTTACATTTATAAACTCTTAGTTACAAATGGATAAAATAACAATCAAAATGATTTAATTTGTAAGTCCTATCACATGTGCAAATATTTATATTGAGTGTGCAATTTAAGGAAAAAGGGCAGAGGAATACAGATGGGGGAGTAAGCTATTATTTATAAGAAATAAAGACCTAATAGAAACCTAATAGAGTTTAGGACTGAAACATGCAACTACAAATAATAAAAACTGCTAAATAAACTGCTTTATCAGCTTTGATCCAGCCTGGTTCCCAGAGAAAACGTTATTTGTTTTTTTCTGCAAAGCACAAGAAGCACTGGACTTTTTTTTTATCACAAAAAACGTTGACATGTAACGTACCGAACCATAAACATAAATGTTGACATGCAACCTGTCAGTGGTTTGCAGAAATGTCCAACAGTAACGTTTCTAATATTATATTACATTATTTTAATACCATTTTACGCTTTTGTTTTTCTCTTCTATGTAAAGCACTTTGCCCTGCATTTTATGTCATGAAAGGTGCTATATAAATAAAATTTATCATTACTATTATTATTATTACTAGTAAGACGCCCTGAGGGCGAGAAGATCACGCTGAAACAACAGGTCTGGGGGCAGTGTCATGCGTGTACAGGGTTTGATGAGGTCTGGCCATATATGGAGCGTATCTTGAGTGTACAAGGTTTGATGAGGTCAGATCGACATACTGTATGGAATGTCAGAACAGGACAGCTTCATATATGGAGATCTAAGGGTGGCAGTGGTGTGTGTATTGAGTGTACAGGGTTAGATGAGGTCAGATGAGGTCAGATCAACATATGGAATTAATTCTGTATTGGCCGTATATGGAGCATGTCACGAGGTGTGACGGACTGACTGACAGGTTTTCATAGTAAACTGCGACCTGCAGTCACAACAAAACGTGTGTTCAGGTGTGGGTTAACTTGTGACTGACCTGTCAATGATGCCACACATGTCAATCTGCAGATGGCTGTAATTTCCCAGTAGCCTTTGCTGCACCAGGATAAGATCCACAGGTCTGCCATTCAGAGTCAGGAACCGCATGCAGCCCTGGAAGACGTTAAAAGGGTTCCTACACTCTGGACTGCTGTTCTCAGCAGGACACCCTAAATAAGAAAAATGTATGACAGTGAACCAATAAAACGGCATAGAGGATAACAACTATCTGCAGCTGGACAACAGTTGGTGAGAAACGGCGTATACTGTAATTATGCCGTTAGTTCTGTCCATACCAATGTGTGTGAAATCACTATACAGTTAATTTGATACTGTATGTATAATGGCATAAATAATGGCCATGTTGCACTATTGAGCTACTGTACAGTATGTCGTGCTAAATCAAATGATATATAAATATGATTTTGTGGTGAAAATGATCCTTTAAGATAATCAAACAACTCCATAATGATACATAGTTAGCCTATACACATTTTGAGGTAGGCATTTCAACTTCAATTTGATAAAAGTTCATGAGATAGAACACTATTGAATACTATTATGGATACCTACCTGTTACTGCAGTGGTGGTCGATATGATTGGCTACTGTCGTCATGAAATCGATATTTCATAACTACAATTACGCAGATTTTGTTTTGTTATAAATGCAGTAGCATACAGTTGTAGGTTCCAGTGTAACCCATTGGAATTTAAAACAGGGGTCAACAGCGCTTGGGTTTATTCATACTGTGTCAAGTCAATAAGCGCTGCTTCATAAATTTACCATGTCAGTGCTTTCCACATTGATGGTATCACATTACCCTTGCCCTGCTCTGGGCTGCAGCACAGAAAATGTTATTCTTATGCTCATTGCGTGTTACATATTTAACAGATTGAGGGTGTGACAGAGGCTCAGCCAGCCAGTGTTTTTGCCTAGAATATGTTACTCAACCTGCAGACGCATGTATTTTGGGTATGTCATTACGACACGGCCTCGACATGGTCGAAGCAGATGGCCGCCCACCTAGAGCCTGGTGGGTCTGCCCGAAGTTTCTTCCAGTAAGTTTTTGGAAAACCGCAAAACTGAAAATCTATTAATGCACCGAAAAATGTCAGTCCTTCTGTCTGTCAGTCAGTCATTCTGTCTGTAGCCCCTAAAATAATTAGATACAATAAGATTGTTTATATAATAATATTTTTATTTGTATAAATATTTTGGGAAATCTCTATGGGCAAAATTAATGGGCTTTGGATCGGTGGAACCACAAATTGGCGCCCACTGCTTTGCCCTATAGGGCTTCAAGAGCAGCTGTTATAAATTAGTTATATTATTCATTCAGGCATGCTGAAAGGTCATCTGTGGTGTTGCCATGTGGTTACCTTTTAAGAGAATGTGCTTGTGTCCACATGTGATGTGGGCGAGTACATGTTACATGCATATCGACACTGTATGTAGAAGATTAATTAAGTTTTAATTTCAAGACTTGATATTAATTAGGCCACAGATGCCCCACTATGGACCCCACTCTAAAAAGTGTTAATTGAGTGTAAAAATTACAACAATATGAAGCCGTAATGGTCCTTTGTTTTCATTTGTATGCTCGCTGCATTACAGACCAATAAGCGTCCATTTGGTTTCTAACTATCAATCATTTAGATGGGTGCCCCTGCAGGTCTCTGGGCCCCAAATTAAGAAGCAGTGTCTTATGTAAAGTAATCAAACAAGATAGGTTATTGACAATACCAGAATAGCTCTGGTGATAACTGAGCATCTCCATGGCTTTTATGTAATCAGAAATGGGCACATCAGCACTTATTCACAGCAATTGAAATTAATGAAATATACCTGTGGGGTTTATTTTTATGGCTCAATATGAGTTTCTCCAACACAGCATGAACTATATTACAGTAATTACTCATGGTTTATAATTTTACAAAATGGGTAGTACTTAAAGTCAGTGCAGCCCATTCAGGCTCATTCTGAGATCTACTGTAGATAGTGACTTGACTATTGGATTTGATAAGCAAAGTGCATGTGTGCATGTTATCATGCTCATATAAGACGCATGTCTCCAGTCACATCTAGTAATAATTTAATTGTACTATTTGATGTAACATTAGAGACTGAAAGTAACCGTAACTATTACTTTCATGCTACAGTAAAGCCCAAAGATAAATTACAGTTACATTATGCAGTGTAAGTTTAGTGTTTAATTGAGAGTAATTTTACTGTGTAATTTTAATTGGATAACTGACTCCCTCAAAAAAACGATGAACCACCTCCAACTGGTTCAAAGTACTGTATAGGCCTACTGCAGCTACGGTTCTTACAAGAACCAGAACCTGTTCTTGCCTCACTGCACTGGCTACCCGTGGCAGCCAGTGCATTTTAAATCATAGAACGGCTTGCACCTGCTTACATCTCTGACCTTCTGACCCGTAAGAGGTCCCTGCAATCTTAGATCTGCTGACAAGCTATTACTCTCGGCCCCCAGGACTAGGTTTGTAACAGAGGGGCAGAAGGGCATTTTGCCGGAAGGGCTCCACACTTGTGGAATAATCTTTGTTGTCTACTTTTAAAACATCTTTTAAAAACGACTTTTTATAAAACTTTAACGAGAGGAATGGACATTGGACAGCTAGTGATGTGCCCCCCCCCCCCTCTCTCTCTAGGTTGTTCTTTTTATTGATTTCACTTGCTGCTTATTTCTGTGAGTGCGAACTGAAGTGTTATACAAATACAGTTTTATCATTATTTGTTTCTTACCGCCAAAGAACAAGGAACTTCCCGTGTTAAAAGCAATAGGCAGGCTGGTGTGAGATGTTGGACCTTCTGTTTTATCCACAGCGGCAGTCAGATGACCTCGTCTCCAGCTCAGCTCTACAGAATGCCACTGTCCGTCATTCAGCCCCTTACCTGACACACACACACACACACACACACACACACACACACACACACACACACACACACACACACACACACACACACACACACACACACACACACACACACACACACACACACACACACACACACACACACACACACACACACACACACACACACACACACACACACACACACACACACACTTGAACCTGCTGTGTCCATGGTCATCACACTGACGTTAGCTCCCAACAGCTCTCTCCGTCAGTCTTGTGATCCTGTTCACGGTTTGATTCATCTTAAGACTGACCTGTGCTGAGCTCCACAAGGGCCCTGTCGCTGTCAGCCTTGTGGATCTGAACACGGAGGCTGGCCTCGTCCAGGTACAGCCAGACTGCGGCCTTCAACTGCGGGAGGTCATAAGTCAGCAGCAGCCCGGCATTGTTCCACGTACGGAACTGGAGGCCCACTGTCATGACCGCCGGCGCTGCTAACGCCGGCGCTCCCGGCAGCTGTAGGAAGCTGTGGGAGCCTGTGAATGTCACGGCCACCGAAATTGGCTCAACACAAGAAAAGGTCACGTTGCCCTGAGGGAGTGAAACACAGAAGAGGGAGGTAAAAGAGGTGGGGACGCTAGAGGAGGGACAGGAAAACTGATTATGAAAGAGATAACAAAACATGAATATTAATTAGTCGCAGTTGTGACCCGATGTCACTAGGGGTCTCATCAGCAAGTCTGATGGGACGGGATACGGATAATTAACACCCATATTTAGAATCAGCATGAGCGAAGCAACATCAATGTCCTACAACATAGCTTAGGGGTCAGTGCCTGTGTTAGGTAAGAGAGTATATGAGAGAGAGAGAGAGAGAGAGAGAGCCTTGACTGTTGGTAGGGACATTAAAACTTGCTGAGTCAACAGCAGTGATACATCATCATCCATATTCCCAATCCGGGACCCCATACGATACATATCTGCTGAAAAAGCACCAGTTACACAATCTGCTGTTGAAAGGACCAACTAGCTACTGCAATATAATTATGGTCTAGGTTCAGTCTACATCAACAAGGGCCAGCTATCACAGTATAGCGCATGTGTTGAGGTCAAGATTTCCATTGGGTATAAGATGAAACAATTGGCGCCAGCCCTTGCAACCACTCTCCCTGTTTCATATCTCCTACTGTAATAGTTTGCTAGCTAGTGCAAAATCAGATCAGGCAGAAAATAGAATAATAATAAGTGTCAAATTACAATACTTCCATTGCCCCTGTAATATTTCTGAGAGCGGTCATTGTGAGAATAAAAAAAGGATCCAACATGCACCTGTGACTGAGCTGTCCAAACCATCATGAGCTAAAAGACTGTATTGCATAATTCATCAACGTATGAGAAAAAGAAAGAAATCGTGTCAACTTTTAATTCACCTTCTTCCACTCCTGTCTTTCAAGCAACTTGAAAGAGACTTTCTTAATGAGCCGCCTTGAATCTGCATGACAGATATCAGTAAATTACCAACTGGAGAATGTGTTTTATACTCCTTAAAGTAGATCAAGTCATAAGAGATTGCATTGTTTGTGACAAATACTTTACATGTCTGTCTTCCACTGAACTGAAAATACATTAAAAAAAACAGATGGAAATAATAAAATCCCATAATAACGACACACTAAAACTGAGGATGCCAAGTAGAAATATTGTATCCATTATGGCTGAATCCATTCTAGAATAATAAACTGACTACTGCCAGTGTGCATGCCGCCCTCACCTATTTGCTTAATGTCTCATAAGAGCGCTCTGCAAAGTACCACAATGCAACAAATAACCAGAATGGATTATTATGTAATATTTCTTCTGGAATAGGTTTTAGTTATCGTACATACCATCGTTCAGACGTTGCACTGATTTCTAAGTCATGTAGGTAAAGTATTTGGAGTGTGGAATATTTATGACATTAACTTAAATACATATTAGCATACAGTATATATGCTGTCTGACAGCAGAATAAAAAATTATCCTGAGCCATATTACTAAAATTGCATCAATCAATCGGTACACAATTAAGATCGGTTATTCTCCCATTAGCCACAGTAACTGGTAGCTTTAATATTCCAGAGGATGAAAGACATAACTTGGGGGAGATGCATTTTATGTTTTACTATCCTTTTTACAGTGATCTGATAAGCTCTTAAATAAGCTGATTATACTGGATGGTCTGGACATGTTTCACCCAGTAGATGACATTTAATGAAGGTATCTACAGTATATCTATAAATTACCGAAACCTGTGAGTGTGCGCGTGCAATGTCTCTCCTGGGCATAACTCAGATACCATCTGACCGACTGTCTTCAAACTTGCCGTGTGTGTCGCCAATGACCAGGGGATGGTTTATGCCCAGTGGGAATTGCACACAATGTCTGTATCCGTGTCTGCAGGGTCTGTCTGTCTGTCTCACATGCATGCATGTACTGTACGTACATCATCAACACATCATCAGCAGTTTTTGACGACACCAGGGATCACTGTATGCATGTGTCATTGATGGAAGAACAATGGGTATAACATGCTCTTAACAATATGAACATATACTGTACTTTAAAATGTGTTTTTGATCACAAACAAGAATAATGCCTACGTGGGCTGGGCGTCTAATGAAACAGGACATTTAAGTAAATTAAAATATATCAATCATTTACATTAGTTCCACTACAGGGTGGAGTTTGTGCTGAGAAGTCTTATAGTTAATTGGCAAGATATTAACATCAAGTCCTTGTGTGGGCTATTTACATGACTGACATAAACCTGATGTGGCTCTAATGTTATTCTAGTGCCTTTCCCATGAGGCTAGTTAAAATATACCTTCTAGATATGTATACAGTACTGCACAATAATATGGCTAGTACTGCATGTACATAATATCATGTAAATAGATTTAATGTGAACAGCTTTACAAGCACACACACACACACACACACACACACACACACACGCGCCCTGTGCATGTAATCCTACCCAACACACAGGGGAATAATATTTTATCTCTGAATTAAATCGGTTTATTTCCACTCTGTTCCTGTATACTAATGAATGAACATTTATAAATATTTGCAGATCTAGTTCTCCACAATGTCATCTTAGGGAACACATTATGTTAATGGCTATGGACTAAGCATTTTGAGACGTATAACAATCCTTTATACAACTTTGTTCTGTCTGTCTGTCTGTCTGTATACAACACGAGGTAATACCTCAAATGCATAGAAATAGTAATATAGGATCATAGATCATAGAACCTGTCATCAGTCTAAACAGTAGAATAATAAAATCACACTTGTGTGAAGTGAGGGGCGCTCTTATCATCATACATCACATTCCGTGCTCAACCAATCAAATCATCACAAATATCATTTTGGCCAATCACTTTTAGCGTCTTCACTTTCCTGCCCTCACTTTTATCTTCTTTGCTCAGCCAATCAAATCATCGCTATGGGGTGATCAGCCAATCTTCAGCCAATGTTTGTGTTCACAAAGCTGGGCATAGCCCCTCAAAAATAATAATCAGTACATTGAAACTATACGGATGCCAGGTCTGCAAATGACCTGGCATCACAAGACAATATCCTAAAGGTACTGAACCAAACTATAAACTTACCACTGCAGTGACTTGTTGGTCATTCTGTTTGGCCAGCTCAACCATGTTAACGCCATTGTAGAGCAGGTTTTCCATGCAGCCATAGAAGTTTATCTTGTAGCTGTCGGGCGTCTGGTGACTACGGCCCTGGGCTGCCCCCACAGTCAGCTGCTTGGGGAAAACAACAATTATCACCGTTAGCAGAAATCTTGTATTTCCATATTTTATATTTTTATGTTTATGTTTCCATATTACTCTATTGTATAATTCGTAGTATGACAGTGCTGCGCAAATGTAGTGAGTCTAGACGATCTACAAGCTCACAACGCTATCTTTGAAAAATGTTGAACATTTTGAAATGTTTTCACCTATAGCGACCAAATGCCCAAAACACGGACGCCAGGTTCAAACTGCGGTTAAATCTGTCTGTGGGTTTTCTGAAAAACCTATGTTTCTATGTCGTCCACACACACACACACACACGTAATAATTTCCTCACAGTGTTATTTTGAGGGGTGCACACCGCTCAGAGCCCTGACGTCACATCATTTGGATCGATCCCACTTTTAGACCAGTGCAGCCCATGCGTAAATCCAGGCTTTCATTTTTCGCGCAGACAAAATGAAAGCCTGGGTATCGAGGCTAGATTCATTAGAACACAGGTTCTCTTTTTCCATTTGCTGAAAGTAACTGTTTTAAACTGAAATGAACGCTGGATATATCATGAGTTTTACAGGCATCCCAAAGAGCCGATTTAGACTTTGCGATAGGCGGTCCGACCCACCTGGTTCACGTGCCAGTGACTGAACCCTGCTGGCACCGGGACCCTGCGTGTGCTTTGATCCACGGTGAAGCTCAGGTGAGAGTTCAGCTGCTGCACTGCCACATGATGCCAGTGCTGGTCGTCCAGCAAGCTGCCCAGGGAAACAGGGGGCAGGCTGGCAGCGGACAAATTGCTACCTGAAACAAAGCAGAAAGTGGACAGGGGAGAACGTGGAGGAAGGGGATGAAGGAGGAAGAATAGAAGTTGAAGGGTGAAGTGAGGACGAGAAAGGAGAAACCACAGTCAGTGCTCTTCTACCCGTGCAGGAGTAATGCGTTATCCCTCTGTGGGTCATAGGGTTTCATCGACCCCGTCACCCCGTCAGGAGGAATTCATTTTTGTGGTCGTTACTTGGTCTGTTGAAATAAAGACAAATGGCTATCTGAGTCTGCACATGACAATCTTTTAAAACAGGTTTGCAGCGTGGCATGCACACCCAGGGGTGATTGTGGTTAATTTGGCTTAGTTTAAACAGTCTTTTCCTTGAAAAGAAGTTATAAGTGACAGCTTCTGCAGAATATATTCACCTTCCAGAAGCTTAGGAGGCCAGATGACCAAAATCACCCTCTATCATCTCACCAGTTGACCATGACCACTGCACCCCTTATGGTTTTGGGAGAAAGGGCCTACATTAAATATGAATTAGATATTCTTTGCAGGGAGCCAATTAATCAAGGAATAGAGAGAGAGAGAGAGAGAGAGAGAGAGAGAGAGAGAGAGAGAGCAGGGACAGAATTATTTGTCTCAGCCAATTCATGCCAATTCACTATTCGATCACACTTTAGATGAATGAAAATGACAGGTGTATCAATAGGAAGGACCTGTGTTTAAACACAGCAATAAGCTCATGTTAAGATGCTTGAAGGAGGTGCTAACCATATGGCACCTCTTGTTGCTAAGTGACCATCCAAATCCATTTGAAGTGTATAGCACTGTTTTGTTGAAAATGTGAAATGCACAGCAACCACCCTTTAAAATACCTGGAAACAAATAATGCCTGCATGTGTAACCCAAGCCTGCATTTTCACCTACTTAGGCCTACAGTGTGTGCCATGTGTTAAAAAATAGTTCAGCTTCACACTTTAATTTGGTTAAAGTGATAGATCATAATAGAAAGAGCACAAATGTATGTTTCATGAAAATTACATTTTCTTTATCACACGCTAGAAAATCACTAGGTATCGCTACAGGCTTCATACATGTACATGCCAAAGGCAACCAAAATCTACACAGATGTATTCAGCACAATCACCTGTGCACATAAAAGTAAGTATGACATTTCCATTAGAAATCAATTGTGCTTCATATTGACCAAGGTTATGTAACCAAGGACCATAAATATTGTTCTCCAAAATAATGAAAGTGATAATTAAATTTATGAGTGACATAGTTTTGGAAGATTACATTAAATATAATTGTATAGTATAACATTTTCATACATACAAACAAACAATGCTGCCCACATAACTGTTCAGCTCTGCTAAAGAAGCTACTCCCTGTGGGTGCAGTGGCTTACTGCTCCTTTTATCCGAGTTGAAGGGATTTCCATCAGATGCTATAGTTAGAGTTGTAGAGCCTGTGCTGTACAATGGTTTCATTGTTCTAACATTCCACACGGTTTCCCAAGACAATCAGCTAATCATATTCCACCTGCCACACATCCGGCCTGTCACTCACCAGACTCAGCCATCGTATTTCTCACAAAGGCGATGATGACATGCCTTATCAGTAGACAGCTTGTCGCAGCCGCTTCAGCATTTAATACTTAGACAGCACTACTGCTTGAAATACACCTGGGACGAGATTAATATACAATCTCATTCTATCGCCGCCTTGCACATTGATTGAAAACATCTTGAAACAAGGAGGAAGGGATCGAGCACAAACTGCTAGCTAGAATGGCATTGATGTCTCTCTTCTTCCCCCCCCCCCCCCAGTCAACTAACTGTTCACTAGAAGCCAGCTATTGTCACTGTATGGCTGCAATACAAGGGCTCAGTTCCAGTATAATGTACATTATGAGTCCAGATCCAGACACATTATGTAGCTTTGTCTGGCTTCTCTGACAATGCTGAGGCTCAGGTTGGGTGTAATAAAGAGGCTGGCAGTGCCCGTCTGGCACGAAATTCGGCAATATGGTAGAGGGATATGGGAAACGGTCACTCGTCAAAGGACCTCTGACCTTTAGATCTCCAAATGATATGATTGCATGAATTATATGATCCACTATCCACTCCTGGCATTTTCGTAGCCTGGTTAACCACTCCCCCTTGAAAACGCACAGCATTGACAGACATCCCCTTCAGCCAATCAGCGTGACAAAAAAAGGGACGTCATCTCCACTCTCCAACCAGAGAACGACTTTATGGCTTGAACCCCATCTTCTGGCTGCTTGCAGCTATATTTATTATTATTATTATTCAGTCATTATTGAGCTAATTATTGATTATTGATCATTTGAGATTCAGTGGAATGTTGTATCCCATGCATTAGTATTGTTTTAATGAAAACATTTTACCACTGTATTTTAAATAATTGCTTATTTGGATTTAAAGTAGCTGTCTCAAGGTTCACGGCTTAAGGCGCGAACCATTTTGGTTCCGTTCGTACAACCTTCAGAGTGGATTTCCTGTGTACACAATCACATACTGTGCAATACAGTAAAGTACCAGCATTGGCATAAGAGTTATTGTGGGGAAAGGGACAACGTTGCCGTCTTTGCAGTCATCCCTGCACTGCAGGAATCCACAGCTTGTGATGACATGAAGTAGCGATTGGAGTTGACACTGAACAGGTAATTATAACAGGCCCTGGTGTGAGTGTTGATCCCAGAGCTGAGAATGCTGGACCTGCACAGTAAAATCATGTTGGGTTCATCCAACTCTGAGGATTAACCTGTAAGGGTCCATTCAGACTGATGATTTTACCGAGTGTGTATAATAACTGAAACCTCCAATACGTTTTTTTTGTTTTAATATTCTTGGTAAGGGGAATAAATGTTGCACTCCCTGAGAGAGGCGGACACAGCATTTGGGGGTCATACATACGGAGGAACACTGTTCTAGACTGTGCCGTAAATAATTCACTGACTGATACCCAGCAAGGACAAAAATCATCATATCTATCATCGTTATAACCTTATTTTATCTTGATGGAAGAAACCAGAAAGTCCCAGTCCTCAAGCAGGTGAAGGAGAACAAGATTCTGGCCTTGATTCTGGACACTTCATTAATATAAGATGCTATGTAAATCTATGGCTACAGCACTAATACTAGTACAAACACGCACATGCAGCTTGGTAGAATACACTCTGCTTTTCATCCAATTTGGAGGTTCGTTTCAAATGTTTCTGCATGCTAAACCCGTTCTGTCTCTTTCTGATACCATCTTAATGTCATCTACTGCTTAACACACAGACAGAATAAACTGGCGCAGTACACCCCGTTATATTTATTCAGTGTTAAAACCATTCGAGTGACAGTAAAGAATTGGACTGAATTATGAGCCAGTGGGCTAAATTATAGTCAACTGACAGTTTGATGAATGCAAAACGCAGAGGCAACGGAATGTATTTTGTAGGCATAAATCTTAATAAACCAGACTATTCATGTCTTCGTTTGTGTCTGGTGCTGGCTCATGTCTCCAGCACAATATTATTGTACAATTACAGATAAGAGTAATGTTACTGTTTGGGTGCTGAGGCTCTGACCTTTATAGCCCTGCCTGTTGGTTGCTTTAAATGGTGGCCCTCAATGCGTGAAATGTGATGGATGGACTGAGGACGGCCACAGAAGCAAGGTGGAGACAGAAAGCATCTGGGAATGGAAGGGCGGCTGCTCAGGTGACGAGGGAAGGATGGAAAGAGGAGGAAGAAGAAGAAACAAGACAGGAGGAAGACGGGGAGAACAATGGAAGGATGGAACAATAGATTGAGTCAGACAGAGTATTGTTGATGAGGAGGTGAGCCACGTGGAGTTGGTACAACAGCCTCAGGTTTAACCCTGTCTATGACACATGCAGTGACGTATCTCTGGCTTGGGACAATTCTCGAGCGGCCCAGTCCGTACATGTGGGTCCACGCATGAGTTTTCGCGGTTCTAGAGCATTTTGGTCCGTTTTTTAATCATTTAATTAGTGGGAACACTGGTGCTGTAACTGAGAATAGTCTGGGTTCAAAGTATGGGTGACAACAACAACGTCAGCAATAAGCTCATACATGGCTTGATAAGAACATACTGGAAAATACATAGCTCAGCTGTGGGTGCACCACACCACAGCTGTTGTACTACACAGTAGAACATTATACTTTCTTTAAAGATCTTACTTGATTCGGCCCGACCATAGCCTCGGAAACCCAGACATTTTTATTTCCAGGGAGAAATAGTCCGACCATAATGTGTGCACTAGGCTACAGTACAAACCCAAGAATTGTATTTTCACCTGCATTATTATTGCCCTCCTCTGTTTTTTCCACCACAACAAACAGAACCCACAGCGAGGGTGGGGTGGGTGGGGGAGGTGTGGGGGGGCGGCCGTTCTCATATCGGTTTCGATACATTTTCATGTAATTTCCCAGCCCTAGTTATTAGTTAACACTATGGATATTTAGTGTGTGTCTACTGTGAGTGTGTTGTAGCTTACCTTGCCAGAGGTGGAGCAGCAAGTTCCCCTCCTTCAACTCCAGAACGAGACTGTGTCCTTGCTGTCCCTCGGCAACCAGCAGTGTACCCGTGTTTCTCAATGTCTTAAACTTCAGGGAAATGAGCTCCATGGTGGACGGGCTGGGACTGTAGTCCAAGCTGCTGACACCATCGAAGCTCACCACGTCCGAGGCTACGAATCAAACACAGGGTGGAGGACAGGACTGTCATTTATAACCACAACACAAAAGCACCTATACTATAAGCGACAACCTCAATTCCCTCTAGAGCAGTGGTGCTCAACCTTTTCAGGCTGCGACCCCCCAAAATAATCATATGAGAACTGGGAACCCCCCAAAATAATCACACAAGGTGGTTTGGACCCACAGGTTGAGAACCACTGCTCTAGAGTCTAGAACAGTGGTTCCCGAGTCTCCTGACCCGTTTGACCACGGCAGCCAATTGGCCGCCTGCGTTTTCAAAGCAGGTTCATAATAATCAGCCAATCGTTTGAGTTGACACTATACTCACTCTAGACTCAATAATAAATACATTTGTATGTATTTGAATGTCATTATGAATGTCATAATGACATGTCATTACTGTACGTCACTTATTTATGTATGGCATTTAATGTGGTCAAATCTGGCACCTCCTGAATGTTTGAGCACATATCAGCTGGGCTGCAAACGCAGAAGGTGTGTCCATGTCTTTCCTATAAGAACCTGCATGGTCTGTGCTCCATCATGCTGCCCAGAATCTCCTCCCTCCTGGTGCCCACGCTGTGGAATGACCTCTCCCTCTCACTCAGGACTGCACACTCACACCCCAGTTTCCGCTGCAGTCACCTCGTCAATACCTCACTCCTCATTCCTTGTATCTCTTCTCGTCATCTATTTTGATAGATGCTATGGTATACAGTACTACGCAGATACATGTTGGTAACTTGGTTACTTGTTCACATTATTATAATAAGGACGTATGGTATTATTGTATTTGTCTGTCTTCTTTTTCTTCTTCCGCCAAAGAATGCAGTTCTGGCTTAACCATGCAGTGCAACACGCAGTCCGTTTTTGTGAAACTTGGCAATATGGTATAGAGGGCTATGCCAAATGGTGAGGATGCGAAGCCCACAACCATTGGCCAAAGGGTGTATAGCAGTGGTTCCCAAGTGACCCCCAGGGGTCCTTGAGGGAGTTCCAGGGGGTCAGCTAAATGATAGTTTTGAACCAAATGGACCCTTATGGGTCGGTAACTCAGAGAGTGTACAAATGGAACCAAATGGACCTGTTACACTCTCAGAGTTAAATTAACATTGATTTTACAATAAATTAGGGGTCCCAGAGATAGAAATGCCATTAAATGGGGGTCCGTAGACTAATACATGTCAAACTGGGGGTCCTTGAAATTAAACATGTTGAGAATCACTGCATATCACTGCACATAACTCATGCCTCGTTTGGCCAAAAGCCATGGAACTTGTCTTGACTCATGCAGAACACATCTGTCTGTAAGAGGGGCCAAGGAATGCATCAATAAGACTATACGTTTTTTTTGTTTGGGGTACGAACAGCTGCAATACCACTGGGTGACCTAAAGCGGCATTGTTGAGCAGCCTAAAAGGGCCATTCACACTGAGCACTAACTAAGCTAGCGAGTGGTGTTGTTGAGCAGCCTGCACTGCTCAGTTCACACAGGTATGAATTTTCTTATTGCTTGGCCCCGTGTTATCGCTGCTTGCAGCTATATTTTAGATTTGTTTTTTGTTTGACCAGAAATGCTGAGAATGTTATTGTTTGATAACGGGTTTGATGTCTACTGTAGTTTATTTGAAGCACTGAATTGTTATTCTTTTCACTCAGTAAATAGTGTTTAGCTTGATTATGATCCAAGGACCTAAGCGTGTTAATCTGTACTAAAATTTCCATAACATGTGCATGAAGAAATTCTAATTTAGATGCAAACAGCTGATCCAATCCCTTTCTTGTTATGACTTCAGAAAAAATAATTGTGTGAACAGCATCTGCTATTCTTAATAGAAAATCAGTTCAGCCATAATTGATTTTCTTAATCAAAATGTTGCACAAAATAATTCAGATAATAATCCAACATTGTGAGGCTTTTCAACATTCAAATTCAAATTATGAATGAATAGCCAATGGGTGCATTAGTATTTCCCTTACAACAGCAATGTCTAATAAACGTGAATAATCTTAACTTAACTTTAAAATACGTCAAATCTGGATGGCCTAGTAATGTGTTGTAAGTTTAAGCTAAACCATATAATTGGCACAGGCTATTATGTAACAAAAGTGAAACTATTTTATATGTAATCATTTTTGTTTTATTTATGAGCCAATGGCAATGACTCTAATTTGCCATACTGCAATACTTTTCTAAATTTACATGACATTCATGTCTTCTGCTTTGTCTTGTCTCAAATACATTTTCATTATTTATTAATGATAAGGTACTATACAAGTCCTCTACTCCAGCAGAACGTTTCTGTTCATCTTATATTAATTGGCTTAATGGAACATTTAAGGGATTGGCTGGCAGGCGGACCAAGTCGTCGGGTTGGACCGCATGTTGTCACACTCATGTCACTATGACATAACCATATAAGGACTTCCCAATGCAGTTACACCCAATTATGGAGTGTGTTGTCTAACCTCAATGTGTCGTCATGGTATCAGCAAACCAATCAGTCAGCTTCATGTATGGGCACAAAAGGGGGCATGCCCATATATGGGCATGTACTGATGACATCAGCGATCTCTATATATGGGCATAAAAGGGACAAGGACTGACAGATACAGAGATCCTGTTGTCCAGAGCCACATATCCCAACGCTATGCCCATAATATACAGTATGGTCATGTGCATATGGCACAGACAGACTTCAAACTTGGCGAACGCAGCGGCAAGGACTTGAGGGATTGCGTTGCCCGCCGACAAGTTGTTCGGATGTCCACAGGTGCCTCTAGTTGGTCTTAATTAGAATGTAAGAAATAATGCAAATTACAATACAAGGCCAATATCTGAAAGATTTGGCACAATATCAAAGAGTAAAAACAAAAGTTGGTATTGGAGTCAGCCAACAGATAAGAAAATCCGAACACATCTATTCATATCATAATTTAGAGCGGCTCCTTGAAAAGGGGCAACAAGCAAGAAAACAGCTGTAAAAACTAGAAACTCAATTCATCAACACCGCCATTAGACTCATGATAAACAACAAATAATAATGTTATTCTTTTGTACCAGAAGGGGAGAAATCCAGTCGTCTACAGAGTGGACATTTATGGATGAAAGTAGAAATTCAAGCAAACACGGCATGTATGGACAATGATGAAGTGCATCCTCACTTTCAGCTGTTACGACGGGGATAATGAGCACAAGACTAAACAAATTACACTGCACCATATGTTATGTAGCTAAGGCACCGCAATAATAGGTTAATTTCACAAATAGCATTTGCAGTCTGATTTTAACGACACTTCTAATATAGCTCATCTGGTGTGTAATGACTAATAGCTGAGACAATGGATGTTTTGCCAGCGTTCTCGCTGTCATTACAAGTGCTCCCAGCCGTCATCTCAAAGCAGACAGGACACCTTCATGGTAGACTGGTCCTCAATGTGGCGTGCGGGGAACCCCAGGGGTCTTTGAGAGGTGTTCCAAGGACGTCTCCATGTAGCTAAATGACTGATACTTACTGTAGGAACCAAATGGATTTACGGGTCTCTGAGAGTGTACAGATGGACCCAAGGACTTTACGTTGTACTGTAGCTTGGGGTCCCAGACATAGAAGTTTGATTAAATGGGGTTCCGTGGCCTAAACACATTTTGGAGATTCCTTGAAATGAAAGAGAATCACTACGCTAAATAATGGAAAGGATTGGAGTGGACTTACTGTAAGGACAGCCGTATGTCTCCAGCCTCAGTCCGATGCGTCCGTTGGGGTTCCAGTCCAGAGGGATGAGGCGGAGGTAGCGAGCTATCACTGGCTGCTGGAGCTTGTGCTGCACCACGCTGTCTGCATTGCTGTTCCCTGGGAAGGCCTGGACAGACACACAGACACATGTTAGCACCACGCTGTCTGCATTGCTGTTCCTTGGGAAGGCCTGGACAGACACACAGACACATGTTAGCACCATGCTGTCTGCATTACTGTTCCCTGGGAACGCCTACGAACACACAGACACACGTTAGCTAGCATAGCATTCTTTTCATTAATCCACCCATCCGTCCAAAGTTCAAGGTTGGACTTAATTGTTACATCTTGTGTACAGGTACATAAGAGTAAAACTTATTTTTGTTCGGCTTCCCTGAGACAATGCAGCAGCATAGATAGCGTTATATTAAAAAACAAACAAAAAATAATAATAAAACAGCAACCACAGCTAACAAAGGGATGGAAAAAAGATTGCTAGAAAGAATTGTAACAGTACATGTGCATGTTTACCCTGTAGTAGCAAAGCACAAAGATAGCTTGTGTGTGTGTGTGTGTGTGTGTGTGTGTGTGTGTGTGTGTGTGTGTGTGTGTGTGTGTGTGTGTGTGTGTGTGTGTGTGTGTGTGTGGAGTCAGTGGACCACATCACCAGTACGAATCTATTAGTGCTTTGATGTATTTGTTGAAATAGTACACATTTAGTTAGAGCACTAACCTGCAGTAAGGGACATTGATCCTACTCTTTTCTTTCTCCTCCTCTGCCACCACTTACACTATCTTCTATCATCAATTGATCATCCACTTGAAGTTGATACTGACAAAGATTAGAGTTCAAACTGCAGAATAGTTGGACCACCTCTGTTAACTTCTTCAAGGTTCTAGTCCATTTAAACTGAGCTACAGTTGCGCTGTACCAGTGCAGTGTGTGCGTGTGCGTGTGTGTGTGTGTGTGTGTGCGCGTTCATGCAGCACCATTGATCAATATACCCTCAGCCTTATTCTGCCCCTATCTGAGTCTGTGTTAAAAGACTAATGGCCTCCATTTCCCAATCAGCTGGCTTTAGGAAACCAATTGGATCCTCTGCTTGACAAGCAAATAGCACTCCCCCTCCCACACCAACTCTCAAAGGTCACATTTGTGTGGGTGTGCACACTGAACACACTGAACACACTGCACACCCATATGTTCAAGCACCTGCTGCCGTTCTTCCATACTGGACAAGTTGTGAGACAAAAACATCGTAAGTATTGGGTTCATGCATTCAACATTGATTATTGTAAGACACTGTACACATACAGTACAATACAGCTATTACAGCAAAAGTATAGACAGTCAAATTATTGTACTTCAAGCTTTCTCAACAGTGTAGATAATAAAAATTATCATTATTATTATTAGGCCTACAGTATGTATTATAAGCTATCAAGAATAGAGATGCTAAGGGGCACGGTAGCACAGTTGGTAGTGCTGTCGCCTCACAGCTAGAAGGTCCTGGGTTCGATTCCCGCTTAGGGCGCTGTGGGTGCTGGCGGCGTGTTTCCTCCTCCGCGTCGTCAGTGCCCATACCCGAAGGCGGGGTTGGCGAAAGGGCCATTCTGTGTGGAGTTTGCATGCATGTTCTCCCCGTGTCCCCTAGGGTAGGTACCCTCACAAAAACATGCAGTAATCCTGGTCTCTAAACTGCCTCCCCCTTGCCAGCCGGGGCGCCTGATGGAGGGGAAAGGAACTGGTTGGAATAACGTGTTCCTTCCACGCGCTACGTCCAACCAGGGAAACTCCCCCCAGTCAGGTGTAAAGGAGCAACATGGACACTCAAGCATGAAGGAAGCATGAGTTAAGTCCGTTGCTCTCCCCAGGTTGGCGGAGGGTGTGTAGAGCCCAGGATCACATTAGATGATTGACACAGGGGTGAAAAATGGGTTACAAAATCGTGGGATAAAAAAATATATATAAAAAAAAAAAGAATAGAGATGCTCAATAGAAACTAAATATAAGAAATGCATGAATAAGGTATTGCACAATGTGTGTATGTGTGTATGACTATACAATTTACATTTTGCCATGAGGTCATGCAATGACAAGTCACATGGCTAGCTTAATTATTCATTAGAGTTAAGGCATGTGGGAAGAAGATATTGAATCCTATGCAGTGGTGGCAGTAAATTGAACATCCTAAGTGGAGTATTATACTGGCCGGAAAAAAAGTGTGATAGCATCTGCCCCTGAGCGTGCTGCTGAATATAGTCCTGCTGCTCTGGTAGCATTTGCCAGATGGTAGCAGAGTAATAGGTCCATTGCTGAGGTGACTAGGAGGAAGAAAGGATGTAGTGGCACCGCTTTGGCGACAGTGTCCACATGCTTACACGGTACACCTAGAACTCACCTAACCCCGGCGCATTATGCTTTAGGGTGGGGGATGGCTTATATACTATATCTGTCAGACTACTACAATAGCGTAATAAAACACACACACACACACACACACACACACACACACACACACACACACACACACAGTTTTGGCAACAACAAAAAGGGGGTAAAACTTGTTCTGTTTATATGCTGCCAGAATATGGAATGCCCAACAGAAAAAAGGGTCACTCTTTACCCTCCTTCAAAACGAGCCTAAAAGAGCACCTACTGCAAATTAGCCCTTCGCTAAGTCCCTCCTCAACCCGTCGTTGTCCAATAGGCATGTTAGCAACGGTTACTAAGTGAGGAGACTGAGACTTATGGCTTTCCTTTCACCCATGAGATGCATGTTAAATGACGGGTTTTCTCCATAAATAATCGATCATTTCAGTAGCAAGAGCTTCAAAATATCTTTGAAGCTACGGCAGGAGTTTTAATGTACTGCACAGTAAGACTACGGTGATTAGTATTATTGCCATCACCTGGGTGGCTCAGTCAGGTAACTTTCCTGACGTTAAGCTGTGTTCAACAACATGTGTTCAACAACATGCAAAATAACACTGACTGCTTGCCATCCTTAGCAACGGTTGCTAAACTATTTGGATTAGCATTGGACAATCGCTTTTGGGGTGGGGTTTAGTGAAGGGCTAATTGTAACTGGCCCCTGTAAAAAGTAAAAATCCCCTGAAATGATTCCCCCTCCCAACTGTTTACTGTACATATCTTTCTTTCTTATTACTACTCGTATATGTTTTTTCATATTGTTGTATTGTCTTTTGTATTAATCTGTGTTCCGGCTTGGATCAATGGAACTAATGTAGAGTAGTTACTTTACATTCCTAAATACATTTATTGGTATTACATTTTTTTTTTTTAACAAAATATTTTTACTTTTTTTAATATGAATTATATGATAATTCATTATTATCATTATCATTCAAATCGCAGCCTGCCACTGGGCCCCAGCCCAGAGGTTGAGAGTCGTCGTTGTAGTCTATACAGTTTTGCTGAAGCTGAGATGGAAGTTGTTATCCTGACAGCATGTCAGGGCTCTCTCACTTGCTCCCCGTAGTGTAGGGAGTCTCAACATTGTCTGTAAACAGGCCACTGTCGGTGTGGTGGTGTCATCAGCAAACATGATGATGGTTTTCCAGCTGTGTGGAGCCCCACAGATGTGATTGAACAGCGAGACCAGGAGGGGGCTGAGTATACAGCCCTGAGGCTCTCAGTGCCAACAGTCAGGGTAGAGATGCTATAGCGCTTAACCTGTTAAAACTCTTAAGGTCATTACACACTGGCGAATTAGCGACGCGATGCGAATAAGCGATCTGAAAATGCGAAATATTGCATGTTGCAGTTCGCCTGCGAATCTCTGCAAAATACAACACCAGAGCGAACAAATAAAGAGCGAAAACGGTCGCATTTCCGCACATTCGCCACTGATGTGGAAGCTTGCATGGACTTCAATTGTTTTTTTTTTAAATGCGAATTATTCGCACAAATATATCACGTCGCCAATTCGCCAGTGTGTAATGACCTTTAGGGTTTAGAACAGTGGTTTGGAACAGTGGTTCTCAAAAATTGCAGACAAGCTCATGGCACGTCACTCTGTGAGTTTGTACATGTGCTATTGACCTTATGCACACGGCTATCATCTTGCCAGCAAGGTGCTAACTAGGTTCAACTTCCCATAGACAGCCCATTCATCCAAAAAGAAAAGTTTTATCCAATTGTATTAAACAACGTCAAACTCACCAACATTGCAGCTGTACGAAAAGCTTGGATTATCCTTTTTCAATCTGTAAAGTTTTTGTTTCATAAAATTCCACCCTAGACATGTTATGAGCTACTGGTACTTCCTATCAAGAAATTCATTGAATGTTATTTCTTTTTCAAAGTGTTGGAGTTTGGAAGTGCTCAGTATATCACTCAACAGCTGTGCATACCACCGGTTTTAAATTTGCACAGAATGCAGGAGGCAGCAGGATAACAGGATGATAGCACTGATAACGAGCGCTTCCAAACTCTGACTGAAAATAAATCACCTGCAAGGTATTTCTTGACAGGAAGTAGCTCATAACATACACATAATTCAAACTTTTCGTACAGCTGCAATGTTGGTGAGTTTGACGTAGTTTAATACAATTAGATAAGACTTCTCTGTTTGGATGAATGGGCTGTCAATGGGAAGTTGCACCTAGTTAGCAACCTGCTGGCAAAATTGCAGCCATGAAAAAAAAACAATAATTAAAATGTTCTTTTAAACAAATCTTCTCTTCTGGGTGTCCCTGGCTGACACAAAACATATTCAGATCTGGTCTGTGGCCAAATACATATTATTTTGGGGATCCTTGGCACGAAAAAGTTTGAGAACTACTGATTTAGAAAAAATGTGTAAGATCGGACTCGGGTCTTAAACTCTTAATGGTTTAATCCACATCACCTGAGGTGTGGCATTGCATATCGGCATTGTCGGGCAGAAACCTTGTATATCCTTATGAATGAATGAATTAATGAATGAATTAATTAATTCATTACTTTGTTAAACTACAGTGTCGCACAAAAGCAGCTCCCTGACTTGCAGATTCCTGACTTGCATCGTTCCCATCTAGGCCCGTGGCACCGGTCTAGTTCAGTAAAAGAACAGAGCATATACCTCAGCAACACAGAGTATCGTCCTGAACGTAAGGGCATTCCACAGAAATCCTTAGGCTACAACATACAGTACCTACTAAAGCCTAAACTCAGTAGTAAGCTAAAGCGTCTCGCCCAGTGCTGCATAAATGTGAGCTGAGCATGCAGCAAGCACCATCCTCAGCACACTGAAGGAGTGCGGTGCAGGCTGGGCAACAGAGAGCACCATCCTCAGCACACTGAAGGAGTGCAGTGCAGGCTGGGCAACAGAGAGCACCATCCTCAGCACACTGAAGGAGTGCAGTGCAGGCTGGGCAACAGAGAGCACCATCCTCAGCACACTGAAGGAGTGCAGTGCAGGCTGGGCAACAGAGCGTTGAGCTAAAAGAAAACAAATTACTTGGTTTGCTGTTGAGCAGCGAGTGGCGTCTCATTTACAGGCGAAGCGCCGTTTGAAATATGACCAGCCTTTGACAAGTCTCCAGTCAGCGGGTGAGAGAAAGGAGAGAGAGAGACAGAGAGAGAGAGAGAGAGAGAGAGAGAGAGAGAGAGAGAAGTGTATCAGACTAAAAAACTAAAGTCAAACATGGAGAAAACTGAGGAGATAAAGAGGAAACTTTAAAAGAGGAAAGACCTTTAAAGGGGGAGAAAGAGGGACAGAAGCAGCGATCAATGGCAGAGGATAGTTCTGTCAGCGTTCACGGCTATGCTACTTGACAGCGGCTCTATTCAGTCAGCAGAGCAAGGTCACTTATTAACCACTTTCAACATGGCATGTCATTATATCTTCTCCTCCATCTTAAAAAATAGCGGTTGCGAGCATGTCCATCGACAATTTCTTACGATAAATAGGTCTTAAATGGTTAATGAAGTGTGGAAGGCTCCTGGCCGCAACCATCTCCAGGGATAATATAGATACAAATATCTGACATATATGATATATAGAGTATTTATTGCGAACGCAGTGATTGCGAATGCAGTGAGCACTTACTATGAGACCTAGCAGATCATGTCTGTCTGTCTGTCTGTGTGTCTGTGTGTCTGTCTGTCCCGCTATCCAAATATGAAATGTGTTGCATCAGCAATCACTCAGCTCCATATATGGGCACAAAAGGGGCCAGGTCCACTCAGCTCCATATATGGGCACAAAAGGGGCCAGGTCCACATATACAGTAACAGCGGGACAGACACACAGACAGACATGATCTGCAGGGTCTCAGCTTGCGTTCGCTTCCCGCGTTTGCGCGTCTTACTGGTTTACATTACCGTAGATATGGAGTATAAGGAGTCTTAACACATTTGTATGCAGCACTATGCCCAGGAATATCACATTCATAATGCATGTCAGCATTTTCCCCCTCTACTATTCCTATTCCCATGTCAACACCGTTTGTTGTGGTTGTGATTCTGGTGGATTTAGTAGATTCATCCCAAATACGTCTTTGAAATATTAATGCTAATACTAATAGCATTTCTATTTTCTTTTTTTAGACTACATAGTTTGTTTTTTGTTGATACCATTTTGAGAGTCTTACAATTGATCATTCCACAGTTTCCAAATATTTTCTAGAGTAGCCATAATCTGTCTTTTCTTGGGTTTCTTTTGTTTTTCTTTTCCTTTTTCAGAAGATATTTTTTGGGGGTATTTCTGCCTTTATTGAGTACAGTAGAGAGATAGGGAATGACCCGCAGCAAAGGTCGTCGGGATCGGGACTCGAACCCGCCACACACTATCAGGCTGGATCAGCAACCTATAGGTGCCCGGCTGCAGCCGTCCGGTCCCATAATCTTTCTTTTAAGGGAATTACTTTCCAGTCAGAATTGTATGTGTAGGCCTGGCCTCTCTACATACTGTATATACAGTAACCAGGCATTACACTAGACTCACCTCTATGCTGTCTTCCTGTCTGTGCTGTCTCCAGTTGTGTCCCGTGTCGCTAAACATAAGCAGATAGGCTGTCAGCCAATCAGAACTGCCGTAGCGGCCCTGTGTGGCGATGGCAGTGATTTGGGTCCGCCTCCCGAGGTCCGCCTCCAGCCACTGGTACCTGTCTGAGTTCAGAGGAGACCAGCCTCCTGCACCTGCAGAGAGGAGGAACGAGGAGACGACACTGATTAGAATCTGAAAATGTTTTACTTAACTCTTTTAACGTACATATTCGTACCCCACCGTATACTCCATATATGAAGCGGTTGAGCCCCAAAGCAGCTTTTAACATTAGTCTGGTTGTTATGCAACGCCTCCGTCACCACCAGCTATGGGATCCTTACAACTCCTCCCATTTACCTTGGTTACAAGCAGGATAACTACATAACTTGGAAACTACGAGCACTGTCCTTGGTGATCGTCATCCATCCAAAGTTCGAATGTCATTTGTGACTTTGTCTTGCATCGCTCCCGACATGTAAACGTTTCTGGCAAGAGATCACTTTATAAATGATGTGGCGACGTGAGTGTACTACAAAACCGACGCTCGGATTTGGGGCAGATTTTGCACTCAATTGATAAATGAGGGCCATAGTGTGCAGGGAGCTACAGCAGGGATGAAACTGATCCTCTTAAAGTGAACGCAGGTTAAATGTATATAAGCTCACAATGCGTCACATGAGCTTGTAGATCGGCTATTTTCAAATGGCCGAAATGTATATTTAGAGTATAAAAGATCAATATTTAGATCCGAGATGCAGTGGAGTAGAAGTAAAAGTATTGGAAATTGGAAATATTAAAGTAAAGTGCAGTACTTAATTAAATGTATTTAGTTACTTCCCACCAGTGTTTAGAATGTGCCAATGACCATTTGCAGACTGCAGCCATCTTGCCATCATAGTTTGGAAGCACTCGTTTTCAGTAAAGCAACGTCCTGCTGCCTCCTGCATTATGTGCAGGTGGTACGCAGGGCAGTTGAATGATATCTAACGAGCACTTCCAAACTGCAACGCTAAATAATCACCTGAAAGGAAAGAAAGTAGATAATAACATGTCTACAGTGGATTTTTATGAACCAAACACATCCTCAGATAGAAAGAGGATAATTCAAGCTTTTCGTACAGCTGCAATGTTGGTGAGTTTGATGTTGTTTAATACAATCAGATAGGACTTTTCTGTTTGGATGTTTGGATGTCAATGGTAAATTGCACCTTGTTAGCACCCCGTCATTAACCTACAGTATATGGTAAGTGGCCGCGGTCTGCATATGGTCCATTATGTGTGATGGAGCAAGGAGGAGAACACTGGACAGAAAGAGGAGAGCAGGTTGGAGTGAGGAAGGTTAAGAAAGAAAGGCAGGGAGTCAGGAAGGGTCCAAGAGTGATTCATTACACTTTAATCTGCCTATGGTTGGCATGGAACAAAGTTTGGAAGTGAGTGGTTAGTGGGGGGGGGGGGGTTACAACTTTTCTTCGACCTTAAAAGGAACAACTTTCTGTTTGTGACCTTCATCACTTGAGTGAAATCAAACAGCTCGTATTGAACCGACCAGAGTGACATTGATCGTGAAATGTCTATTGAGATGAGCTGCTGTCACTAACAGCTAAAAAAGCAGCCCCATCAGAGACAGAACACATTTCAATTCCCTGAGATAGATGGATGGAACAAAGTTTGGAAGTGAGTGGTTAGTGGGGGGGGTTACAACTTTTCTTCGACCTTACAAGGAACAACTTTCTGTTTGTGACCTTCATCACTTGAGTGAAATCAAACAGCTCGTATTGAACCGACCAGAGTGACATTGATCGTGAAATGTCTATTGAGATGAGCTGCTGCCACTAACAGCTAAAAAAGCAGCCCCATCAGAGACAGAACACATTTCAATTCCCTGAGATAGATGGTAGAAAAGATTTCACTCCATCTGTGTAGTTTCTCTGCATGAGTCTATAGGGTCAGCAGGTCTCTGGATCTGTTTAATCGTAATCACATCACATCAGACTGGCTACAGAGCAGTAAAGCCATATAGCACTGAAAGAGTCAGCATAGCAGGTGCTTACTGTAGGTGGGGTCGAATTGGAAGGGAGGGCTAGCAGGATGGTGTGTGCAGAAAGAGAGATATACATTACATTTAACTGCATGCGTGTGTGCGATTGTGTGAATGTGTGACTGTGAACTGTGTGTGTCTGTGTGCGTGCATGTGTGTGTGCGTGCGTGTGTGCGTGCGTGGCATTAGGCCAGTGGTGGCAGAGCCTGATTAAGAAGAAACATCTGAGGTGATGGAATGGGCTGTTGCACCACAATGACACTTTGAATACTGAGAAGGTGCGTGCGTGCGTGCGTGCGTGCGTGCGTGCGTGCGTGCATGCGTGCGTGCGTGCGTGCGTGCAGGTTTCTGTCTGTGTGTGTTAGAAAGTGCTGAGTCAGGCCGGCGCTTTGCCTAAGCGCCAGATGGACTGATTCTAAAGGAGGGGACTGCTGCCAATTTCCCTACAGAGGTGACAACCATTCAAGCACAGCACACAGACACATGCTGTAGTGTACTGTACACACACACACACACACACACACACAAAGAGAGAGAGAGAAAGAGAGAGAGAGAGAGGACACACAGAGAGAGAGAGAGAGAGAGAGAGAGAGAGAGAGTTTATTTCGATCATCATCAATAGTAACAAATCATTACATGTAACATTACATTACATCAAACATTTCTTTTTTCGGTTGGTCGAAAAGGCATAGGCCAAAGCTCATTAATGCTTAGGTTAATACATGTCGGTTTACCCTATAACATTTACAAACATTCATATTGCACTGTGGAGGGTCAATGCTTTTTTCACCTTTTACACTGACATTTTCAAACAGGAGGAATACTTGTGTCAATGTGTTGGTGTCTCAGCTCGAGGGCAGAAGCTAAAGGCCAAAGCTAATAAGCGCTTTGCTAACAGACATGACCATTGACAGCACAGTGAGAGAGAGCAAACACACTGACCTTTACTCATTAAAACGGTGCATTAGAGAGAAAGGGAGAGAGAGAGAGAGAGAGAGAGTAATATAGGTAGAGACAGCTACAGCTTCCTCGATGACAAAAGAGCTCTACACCAAAGTTCCTCACCCAAATACTGTACACGATGACAGACCGATTGATCTCTCTGGGTTATAACTGAAAATCAATTGAAGATGGGAGGAAAAATGAAAAAGTACACTTCAACAAGTACAATTCAACTCAGACAACCTGAAGTCTCATCTCACACAAAATATTTAATCCAGTCCAACCGATGATATGAAAAAACCGAGTCAAGGCAAGGAGACAGACCTTGACTGATAAACTGTCAACACAATTGAAGTTCTTGTAGTGTGAACCAACAGGCTAACACAATATTTGCCAGACCCACAATTTCTCGGGTTTAAACCTTATATCCTCCTTTGCTAAAACGAGAAATCTCAGGTTTCTTTAAAGTAATTGAATCCAGAATTAATAGTATTTTATTTACCGTCCGTTAGCCGTTTTGTTTTTGCCTCCGGTGGCACCCATGGTGTGACATCATCGAATATCCAAAATCTCCACTTTAGCATCGCTAAATGTGCTCCGTTGCTGCAAATGGCAGAGTGCTCTGATGTAATGGTCCTAAATACCTCTGATGTAATGGTCCTAAATACCCCTGATGTAATGGTCCTAAATACCTCTGATGTAATGGTCCTAAATACCTCTGATGTAATGGTCCTAAATACCTCTGATGTAATGGTCCTAAATACCTCTGATGTAATGGTCCTAAATACCTCTGATGTAATGGTCCTAAATACCTCTGATGTAATGGTCCTAAATACCTCTGATGTAATGGTCCTAAATACCTCTGATGTAATGGTCCTAAATACCTCTGATGTAATGGTCCTAAATACCTCTGATGTAATGGTCCTAAATACCTCTGATGTAATGGTCCTAAATACCCCTGATGTAATGGTCCTAAATACCCCTGATGTAATGGTCCTAAATACCTCTGATGTAATGGTCCTAAATACCTCTGATGTAATGGTCCTAAATACCTCTGATGTAATGGTCCTAAATACCTCTGATGTAATGGTCCTAAATACCTCTGATGTAATGGTCCTAAATACCCCCGGGCGTTCATGGGGATATTATTTAAGGCGAGACACCCCAGGTGAATAGGGAAAAAAAGTTAAATAATAGCTATCACAATGAAACTTCTCCAGTTGATTACTTATATTAAAACTAAGATTTTTTGTATTACAAGTTTTCTGAAATTATATGTTTAAATATGCAAATTAGGCATTATATGCGCTAATTTGCATACATTTCGGGACGATAAATCTGAAGATCGGATAAAGCCAGGTTCAAAATTATCATTTCATTTTGTTGACACATTAGAGACAAAGAAAATTACACATGGGATTTTTGATATCTCTAATTATCACTCCACAAATCAGAAAATAGTGTCAACAGGCATAAAAAACCCAATTTTCGGCATTTTTTTTGTATAAAATGTGATGTAAATCAGGCTGTGAATGATATATCAACAAATCCATGTGTAAATGTCTGCAGAATATAGTTATGAATGAGACTGGAAAGTTTGGTGTATGTGAGTTCAACTGAAGTGGAGATTCTTTGTCCCAAGTATGAGGAAAACTCATTTTGAGAAAACGGCCTTTAAAGATTTGTATTGTAAAATTCCAAAACGTTTTATTTGAAGCCACTATTTTGAGACAAAATATCTCATCCAAACCTTGGCAACAACATATAATGGCATATATCATTGGAAAGGTCTGGACCTCGAGCTGACTGTGGTCTGATCCAAATATGGTCACTTCCTTTGTACCAACAACCAATCATGAAAATAGAGATGGTGGCTTTTCACCCAGAAAAACGAGCTGTCATTGGCTAAAATAAACTATCCAACTAAACATCAACATCTATATTTTTAACGTGTATTTTGCTTTAGTTTGAAAGAAAACATGTTTAGGAAGCAAAATAGCAAAAAAAAAAAAAAAAGAAAAATCATGATTTCACCTGGGGTGTCTCACCTTAATTGATTGGAGAACAGCTTCCCTCCCAATAACGAGTTACACGATTTACGTTTTCATAATTTGCGTTTGAAATATGTTTTAAGACAGAGTGGGATAGGTGATGCATTCTGATGACGTCACCGCAAAATAATCTGTCGCACTGGCATGCAAAGGGTTCTGGGAAATTGAGGACCAATGCATTCCAATTGTGGCGGTGGCGCGCAGCTGGCGCGTTCCTCCTCCGCTCTGTTGATCGCCACTTTGGATTATTTTTCAACACTACAAAAGGATCACACCATTTTAAAGCAGATTTTTATGAAAAGGAACGACGATGTCGGCGCGGTAGTTCTCCAAAGGTTAGTGAAATCTAGGCAGTCAACGGGGCATTGCGATTAATTAATTTCCCAACACTGGTAGGTATGAGCATAAGGTTTCCAACTCGCCCCCTGTTTGCAATGAATCCAATATTAGATAAATCAGTATGTGGTTGAAACCCCAAATAATTGTTAGAAGAGATTTTTCAATGGATTCTGTTACTATTGCGTATGCTAAATAACGTACAAAAACGTTAGGAAAATCTAAGTTCAGGAAAGGCATCATTTTCAAGATGGCTTCCACGATGGCTGCCGGGAGCCTAGTGGTCTGCAATTAATCCATTATTGGATCATTCAGGTTGAAACCCCAAATAATTGATAGAATAACATGTTCAATGGATTGATGTTACTGTTCTAAGTATAGCCTAATCTAAGTTCTAAGAATCTCTTGGTCAAATAATATTGGTGCGCGACGTGACCAAAAAAAAGAATAGGATGATAAAAACTAGTGTCAGAGCTTGTAGATAGATGAATGAATTAATTCATTAATCAAAAACTTGTCACCAAGTGCACAATCTTGATGATTTTGGCCGAATTCCCTCCCAGCTACTATAGATCCTCAAACATGTGAATTCAGCCTGTAACCTCTTGTTCTGTTTCAGTGCTAAAACGGAAATAAAGGCTGACACGAGGCTGGTCAGGCTAGCAGCTTCACTAAAGGAACTGTTTTGTTAGCAGTGTGATGCTGTGTTATTCAATCTGACAACCACTGGAGAAAAAGTAGGGTAAATAGGACAGACAAAACAACAACAGTCCCTGTCCAATCTATCAAGCTATCTATAGGCAACGGTTTGTAGATTGTGAATGACTATATGCACAAATCACAATGCCGTGATGACGTACCGCTACCCGTATGAATATAAATTAATCTTGATTTCATTCACCCGTTTGATTCCCATATCTGAACATTCCTCCAAAAACAGCTGATTTTGATTACAGCACTACTCAGTTTTTAATCTCATTCAAGATGACATCTTGTCAAGATGTCTTGATTCTGATTAATCCAGACATTGTAGGCTATTACTCATTTTAAACAAAATCAGCACACCAACATATGTTATAATAAATAAGCCACGTAGTGGCAAACATGCTTGCCTGGCCGTCTGTCTCACACTAAACAAGCAGTAACGCTGCCAGAGTCTCAACATACATTGACAAAGGTTGCAATGAAAGCTTTGGCAGGGGCACTCATTCAGTGAGACAGTGTCACTTTGATTATGCCTGCACGTCATGGTATAATGACATCCCTATGATTCTTAAAAATAAATTGCAGACCTCCCAAAATAAACTGGTTGGGTTGATCCACATGCTCCCCTCCAGAATCTCCTTTCGACTCATTTTGGTAGTCTTGGTTGGCTTAGATATTCATGTCAAGGACCCCAAAAATTATATGTAATTGGCCGCCGCTACCCATCTGAAAATATGTAGTTCCAGATATTTCTGGCTTGGGTTGTGGTTTTTAACATTACCGATTGGAGCTGGGTATACTGACTTTTAATCATTCCTACCTTAGTTTTGACTTTTAATGGAAGAAACTTCTGGCACATCTGAACGTAGATTTATTCAATGACTTAACGTGCTTCCTGAGCTTGGAACATAGTCCCTTTGTTATGGTTATGTACATAATAATATAATAATAATAATAATATGTTTAACAGAAGAGGCCTCAGAATAGTCTTATTCTAATAGTCTTATTAGATACTTTTTGTCTGTTCGGTTTGTGATGCCGTACACGTAGTGACATGAGCTGTGATTGATCTGCAGTACTGTTGAGGAGACATACACTAGATACATTCACACATACATTACATACAGTATACCATACATAGCCTGTTGTAGACCCCAAAAATAAGTCAACCTCATCTAAGAGCGCAAATAGCCAATCCATTAGAAAGACAGAAATATAATTTTGTTTAAATGTTCTTCAGACTTGAATTAATTCAGCCACGCATTCATTAATTGGTTCTGATGGACTGAGAAGCACTAGGCCCAACAACAAGATATTTAGACAATGTCAGCCGCAAAGAGTACAGCACCATGGCAAATATGTATGCTACCAGTTCAAGACTTTAGTTTATGCAAGAATAGACACTAGTTCACAATATAATCCAATTACTTTTGCAAAAAGAATTGGTGCCAGAACTACAGTAACTGGAAGGTTATGTAAAAAACAATGGAGGAAAAATCTGGGGGGGAAAGGGATAATAAGAAAGGGAGGTAAGGAAGCAAGAGAAAAAGTGAGGGGAGAAATACAATAAAATATTGGGAGTCATACATTCAAAAGGAGATGCCTCTTCAGCAAAGCATTGATATCTAATCAATACTTTTCATCACCATCTGATGGCCCATCAGGCCTAGATCAGGTTTAAAATCAGAATCTCATGCCAGGCTGCCAGGTCTGAAGAACCGGCCAGCATTGCTGCATTAAATCATACTATGGCACGGTCGAAAGAAAGGAACACAGCCTGGGCGGCTGGCGTAGCCGTCTGGGCACCTATACTGGTAATCCAGTCTGACGCAGCAGTTTCGACTCCCGATCCCATGACCTTTGCTGTGTGCCACCCCATCTCTCTCCCCATTTCCTGTCAATTTACTGTTAATCTGTCATTAAGCATTGACCTCCAGTAACCTCACCCCAGAGGTGACTAGATTAAGCCAGACTAAATCTAAATATAAGATTTTGAAACTTTTAGTGTTTCTAGTAAGACTAAATCTTAATTGCCCAGACTCTTCAACAAAGATGGCGAAAGCAAACATTCTTTGTTCTGTACTTAAACATACAATAGTATGGTACAAAACACTGAAGTCCTTCAACCAGAAACCTAACCTTAACCTCAATAAAACTATACCTAAACCTAACCCTAACCTTAACCTCAGTAAACTTACGCATATCAGGTGTTATCCCCGTAGAGGTTTGGTCATGCCTGGCTAACCGAAACCAAGGGTCGGAGATACAGTAAGTACTCGATCATGGCCACGCAGGCAGCACCAGTCCCAGTGTCCTCTCTGATTGAGCACAGCACAGACCAGTGCTGTGCGAGTTCACCCAAATGCATCAAATCATAGGCACATACTGTATGCATGCAGCTACAGGAGCTATATCCAATATCATGAATACTGTAAAAGGATGCCAGGGCCAGCGCAAGGCAATATGGTGCCCAGGGAAAAATAAGAAAATGTTACCCCAGAATTCCCAAAACGTGTGTGATAAAACACATTACGGCTGAGCTACACCGATTGCGTATGCATTTGACATGCACGCAGTCCATGAAAATAGTGCGCGTGCAAAATGCTCCTGGCTACACCAGATCTGTTGGCGAGCGCAGATGTGTGCGGGAAGACAGAGCCCGTCGGCTCTATATAATCTCTATATACGTATATTATTCATGTCAGTGTGCATAATGGTGGTGGTGTGCATTGTGGTGCTCTTTTGATCTTGGTTG
The DNA here is from genome assembly GCF_963924005.1 of Protomyctophum bolini. Taxonomy (NCBI): domain Eukaryota; kingdom Metazoa; phylum Chordata; class Actinopteri; order Myctophiformes; family Myctophidae; genus Protomyctophum; species Protomyctophum bolini. The sequence continues at coordinate 32,701,562 of NC_137869.1, read as the reverse complement.
CGGATGCTTCTTCTGTGTTCAGAAATGTGTGTCTTTAAAGCCTTTTTTTTGGTTGTGCATGTTATAGAGTCAACTAACTTATATAAACATATTACCCGTGAGTGGGTGCATAAAGTGTGGCTCTTCGAGGTGCACAACCAAAACTGATATATTTAATAAATTGTATTGGAGCAGATGAGTGTGCGGGTTTCTTTTTTTGTTTCCATTGGGATCCTTCATATTTTATAGATATCCACATTTTGTATGTTGATGAATTGAGTACATTGAGTACCCCAATGGGACATACACTTTGGGAGACAATATATGCGAGCATGGGAGCATATGCACGTAAAAATAATATAACCAATCAGATTTTTTTTAGCATGCGTATTCGTGGCCTGCGCTATCCGGTGTAGCCACTATCATTGACATACATTAAATGACCCAGACGTTAAATGACCCAGACGACTAGGGTAGCGTTCCGGCAACCTCTCCCTATTTCCTGTCAGTCTAATGTCTTATCAATAAAGGCATAAAAGACCCAAAATAATCTTAATAAAAGTAACTGTAGAGCAATGAAAGAGAAACAAGACAGACAAGAATTAAAAAAAAAATCAGGTCATATGGAAACGCTAATCCCCTCACACCGCCTCCATCTTTTCTTGCACTTTAACACTGTCTTACAGCTACTGTATTAACACACTCCACAAGGGAGGCTCAATTGACCATATGCCGTCCTCAGTTGACTATGGACCGCCCATCTTGCCAGCAAGATGGTAACTAGATGCAATTTCCCATTGACAGCCCATTCATCCAAACAGAAAAGTCCTAAACGTCAAACTCACCAACATTGTTAGCTGTACGAAAAGCTTGATGAATTATCCTCTTTCTATCTGCAAAGTGTTTGTTACATAAAAATCCACTGTAGACATGTTATGAGCTACTTCCTATCAAGAAATTCCTTATTTTTCTAAATGTACCACCCGTTTCAAAATATTTCACATAATGCAGGAGGCAGCAGGACGTTGCTTTACTGATAACGAGCGCTTCCAAACTCTGACACTAAAAATAATCATCTGCAAGGAATTTCTTGAAAGGAAGTAGCTCATAACACAACAAAAAAAGGCTCAGTTAAGGTATCAAATGCTACGACCAAATTGTTGTCCCAGTCCAGCCTTGCAAGTTGCCCTCCTTTAATTGACACACCTGCTCATCAATTGGTATCACCAGGGACCGCACCATACACCAAAGCGTCATGGCTACAAGCATACCGTAATGTGTTGGTACAGCATGTTTTTAAATCAAAGTCCCCCGTGGATATGCCATACTATAAGGTTTATTTTAAAAGAAGATTGCTCTGAATATTTTCTACAGTAATGGGTTATATGGGTTATATTTCAAACAGCTCATTATTATTCAGTGTATGGTGTTCTAAAGACTGATCTGGATCAGGTCTAAAGTATGCTTGCTGACAGCTCTGGCTCAATTTCCTTTAACTTCTTTTCACTCGACTCAAATAAGCAAGCCTTGGGCAAAAGACTTATAAAACACAGAAAACTATTGAGATTTAGATCAAGTAAATCACTGTGCATCTTATAAAAGATCCCACCTGCACAAGTACATTTAGGATTAAAATAAAACCATTGAGTGTTTGCATACAGCCGGCCACCAGCAAACAGACTAGGGTAACTTCATTCTGCTGGCTAAGCATGGGTTAGTTGGTCGACCCATTATTATTGTGTCAAGGGGGGAAAAAGCATATCCCACATTCCCAGCTGGTTCTATGCTTTGACACTCAGATCAACTGCCGAGTTTCACAAAAATGCATAAAGCAGCAAAACCTTTGCATCCAAAAAAGCTCATAAATAATCCATGACAGCCATTTTCTCAAAGCCTCACATCAATGTCCAGCACAGTATTTCATCATTTTTCATTTTTCCATTGTAGTGGACGACTTACATTCAGATTTATTCCCTTGGTAAGGGGAAGTGGCCTTGTGAGAGTCAGTGATGTACTATTCCAATAATAACTCCTAATATATGTACAGACAGACAGAATACGATACATGTGGGTATACTACTACTACTAGCAGTATATAGCTGTTGTGTTGTGTTGTGTTGCATTGTATTGGCTTCTCTCTCTTCACAGCCCTGATATTGCCAGAGAGCTATTCATCTATTTCAATCCAAAGGAGACGTCCCTTTGATGTTTTGTGCTCAGTGGTCTGAAAACGGCCATAGTGTGACTGTGAGGAGCTTTCTGCACTGAGGTGACCAGTAATCCATTGCTATAAACCACAGAGCAGAGTATACTCACTCACAGAGGGGAGATCCGGCTGAGGATATAAATCTGGATTGAGCAGAAGTGATCAACGCAAGCCGTTGTACAATCTATGCCCAAACCGGGAAAGCACCATTTTAGATTGTAGCTATTATAAGTCGAACAGATATAGAAGCTCAAATCGTGTCATGAGCTTGTAGATCTGATATTTTCAAAAAAAATCTTTGAATTTATAACTACACACACATACCCTCTCTCTGGGGGGTGGGGGGGTGGGTACTACCTGTGAGTGGGCAGTGTTGGCTGATGAATGAATATCAACATCCTAATACATCCTGATACTGGGGGGTCAAATTATGACAGGCAATTCCTGTGTCTATTTACACAAAAATAGACACTCATGCTTTCCAAGGTGAAGAACATTCTTAACTCAAATCTGGGGTCCCTGGAACAAATTATTTTGAGATGGGGGTCCGTCCGCTGCCACATTTTTCAGAAAACTTTTGAAGACATTTAAGGGCACAGGATGGAGACTGATTGCGGTGTCAAACCTGGGAAATTCTGGGCAATTTGTTCAAGGGACATTCAGTGGTAGAATTGTGCACAGTAATGTGGTTGACATTTACAGTGAGAGTCATAAACATTTGGACGTGTATTATCTTTGAGCAGATTTCTCCAGATGAAAGGATTAATTTAGATAAGATTCCTGTAGGGCAAACAAAAGACTTTATTTTGGCCCAGACTGTTAATATGTGCTTTAACAACTGTTTGACATTTTCCTTTGTTGTTTACTGTTTAAACAACAAAGGAAACCGTTTAATTCATTTACATCTTTAATAAAGCCTGTCGTTAGAGTATATACTGAACTGTTTAATTGGTCTCTGTGTTCATAGCCCAGCTGGAACATGAATGATCCTCTGATGAATTATCCTGCCCCAATAATAGGATACAGTTTATGTTTTTACTCTGAGGTTATCATTGTTGTTTTATTTATTTTTTAACCACAATATTTATGTTTGGTAGCAGTATATGTTTTCTTTCATCCTATGGATCATTACAACAGAAAATATTTGAGAATCCAAAAAACCTCTGTGGACATTCCATATATTGATACGTCGGCGTATGAGCATACTTTTGCCTCTCCTGTATGCCGTTTAATTGACGCACCTGACTGGAATACATTATTGCTATGTAACAAGAACACAATCTACATTGTGTCATGTATTTTTTTCTTTGTGTGTGTGTGTGTGTGTGTGTGTGTGTGTGTGTGTGTGGGCACCGATATGCGGAAACAATGGTCGGCCATGCTGTCGGACATGTGCTGCTCCCGTGCTTGCGGTCAGGGTTTGAGGTAGGTTGTCGGTCTAATGACACTCGGACCAATAGTAGGTCGGAACTAAAGCCTGCACCCGTGTGTGTGTGTGTGTGTGTGTGTGTGTGTGTGTGTGTGTGTGTGTGTGTGTGTGTGTGTGTGTGTGTGTGTGTGTGTGTGTGTGTGTGTGTGTGTGTATAAAGTGACCAACATATTTTTTTGCTTGTACTGTACTCAAATCATGGCCCTTCAGTCTAGGTGTATGGTATAGCTGTATGCGATCAAGCTCGCCATGTTCTGTATTTGATCCATGGATAGGATCAGTTCTGTAACAAATTCCTCACCTTCTCTTCTGTTGACCTTAGCGAAGCCCGGCCCATGGCTGTTGGACAACTGGGAAGAGCTTCTGAAGAATGCTGGAGGTAGACCAGACACCAGTGGACTGTCGCATACCTCTGTTAACAAGTCAAAAACAAAAGATGAGGTTTAATGGTTGAGAATCACAGATGATTTTTGTCCAAAACGTTTTGCAGTATAACACATTGTAGATCTGGCATGTTTAGCCCATTGACTACAATTCATATTTAGCATTACCGCAAACTTTGTTACCGCAAATTTTCCCGAAGCAAACCATGGTTTGTTAACTTTGAGGAAACCATTGGATACCATACCATTTTGGTACGGTGTGAATCAAGATTATGATTGAACAGGAGAGCGTGTTCATCATTACACCATTTTTTAGAGAGTGTGTGTGTGTGTGTGTGTGTGTGTGTGTGTGTGTGTGTGTGTGTGTGTGTGTGTGTGTGTGCGTAGAAGGAGACGCTGCCTGTGAATTGGAAGGTCACCAGTTCAACTCAGTGGTCCGTCCAGTCAAAGTGTCCCCGAGCAAGACACTTAAACTAAATGACTGACACAGCTAACTGCCCTCCCCCATGCAGCTATCAAATTTATTTATTTTATTTATTTTCCTTCTTTTTTTTTTTCTTATACACTGCAGTAAAAACGCAGTGCTGAATAGTATACAACAGTAGCATATCAGAGTTGTGGAGTTGTGGGTGAAAATTGTCCCTTGTCTAGCCTGTTGGATGAATGGATCATGGTGTACGTCCTGAGCATAGGTCCTGAGAGAAGAAACAGAACAGGTTCATTAATGAGACAAGCTGGCTACTCAAAGACCGGAATCAGTCGTGTCAGAGGAGACCTTTTCATGCCTCATACACTTTGATGTTTATTGGTGTTATGACACATTCTGGATTGCAGTTAAACACGCACGTACACACGTACACACGCACGCACGCACGCACGCAATAATGGTTTGCCGTGGAAAATGCAAAATAATTTCACATAAGTAGCACTGCAGGTACCTTTCAGAAATGTATTAACTTCAGATGCAGTATGCATTCTATACTTTCCACGAGTGCATTAAGCTGCAGCATAACGCCTCCTACGAAACCTCTAATGGATGTTGTTATCCACTACTGAGACAAGAGCTAATTACTATAATTCACATTTAATTCAGCTCTTGCCCAGAGCACGTACCATGAACATGACTTTAGCTTAGATTACTTTGTCAACATTAGTGCACATCGTTTCATGCAGAAAACTACTTCACCTAGTCATTTCTATAAACCAAAGCCTGTGGACAGTTTTTAATAGCCTCTCAGCACAAGGTCAATCTACTTCATTCTACACTAGTTGATATGTTGTGTACTGTTACGACAGCAACATCAGCTCTCCTACAATTTCCTCCAAAATGTTACACTGTGATGACTTTTCTGTACATATATTTCAAGACATCTCACAGACTATGTTATTTCGTATAATAATAAATAAATCCTGAACATTAACCCCCTTGAAATCTTGTCAAGTCTGGGATGTTTTTCCCCTTGACTACTAATCATGGTATTTGACATTATACTTTCGATAATACAACAAATTTTTAAGGGGCCAAACCCAAAGGGCTTGGCCTGCTTTCTTCTTCTTCTTCTTCTTCTGCCAAAAATAGCAGTTCTGGCTTAATCGTGCAGTCGGTTAGTAAGTAAATTGGCCAAAGGGTGGCGCAATAGCACTCCCTTGAGAAAGGAAGGGAGCTACTACTGGCAGTAGAAAAGGAGAGCAGGAAGATCAGCCTCAAGCTCAATGCCAAGAAAACAAAAGTAATGACAGTCAACACAGAGGACAAAAAACATTTCCACTGCAGACGGTGCTCGAGCGAGTCGAGGACTTCAAGTACCTCAGGGCCTGGACTGCCTCAACTGAACAGGATCTGAAAGTTCGGAGAGCACTTGCCTGGCTGGAAAGCCTTGCACGGGATGAGGAGAGTGTGGAAGTCAGATATGGGAGAAGACCTTAAGCTACTTAAGTTCATAGCTACTGTGGAGTCAGTACTGCTGAATGGGGCCGAGACATGGACCCTTACAATACAACAGGAAAAATCCCTGGGTGGAGTGGCACGGTGGCACTGGCACAGTCGGTAGTGCTGTCGCCTCACAGCTAGAAGGTCCTAGGTTCGATTCCCGCTGGGGACACTGTGGGCGTGCTCCCTCATCAGTGCCCATACCCGAGGTGGGGTTGGCAAAAGGGCCTTTCTGTGTGGAGTTTGCATGTTCTCCCCGTGTCCCCTAGGGTAGGTACCCTCACAAAAACATGCAGTAATCCTGGTCTCTAAAACCACCTAACCCTGGCCAGCCGGGGCGCCTGATGGAGGGGAAAGGAACTGGTCGGAATAACGTGTTCCTTCCACGCGTTACATCCGGCCGGGGAAATTCCCCCGTCAGGTGAAAAGAAGCAGCTTGGACTCCTCATGCATAGAAAGAGGCATGAGGTCAGAACACTGCCCCCCCCCAGGTTGGCAGTGGAAGTGTAGCGCCCAGGATTACATTAGATAATTGGCACTGGGTGAAAAAACTGGGTTGCAAAATCGTGGGATAATAATTATGAAAAAATAAGAAATGTGGACCTCTATGGGGACCCACCACGGGTCAACGACAAAGTCAGAGAGAGAATGATGAGGCTGGCAGGGCACTGTGTCAGGCACCCAGAACTTGAGGCAAGTAAATTGACCCTATGGGAGCCAACCCAGGGGCGACGACTACCTGTGAGTGGGGAGTGTTGGCTGGGAGGAGGAGTCCTATATGTCCTCTCTGGGGGGGGGGGGGGGTACTACCTTTCTTTGTAATGCATTAAAGGGCAGATTTATTTTGAGAAGTCAAACTGAAAATAGTCCCTGTGAAAAGAATGATTCACAAACTGAATTCAAACATCCATGACTTCTTAACAGTGTCCAACAATGTTTTGCCTATTATTGAGGTAAATTCAGTAATATTGTAGACCTAAATGACAAAATGGATCAAATGTAACCAAACATTTTTTTTTTTAAATAAAGCCATCAATGTGTATTGTGGGAGTGCCCTAGGGTACAGACGCTATGGTGTGCTATTCATGAGAACATAATGCAAATCACAAACCAGGATATTCCTTATACACCGGCTCTCTTTATTCTGGGTGATCCATCGCCACTAAAACACCTCCCTGCACCTCTAGCTGACTGGATTCAAACAGCATTAATGGTGGGTAGGAAAATCATTGTTAAGGAATGGAAGTCTGAGGTTTTACCTCCAGCACATGGTATGGTTCACTCAGCTCGGTATTGTGGCTGCTTTGGAGAGGTTATCCTTTAAAATGAATAATCAGTTAGATAAATATGATCTGAAGTGGGACGTGTTCCTCTTCTTTTTCCTTTTTTTTTCCTTTCCATTTGTTTATCTCATCTATCTTGCCTGTCCATGAATACGTACTCTGATGTTGTTTGTATTTGTATTTTAGGTTCTCTGTTTTATGTGTTTGAAAAAAATCTAAAATAAAGTACTGATCATAAAAAAATAAAATAAAGCCATCAATGGTCTAAAATGTTTATGTATGATATATACAGTAGTCAATGACAACGTCACACATTTACAAGGACATCAATTTCTTCACAGATATTCAAAACTGTGTGATACTGTGAATAAAGCACATAGAAATGCTGTTGAGAGGTATAGTGGCCAACTGGCCAAACACTCTTTTCTGACTAATATCCCACGCTGATAAACACAGCACACAGACTGTGGCTGATGAGGGAACAGGAACACTCAGTAGGAGCACCTGGAGCACTCAGTGGGAGCAACTGGAATAAGCTTCGAGAGGCGAAATGAGAGGGCCAGCTCACCAACCAACCAACCAAGAGATAATGTGTGGCGACTCTGGCGAGAGACCAGCTTCATGCTGGATATGAGGAGCATGTCAAGCTTTTCTCCTTGGTGGGAGTTTTGACATTTAAGAATTTTGTCCCATGACCATGTGAGCAGTGAAGCAGAAACGTAGATGGCTCAGAGCAAAATGGAGGTAAATGTTGTACACCCGTTACATACGCAACCAGTGAACCTAAACGTTGACCTGATTGATTGTGTAAAGCTACACCCTGTGGTATATTAACACTTAGACCACTAGCATTTATTGACAAATTACGATATAATTCACGCCAGAATTTTTCCCAGTTGAGCTCTTATTTTGAAAAGCCACATTTCCAGACTTCCGGTAGTGAACACAAACTAGTTAAATGGTCCTGGACAACTTTTGTTTACCAAATGGATCTATGCCGGTGCATAGATCCAAATAAACCACCAAATAAACCTTGTTTTGACCAAAAATGCCATCTGGGACAAGGAATAGAAGATACAGGCGATTGAAAGAAACGTGTATCCGTAATGCCAACATCTCATGGGTAGCAGTAGGTGCCTTTTGATCTCTGGGTTTTATTCTTTTTCCAGGTGCTTGGAACATCTCTCAGAAGAATCAACAAATCAATAGGGATAGGGAAAATGTAAAAATAAGTAAAAATGTAAAGTAAAAATGCTTTTAGAGGGACTCAATAGAGGCCCCAAGCGATTACAATTTGGTGCTGATTGTATGTTTGCCCCACCCACACTCTGTTGAAGCCATTAACCTTCTTACAAACCCCAATGAACATGTCTTGATCGATTCTTGATTCATGTATTCTTAGTAAACAGGTTTTTGTTTTGTTTTTCTGAGTGAGATCAAAGTCAGTAACATGTTCCAAGCACTACCTAAGATCCTATACCACCCAGACGCTTTTGTATTTTTTTAAGGAAAAAAAGGACTTTAATCTTCCATCAAATACGTTTAATCGCCGTTGCTACTGCAGACTTGGCACACGAATACAGGAGGGAGAGTGTGTGTCTGTGTGAGAGCGAGAGAGAGCGAGAGAGAGAGAGAGAGAGAGACAGACAGACACAGCCAGACAGCCAGCCAGACAGTTGCAGAAAGAGAAATAGTCAAATAGAACCACTCTACTCTCCTCCAGCTTATCCATCCATCTACAGCGTCCAATTTACCTTTTTACTGAAATAACACAGCACCCACAGAGGCTACAATGGATCCAAAGACCCTGAATGCTGATGAGCACCATCCATCACTTGAACAAACAACAGCAGCAACCGCAGAAGCTATAAAAGTTCAGAGCCGTGTAAATGCCCCTGACATCCAGAGCTTAGTGTTACTCACTATGAGTCTTTCTGAATTATTTAATCTTTCAGGCCAGTGCGGAAGACAATGAGGCCCAGTGCTTGGTTCTGCACCAGAGGGACGGGTGCCAACAGTCATCCTCAAGCAGAGAACAGCATTATCTTTAGGAAATTGTACAATATAAATGTGAACTACTGTATAACTTGACCACAAAACACCCCAGCCAGGAGCCCTCTCAACTTATGGAACCCCAGAGATCAGTTGCTTCTGCGATGGAGGCCAGACTAGAAAATACAATGGTAGTGAAAACAGTGCAGAGCAAATGGAATTGTCTGAGCAATTCAGCAATTAGGGATTAATTCCCAGTGGATTTGTGCTATAATTTGAAAATGTAATGAGTTTTATATGAATTACTCGAACATTCAAAATGTTTGAAATTAGGGTCCAGTAAGTTGATACAGTAGTTACTTCTGCTTAATTTATGCTGAAAATAATAATAGCAGAAATAGCAGGTCTGTAAGGTCAAAATCACAATATGTCGCATCCGTGACGCATTGTGCTTACGCAAGTAGAAAATATGATGAATATGTAACATAAAATCTCAACTCAGAAACAGTCAAAATAAGAATCGAATGGGAAACTAACTGAATCTCAGGGAGGAGAGACCAAAGGAGGAGTGTTAAGTCGGGCTGCAGTTTGACAACATGCTTTAGAACGGAAGGTGAAACAAGATGTGCATAATTGGCTCTACATTCATAGAGCACATACTATCATGTATGTATTATTTATCCATTCCATTAATTATTTTCTCCGTTGTGCAGTTTAATAGTAAATATTAGAAATAAAAATAGGCTCTCATAGACTTCCATTGTAACGGGGAAAGTCTCAAAGTCACTCTTTAAGCACATAAGCGAACACAACAAAAGCTGATTCTGACAGGAATCAGGAAAACTCATGCAGTTTTATTTTTAATAAAAAATGTCAACGTTGTCTTGTTTTGACTAGTTTGTGTAGAAAGAAGATCCTGCCTACGCGAACTTCTGTTCGCATTGAGTAAAAAACAATCTGGTCCAAATCTCTTGATGCATATTATTGGAATGCCATGGATGTAAACAAACGCATTTGATGTCGTCTGCCTGTCGCTAAAAAAACATACACAATGGACGTGTTTGAGGGAGACACTTGTCTGGGATTGCTCGTCTGCAAGGCTGCAGCTGGGTGTCGCCACAGCGACAAGTTGGGAACAACGTGGTACTGCTTCTTCAACCAAAATAGTTACTTTATAAATCTATCAAAAGACGAAAATAAAACGGCATGAGCCTGTCATAAACTGTCAGAATTTTGTTGTGTTCGCTTATTTGCCGTTCCCCGTTACAATGGAAGTCTATGAGAGCCTATTTTTATTTCTAATATTTACTATTAAACTGCACAACGGAGCGAAATAATTCATGGAATGGAAATAGTTTGCTCATAACAATGTAAGAAAACAAACCCTCTTTCTGAGGTCCACACATGCTACAGCAAATATATTTATTGACACTGCTTAACCATTTTGACCAGCATTGAAAGCTTGACCAGGATCCTTACTTAGTAACGTGGTATTGGCCAAGAAGGGGCTTGGGTGGGACTTAACGAACGGCTAATTCACAAAGTCCTAACCTTCCACCAAATGTCACTCTTCTCCTCTCTTTGAGGGCTGCAACAGCTTTTTCTAATAGATTCTTTGTTTTTATTAAATTAATTCAAACATAAATAAATACAGTTTTCATCTGTAGTGGTTTGCACCAAGCTGGGATCGAACCCAAGTCTCCCACACGGCAAACCGCCCCCACAACAGACCGTGTTGTTGTGGTGGCGCCTTGTCCGGGGCACTACTTAATATAGTTTCAGTGGCTGTGTGAAAGAAGCACTTTGGCTGTGAACTCGTTAGTTAGTCTCTCCCTATCTGTCTGTTCTTACCGTCTCTGGGCTGACACCTCTGACAGGAGAATGGAGATCATCTGCCAGACATTGAAACTGCAATCACAGCAGCTATACGGCGGTGATCGCTCCAACTCCTGTTTTTCCAAACTGTCCCGGTTGCTATACTGTATACACCATCCGCTCTATGACATATTTCTTTACCATTGTCGCGGCATACAGGTTGGGAAACACTGATCTATGGAATTCCATGACAGCCTTTGGTTTGCACAGCAGCTGTGAAAAAGACAATACTGAATCAATACACATGAGCAAAAGAAGAATTTACTCTAAAAAACACAATCTTTGATTGTGGAATATCACATCAACAGATGGAGAAAGAGAAGATGAAACGGGCAGCCAAATAACATCACTTTCACTTGGCTTGAGTGCCAAGCCATCTATCACGACGGAACAACCCAACATCATTCACTGTGAAATATGACTTCTTTCAGCAGATTTCAAAACAATTGCTGCAAGCGACATGGCTTTAAGTAATGACTTCAGGTACAAGACGTGTATAATATCTGATGAGCATATCATTAACGGATGATGGCTACTACATCATCTGCAAAGCCATGATGATGACTTTGCAGCTGTCATCACTGACAAGACATTTAATCATATGCATATTGTACAATGTTCTTTATGCACCATCATCAAATAATGAAAATGTTTCTGAAAATCCTCTCGAGTCTAGATGAGATGAATTGACATACTGTGTAGAGTAGACTATGCATATTGTGTATATCCTTGACATCTGCCAATACACCACATTGTATAATAAAGTATGATTCATTCATGGTCATTCATCTTCACACCATACAATCCATTGCTTAGTCTTAGTGAGTTTAGGTGAAGAGTTAAGTGTGAATTTCATCATACTTTAAGTAGCATGTGACATGTCAAAGTAGTGGGTTTTCATGGTTCTGAATCCATAGCAAACATTTAGTTTTGCACGAAAAACACTCCTTGGCCAAAAAACGGTGATCATGAGGTCACCACATTTGGGCAGACAGACAGACAGACAGACAGACAGACTGAATGCTGTGATAACACATCTTTTCCTTTTGAACACTGGAAATAATATCTGCCAGTGAAGTGAGAATAATTTGACTTGCTTCCAATGCTCTTTCACTTTTTTTAAGAGCCTGATATTATGTAAATGCAATAATGCACCCCACCTTTTATGAGATAATAATGGAGGGATGAAAATTAGTTCAGCCCATTGACGGAGGCAAACTGAATATAAAATTAAATTACTTGCACAAAGATATTCTGGCAATGGGTGGCCCACATACGAACGCACACACTTGCGCACGCTTACGCACACACACAAAACCCACTGAGGGATGAAATGGGAGAATGAGCCGAGAGTGTCAGTGCAGGGCTAAGGCAAGCAACAGAGGGAGACTCTCTCCAAAACTACTACTCCTCCTCCTGCCCTACTACCTAGTACCTTCTTCCTCATTCATCACTTTTATCCTTAACCTTCATGTCCCCTTCACCTCCTTCTGCTCCACCTTCTCCTTTCAAGTCTCCCCAACTGTCCCTGTACATTATATAACTTCTCCCTCAAACTCTCTCTCTCCCACTCCTAACCCACAAAGCCCTTTAACAGGTCTTTAAATACCTCTCTATGATTCACCACAAGGTTTTGGCTTTGATTCAACAGTGTCCTGCAGTGTTAAATGTCAGCTTCAGTCTGTAATGCCAATGGCCCTGCATTGTCACAGATCACTGGCCATGCTGCCATCGAGATCTAGCACCCATCAATGTAAGATTTTGATTCCACGGTAAAGGGTGTGTTCTGCATGCTGGTATCAGATATACATCTATTATTTTTCTTTATCTATTCTGCTGACCCCACCCATGTCAAAGTATTTAGTTCCAGGGACCCCCAGAAACAAAAGATTTGAGCTAAATATGTTCTTTGAAAAATGGTATATTCAAAAGTTTTGAAGATCTACATCTTCATATCTATACCGCTAATAGTGCGGCATGAAGTGAAACACTATTTTGAATAGCCGAAGTATAAAATATGGTTAAAGTGGTTAAAATAAATGTATTGTGAGTTGTGACACAGATGCTTTCCCTGGTTTTAACCCATTTAGGACTGAGGCCGAATATGTTGCTATATACTGTAGATGGCAACAAGAACCCCAAAAGTGGTTCCCTTCCCGCCCTGCATGGGTTTGGGTTAATGGACAGTGATGTTTTAGCAGGGGAAACATGAACAGTCAGCTCCCTCTGATTTAGAGAGTGACAGAACATCATGACCCTGATGGGACCCATCCTTGACCCATCGATAAGTCACTAAAGACAGTGATGTTTGATGAAATGGGTCCCAGACTTCTGCCGGGGGACAGGGCTTGAGCAGATGAAGAATCTAACAGGTCACAACCCCAGATGGATGGGCCGCAGTTCTCTGACAATTCCTCTCTCTTGACTGGTTGTCCCTGGGCTAACAAATCTGCATTCATGACTGGCAGCACTGAGCTTGTGCCACCGGGCCTCCACTGCCTTAATGCAACCTTGACTTCATCAGATATCCCGTTCACGGCTCCGCCTCTCCTACTACTGTACACACGCATTTTCATAAATGACACTAAAGATGAAATGTGAGGGTGATTTATCCTTGGCTATTTCAACCTGCCTACATCCCAGCTCTCTTGCAGCCCACCCTCTCGGAACGCATAAATGATAGTGGGCTAGGCAGTGAAATGTCTCACTCATTCACACCAAATTGATTTTATTCAGTGGTTTATGCTCCCTGAGAACAAACAATGAGCTTGTTGAAGAAAAATAAATTCTTTAAAATGGAGCTGGCAATGAAATACTGTAAGTGCTAGGGCCATGCATTATTTAAAAAAAAAAAATCAGATGAATCCCCGTCTGTCTCAGGGTTGGAGATTGATTCCCTAAACTTAAAGACCAAATAAATTACCACTAAATGTATCCCCTCAGCATCAACTAACTCATTTTCCACAATCTGAATAATCAACAATTGGAACCACTTCAAAGTTACCCTGCAGTTCCATCGGCTCATTCACACTATAAAGAGATCATAGATTAGGCTAATTGTCACTTGACATTTGAAGCAGTATAGTCAACAGAATACTGAATGCCAAGCGCTTTCAGTTTATGAATCAAATGTTGCTCAGGTTACTACTCTAGTATCCTCCACCACCAGATTTTAACTACCATTATTTTATATTTTGGCTATTAAAAACATAGCAGATAATTATTTTATATTTTGGCTATTAAAAACAGCAGATATGGAAGGTCGACGAACTAAAAACAAGAATGACATAATTGCCAGCTGAAGCAAGCTCTCGTTTATGAACAGCTAAATAAGTCTCCCATTGGCTTAGGAGGCAGCCAATCATGACTAGGTCACTATTCAGGTCGCTAGTAGAGGTAGATCAACATGTTGTCCAGCCGCTTGCAAAAAACATTGAAATTTGGAAATACAAGATATATCTACATGACAGCAACGATAACAGCAGACTGGGGCAGAAGAATGGTAATGTTTTGGACTTGCAAATTAGACCTTTAAGTAAAGAGTTCCTCTCTGTAGAGACTAGTGACTCATTCCTTATCTGAGGAACGCAAACACACACACACACACACACACACACACACACACACACACACACACACACACACACACACACACACACACACAGAGAGTGAGAGAGCAGAGAGGGAGAAAGAGACTCAGCGCATTTGAATGGGAGAATGGCATAAATCATCATCCTTTTTTTTTTTTTTATCCCACGATTTTGTAACCCATTTTTCACCCCTGTGCCAATCATCTACTGTGATCCTGGGCTCTACACACCCTCCGCCAACCTGGGGAGAGCAATGGACTTAACTCATGCTCCCTTCATGCCTGAGTGTCCAAGTTGCTCCTTTACACCTGACAGGGGGGAGTTTCCCTGGTTGGACGTAGCGCGTGGAAGGAACACGTTATTCCAACCAGTTCCTTTCCCCTCCATCAGGCGCCCCGGCTGGCCAGGGGGAGGCGATAAAAAAGAAAATCATCATCCTGATAAAGATCCATTTGTGACTGAAACATGATAACGACTGATCCTTGAGACAGTGGGAGAAAACAACAGTGTGCAGACTATCGTCTTTGACTTTACGTGTATGCTGATCTTCCATTCGCCCTGCATCTGATTATACCGTAAGAGCGGATGTGCCTGGTCTACGTCACTGGTTCTCATTTCATGTGTATTTAGACATTTCATGTAGAATGTAAAATAAAACCTCTCTCCATGTGTGGAAAAGGGATGAAGCCTGACTAAAGCAGAACTCTGAATATAGGAAAAGGGATGAAGCATGACTAAAGCAGAACTCTGAATATAGGAAAAGGGATGAAGCATGACTAAAGCAGAACTCTGAATATAGGAAAATGGATGAAGCCTGACTAAAGCAGAACTCTGAATATAGGAAAAGGGATGAAGCATGACTAAAGCAGAACTCTGAATATAGGAAAAGGGATGAAGCATGACTAAAGCAGAACTCTGAATAGAGGAAAAGGGATGAAGCATGACTAAAGCAGAACTCTGAATAGAGGATAATAACACTGTTCTCCGGCAACAGTGAGCACAGGTTGCAACCTTTAATGCAGCAGAACATCAGGAAAGGAAGGAGGCACAAAACTCGGCATGTTCATATAAAGATCATACCCTCAAAAATGGCCGCTAAGCCAATGGCATTTTTATGTTTGTGTAGGACAAAGTTTGTGCGCGCGCACACACACACACACACACGCACGCACACACACACACACACACACACACACAAGGAAGGAAGGGGTACATAAGGAAACTGGTCATATTGTGTGAGCAAGAGAGTGCATATAAGCAATATAATTATCAATAACAAAGTCCTTCAGAAAAAGGAATGTCCCCCACCTTGCTCCTGTATGTACATAAAGTACAATGGTAATTTAAAATCACCAACATGTTCTACATCTAATTCTTCCTACTTTCTTTCTCTGTCGTTCTAAGGTTGTAACCTTAATACAAAATAATTGCTATGTAAACCCATTTAGGCCTGACGTCGAAATAAAAAAAAGTCTTCTGAAAGAATATACAAAGATTTGTGCCGTATTTTCTGCTATTTTTTTCAAAAATAGCAGACCTACAAGCTCGCTATGAGCTTGTAGATCTGCAATTTTTCAATAGCTAAAGTATAACATAATGCTTAGTTAAAACACCAAAAGGGGTTCCCATCTAGAATGGATTAACGTGGGCATTTTTAGCAGAAGTCTGCTTCATATTCATGGCCGGATCTGGCAGGATCTGAATGCAAAAAGCACATTTTTAATTGCATTCTCTCAGCCTATCAGATGTGTTTTTCACTTCAGCAGTGTTGAGGAGAATGTTCTCGTGAGATGCACATACTAGACCTGGGAATGAGCTTCAAAATATAATACAGTAATGTATTAGTTACGTTATTTTCTTCACCAAATAAGATAATAGGAAGTTCTAAGACTTGTGAGTGTTTTCAACATGAATGGTAGTGAATGGCACTGACTTTTGATTAAATATTTATCCAAGCGATCAATAAATTAAAGGCAAGTTTCGGATGTTTCATATGCAAATTTCATACACATACGCATACAAATGCATGTGTTAAAGATAAGTAATTTAACTTACAATAAAATAGAGAAATTAATAGACAGTAAGTAGCCTATCTGGTCCTTGAGCAGCTCCACTGCAGGCGTTTGTTAAATGCTCTGCTCAAGGGAACCATGACAATGACAACAGTTGTTGAGAGAGGAGAGAGTATTACTCAGCCTAGCCTGTTGGGAGATTGAAACCAGCAAACTTCCAATTACAGGAGCATAACTCTTGCCCACTACTTGCCTTGTAGCTATTGTACATCAATGCAACATCCATCAATGAAACATCCTATTTTAGCATAATCATTCAATGAAAATCCCTTCAGGAGACAGCATCTCACACATTGACCATAGGGAGACGTGTTTACAAAACAAATGTCTAATGCCATACAAACAAGCTTTGTATTATGTTAAACCCCACCCCAAATATCTCTCTCTATATATCTGTCCATAGCTAGATTAAACGGCATCAACGGCATTAGAGCTATGGACCAGATAGGTCTGTTCCATAGCTCTAATGCGTTTAATTTAGAGCTATGGACCAGAGCTAGTCCATGACATGTGAGCAATGAACATTAACAAAACAGGCAGTCTGTCTTTCAGAAGTAAAACAATCAAACACACAACGTTATTAGATGGATATAATTGGAATAATAAGCTATAATTGATTATGTAAATGATGGATTCACGGATTGGATCAACAATTTTTAAAGTTTCCTACGCTGCCTGCGACTAGCCCTCTCAGACGCTTTCCTGCGGTGCTGCTGCAGACAGACACAGTGCGATTGCATTCAAAACTCTTTTGCCTACTAATTGAGATGAGGTAAACTACTTCAATTACAACTATAATGCACGAAATGTAGGAACAAAAGCCTGTTGTAGCCTATATTCTACTTTATTGCACTCGGCTCAACGGCTTGTCCACTTCAGTAAAGCGCACAGTGCTCACCTGCTGTTATCCCGCACAAACTGAAGAGAAGGAATGCGATCTGTGCACTTATTCCACTGGGTGCTTTATTGTCCAGATCCATGGTGAAGTGACAGGATGCTACTGTACTGTCTGTCCCGCTTGGTGGAGAGAGGGGACAGAGACTCCCCTCGCCTCGCTCGCTTCCTCCTCACTCACTCACTCACTCCTCTCCCTCCAGTTCCGGATACTAGTGAATCTGGCGCGCCTCTGTCTTGCGTCCGCGGCGGGCTCAAGCCATCAGAGATAGAGAACACGAGAACGTGTTCAGGTTAGCAGCTGCTGTATAGCTACAGAGTGGAGAGTGGAGAGTGGGTGGGGGTGGGATTGTGAATAGGGGAGGAAAAGAGAGAAGAGAGATATGAGAGATTCTCAGTCATCCGTTTTTGCCCCCAGCCAATCTCCTGATATAGCCTACATTGATTTTTTTTTTCTTTTACAAAATGAACCCCAGTTTGTCACTGTTATTGTAAACTTGGTTTGTGCACAGCACATATGCTACACAAAGACCTACACAGACACAGACACACACACACACACACACACACACACACACGGCAAGTATAAAGACAGAGTGAATAAGACAGTAAAATCCCCAATTTTAATGAGTGCACAAATTTTATGTTGGCTACAATTTGTAACCAAATGGAGTCCTTATTATATTACCCTATGGGTCTACTAGTTGGTTCAGCAACTGCAGGATAAATTAACACGATATTAGCCAACGGTGTACAGTATATCAACTTGTTGAATATAGTTCAACAAGTTGGATTAAAGGCCAGTCAGCGTAATGCACAAAGTAGCCTTTAATATATAAAAGCATCGTGCTCAGACTGCACATGTTACACACTTCAATGAATGAGTCCATATCAGTGTGGTTTGATTTTATGACCGTTTTACTGGACATCAAGGAAACAAATGAGTGAGACACATGTTGTCCAGCTTATGCACAATCACCATATACAGGATGTACTGGTTTCCTCATTGTCTGACTGGCAGAAACATGCTGACTCACTGGACATAACAAAATAATACATAATAACATCACATTCAGTTTAAACAAAATAACAAAAATACATGACACCAAGTAGTTCTGTTTCCACAATAGCATATTACTATCACAGTGAGTTGGAATTATTATCAATAACATCAGACAGACAGTAGTAGCTTGGGGCCTCCTGGCTGCAGTCACTATCACAGAGTTAGCATTAGCTGCTAAGCCTGACTACAGACAGTACTCTAAAACATTGTGGAGACAGACGGCTACCTTTTCCACTATCAACATATCCCCTGTTCAGCTACTGTATACAGTATGTCTAAATGAACCCACTCTCTTATATATCTCACCTGCAACAAGACAGTTAAACTCACACAAATGAGTGAGAGTGAGACACACCTGATAGGGTTGCGTGAAGGGGGAGCTACCTGGTTCTTCTTCTTATACGTGGGTGACTGGTTTATTTGGCAGCACGTTACCGCCACCTATGACATTATAGCGTTTTCATAAAGTGTCGTTCTCGTGTAAAGGGTCAATAAAAAATTGTCTCCGTCTGAAAGAGGCCTTAATATTCTCGTCAAGTTAACTTGGGGAGAACTCAACACTCTCAAGTTCATGAGACCAGGACGCTTTTTTTTCTAGTTATAGACAGACTTGTACTTGAGGTCTGTATGATCACACACTGCTGGTCCTTTTTAGTACCAAATGTTAAAGTAAGCATGAGCAGAGCCAATATTCAAAATTACACTGTTGCGATTTCCCTCATCGCTACATTTCCCTGGGTGTAAATAACGGCTCAATTGCTCTATATTCCCATTTCCCATTCAGTGTTCAATAAAAGGGGTCTAAAAAAAGGTCTTCACACTGGCTCATGCTCCAAAGCCATTTAGACATGCCGTTTCAAGGCCATACTCCTGAGCAATAAGTTGAAAAACGTACAAAATACACCAAAACATATATACTGTAATTAATATTACATATAATAAAGGACTGTGTCTCATATGAACAACTATTGGAGTCAAGTGAGTGCGAAAGGGAGAGAGTACAAGATAGAGTTGCTGTCAGCCTGTCACTCAGTCAGATTTAATGAGGCTGCCCTCAATTCGTATTGCATCCACACTTCCAATATACCCTACTATCATCCAACATAATGTGTTTACAAACTTCACAATCATGGCACTTCCTGGTGGGAAAGCTGCCTACATATCCAACACCTACACCACATCACAGCAGTGACAGCACTCTGTTAAAGAGTGATGGAGAGAGAGAGAGAGAGAGATAGATACAATTTGACGCTATGTTGTTTGTTGTAAGACAGTGAAGCCTATTATGTGCTTGAGTTGACTGAGCGCACATTTTTAGTATTCCATTGGATTGACCTTATTCAAATCAGATTTAGAATTGATTCTTCTAGGCCTAGGGCAAGAGATATATTATTGTGGAGACAGCTTGGACCTTAATCTTTACAGTGCAGGGAGTATAGAGAATTATTAGAATGAAACCTGGACCTTACAGTGTACTGAGTGTAGAGACCTGGCATTATCAGAATTGATAAGTGGACTTGAGACGGCTGTCTGCAGTGTGTCAGGCTCACCAATAGAGGGAGTCATTAACTCAGACAATTAAAACTTGCATGGACATATTCAGCTTTTAATTAAATCAGGTCTAGACTTAATTAATCAAATCAAATAAATTAATGCATGGTAATGCATGCAAAGAATTTAACATTTAGCCGTTTTTAATACCAGATGTGGTCACACCACACCCATCTTACACTAACAATGTTTTTTAATTAAGAGGGTCACAGGAGGGGGCATAGCATACTGTGTATGCCTGTTAGACCAGAATACACAACATTGGGATTATCTGATTAATCATAAAATACACTACAGTAACTTATTTTACTTCTTAAAAGCAGAGTATCTGGCTGGCAAGGTAAACCAACCACATGAGTGATTCTCAACCTGTCGGCCAGGGGGCTGCGCAGATATTGCAAGTGGGCCCCAAAATAATTGTCAAAAAAACTTAAATTCTGTTATTGTCTTGATGGTCAAAACTGCAAACTTGATGGACTACTGCAATTTATGCCCTGCCACCAAGTTCAGATAAATTGAAACATAACCTCACAGGAGGTTGATCGAGCCTTGATTTATGAAACGGCCTCAAACAGCGTCAGAACACACAGCACAAACAAGAAACAAGTGTGGGATTCGTTTTCATCTTTCATCTGGATTAGCTTTGAAACCTTCCCATTAGCAGCATGCAGCCAGCCTCCCCATCCATGTCACTGTTTTGGATCGAACAAGCCACCGCAAGGCTCCTCTCTAGGCCCAATCATATTATATTACTGACCAGTTCAACACAGCCTGCTGTTACAACACAAACACTCCATGCCATACTACGATTTATAAAAATAATTGTGTTGCTCTAATTATTTCCGCTATACTTGCATCAAAAACAACACAGAGCACATAACACCAAGACAATACAAAATACATGAGGTCCCCACTGACTATAATGGTGTCACCTGCCAAAAATAGGCGATCTACAAGCTTGCAACACGTCGTGGATGAAACACGATGTAGATATGCCATTTTCAGCGCGTGACACCTTCAATTTGTACACTGGAGTAGGCTTAAATTAAGTCAATTAGCCATAAAGAGCTTTTTTTGTCACACAAAGTAAATCTCATGACCAAGACATTGAAGATTTCTTCAGAAAGTCAGGATAAACCATTTAAAACCATGTGTGTACAACAATACAAAGCAGCAACAACAGTTTGATTTTAGTCAATGTTGTATGCTTGTTGTTAACTGGGTTGTCTGACCTGAAGCCTTTTACCACTTTCCCTAGTGTGTATGCAATCATAGAAATAGCACTTTTCCCTTTCATTTTACTGGAATTAATTACATATGTGAGTGCCTGCCATAAGCATTACTGGCATTTGCCCTGTGTGATACACATGAGATCCATTTAGCGCAGTAAGATAATACCCTCCAAGGTATTCCATTGATCAAGGCTCTGTACTGGAAGAATGCATTTCACCGTAGCTGCAAATACATAGATTGCTCAGTTGTCTTTCCCCCCATGATCTATCCGTAGGTTAGTAGTGGATGAAAGCTCTTAATTAATCCACAAACTTAATTCCGTTTCTTAATTAAAAGATTGCTGAGATGAACTTCATCAGAGCCCAACCTTTGAGATGGAACAAAGCAGTAGCTCTGTGTATGAAAGCATGTCAATGTGAAAAGCAGAGAACTTGCAGATTATTTGGCATGGTGTTATCAGACAAACAGTAGATGATTAGATGGCATAATGACCAAGTTAATGATCATGATGATGAGTCTCCTACATGTAAATACTTGTTGTGGTTCTAATTAATAAATATGAATATGCACACGAAGTATGTAGGCCTACATAAGCAGAACAAGCAGACAGAGGCAGTTAGACGGAGGGGCGCACACACACACACACACACGCACACACACACACACACACACACACACACACACACGGACAAATGTCCATACAGACAGGTTGAGGGATGGTTATTACCTATAGGTCGTGATTCCTGAGAAGTTGGTGGCTGACAGCCGAGCTCAACATGAATTCAGAGGCGACACTGGCCCCCCCAGGACTCCGGTCATTAATCATCAGAAGCGTGACATGATCAGGCCAGACCAGACTAGTCTGCAGTGTGTTCATCCAGGCAGCCAGGGCTGTGAGGTGGTCACAGAGGTGGCTGCCTGCAGTGTGTTGATCCAGGCAGCCAGGGCTGTGAGGTGGTCACAGAGGTGGCTGCCTGCAGTGTGTTGATCCAGGCAGCCGGGGCTGTGAGGTGATCACAGAGGTGGCTGCCTACAGTGTGTTCATCCAGGCAGCCGGGGCTGTGAGGTGATCACAGAGGTGGCTGCTGCTGGTGGCAGCGGCATATCCACTCTACAAGGGGGGGTCCTTCCTTTCTCTTATCCGGTACATGGTGAAGCAGCAGAGGCAGGAATGTGCCTGATCTCACCATGGAGCCGACATGCAGAGACTACAAAGTAAAATCCTGTGTACTACTACTAACTGTCTATAGCGTACAAATGAAACCAAATGGGCCCATATTTTTATTTGTACACATGTGTAGTTACAAATAGATTAATTAACACAGGAGTTCAACTACAAATGTAAGTGTTCTAATTTATATTATGATAGTTTTTAGATGATAGATTTGAAAATAAACTTGGACTTCTGGAAGTTTATAATAACAATGTGTGCTCGAGTATATACTTGGACAGCCCAAATTGTTTTTTGTCATTGTCATTTTTAAATACTAGATTTAAAGGACATATGTCATATCTAGATCAAACCATTTGAAGTGTTAACACTGCACTTTAGTTTGCTACGGAGGATGTCCACATCTATTTATTTCAGTCTGGGTGTTTACTTCATTTGTCCAGTTATCAGACATTTAAAAAATGAACTCTCGTATATGGATGCTCAGTTTCTGCACTGCACTAACATCTTGTATTCTTGTTGCTACCTCTTATAACGAATCTACTGAAATCACTGATGGGTGATCATCTCATCTCACTATTCTGAAGTGGTTGATGGAACACTTCTTGCAGAGATAGCAAAGAGCGAAGCAAAAGCGCGTGAGAGAGAGATAGGATCCATTTTAATGTCAAGTCACTAGAGGGAATCAAAGGGGCCGTTTCCCTGCTGTTGCCTCGTATTAGGTTTAATATTAGGTTTTCCGGGTCAACCAGCACATAAAGGAAGAGAGGGAATCAATCAGAGAAAGGAAATGTACAATGGTAGTTGAAACAGACTGAGAAATATTGCGTAATTGTGTTAAATTACGCTTGGCATGAATGATGAACACAGCAGGTGGTGAACTGCAATTCAGACGAGTGTTTTCAACGATACTGTTTTTAATACATATTATGCATATGGAAATGAAACAGATTGGTATATGCCAGGTGCCGGTTGGTTTGGAAGGCAGAGGCTTCTGTGAATGGACAAGACAAATGTCTGTACTGTGGTGTTGGGGCTGAGATTAAGCTCTTGGGGAACTCTGGAGTATTGAGCGTGTTGTGAAGCGTGATATTAGGCAGAACACTTCACACCAAACACCATGATGCCTCAGACCTGTAATGACCCTGAACAATTCCACCCTATTGGCTGTGAGTGGCAGCTCAGCTGAACCAAATGCTTCTAGAGGGGGACGCTTCAGTTTGAGGGTTTCACTATAGTCTGACATGGAGAGGTCAGAGGTGTTAAAGCACTGAAAGCAGTAAACCTGCTATATCCGAACAGACAGCAACCTAGTCTACATGGATGATGGACCACTGCACAAAATGGCGTAAACTATAAGGCTGATTTATACTTCGTCATAAATCGTCACCTGTATACGATTTATAAGCTCACAACACGTCATATAGACGCCGTGTCAAACATGTTATTTTTCAGTGCGTGACACCATTGTAATGGAGCATAAATTAGGTTTTAGGATGACAACCCAGTCTGGTCACAGAATCTAGCTATATGAAGCAGTAGCAATCATTTTATAAAACCACATAAAGTCCAAACATGTGAAAAGACATTACTTCTGTGCATTGTGACAATTAGGCGATTCTAATAACACATTTCCCATTCATTGGTAATAACATAATTTCAGCTACTTTTAATGGATTTGAAACTGCCATAAGCAACATTCAAATTACGTTTCCATCAGAATTATAATTACCTGCTTGTTCTCTGCCAAATCCCACCACACGGTTACCGTCTGTTACTGTAGCTCAAACCTCCTGTTTTCTCATCCATTAAGGAGAGATGGACAGATAAACAGAGCATGTTACCTCTTATAACGAATCTACTGAAATCACTGATGGGTGATCATCTCATCTCACTATTCTGAAGTGGTTGATGGAACACTTCTTGCAGAGATAGCAAAGAGCGAAGCAAAAGCGCGTGAGAGAGAGATAGGATCCATTTTAATGTCAAGTCACTAGAGGGAATCAAAGGGGCCGTTTCCCTGCTGTTGCCTCGTATTAGGTTTAATATTAGGTTTTCCGGGTCAACCAGCACATAAAGGAAGAGAGGGAATCAATCAGAGAAAGGAAATGTACAATGGTAGTTGAAACAGACTGAGAAATATTGCGTAATTGTGTTAAATTACGCTTGGCATGAATGATGAACACAGCAGGTGGTGAACTGCAATTCAGACGAGTGTTTTCAACGATACTGTTTTTAATACATATTATGCATATGGAAATGAAACAGATTGGTATATGCCAGGTGCCGGTTGGTTTGGAAGGCAGAGGCTTCTGTGAATGGACAAGACAAATGTCTGTACTGTGGTGTTGGGGCTGAGATTAAGCTCTTGGGGAACTCTGGAGTATTGAGCGTGTTGTGAAGCGTGATATTAGGCAGAACACTTCACACCAAACACCATGATGCCTCAGACCTGTAATGACCCTGAACAATTCCACCCTATTGGCTGTGAGTGGCAGCTCAGCTGAACCAAATGCTTCTAGAGGGGGACGCTTCAGTTTGAGGGTTTCACTATAGTCTGACATGGAGAGGTCAGAGGTGTTAAAGCACTGAAAGCAGTAAACCTGCTATATCCGAACAGACAGCAACCTAGTCTACATGGATGATGGACCACTGCACAAAATGGCGTAAACTATAAGGCTGATTTATACTTCGTCATAAATCGTCACCTGTATACGATTTATAAGCTCACAACACGTCATATAGACGCCGTGTCAAACATGTTATTTTTCAGTGCGTGACACCATTGTAATGGAGCATAAATTAGGTTTTAGGATGACAACCCAGTCTGGTCACAGAATCTAGCTATATGAAGCAGTAGCAATCATTTTATAAAACCACATAAAGTCCAAACATGTGAAAAGACATTACTTCTGTGCATTGTGACAATTAGGCGATTCTAATAACACATTTCCCATTCATTGGTAATAACATAATTTCAGCTACTTTTAATGGATTTGAAACTGCCATAAGCAACATTCAAATTACGTTTCCATCAGAATTATAATTACCTGCTTGTTCTCTGCCAAATCCCACCACACGGTTACCGTCTGTTACTGTAGCTCAAACCTCCTGTTTTCTCATCCATTAAGGAGAGATGGACAGATAAACAGAGAGAGAGGGGGACTGCAGGGGGGAGACAAATGGACAGAACACTACAGCAGAGACAGCACGATACAATAAGCATGTTGGCCCTGTAGACCAGTGGTTCTCAACCTGTGGGTCAGGAACCCCCCAGGGGGGGGCCCCAGACGACAGTGAAGTGACACTTTAAAGGCTCATTCATAGTCTGGATTTCCGGTGATGAGTACCGCTCCGGTGAAATAACGTTGAGCGGTGGCGAGTAAAAACTAAAAACATTGAGAAGGGCTGGGGCAGTGGTTTGCTCTTCACCGCGGCTCGTGACGTCATGTTGTAGTTCGGTGGTCACCTCACCAACCGAAAATCCAGACTATGAATAACGCTTAAGTCCCCTTTAATACCATAAAAAAAAGACCATCAAAAGTAATCAAACTATATACTTTAAAACTGGTCAAACATTGGCCAAATAATATAACAAATAAGGTGGTTACATTGGGAGCAGGTCAAAGGAAGATGAATGTAGCAGGAGTAGCCCTGCCTGCAGCTCAGAAATCTAATACTATGTCACTTTTCATATTACTATCATGGCTGATGTAATAACAGGATAATATATACAACAGAACTCTGAAAAACAAGGGCCCTTTCACCACCTGTTCTGAATCGCCAGAACATATTTTCTTAATGGCTAGCGATTCAGGGCTGGCGCCAGGCTAAGCTTCCTACTGAATTCTGACAAAGAAGTCTTCCTAATCAGACTGACTGTAATGCTTATCCTCAATTCACAGCACAAGGTTAAGCATCTCATTTCCCACAAAATGTGAAGCTATCATTTTCTAACTCATCCTCTTGATGGACAAGCAAGCTATAACAACATTCCTCAAGGTGTAGTGTAGATGCC
The DNA here is from genome assembly GCF_963924005.1 of Protomyctophum bolini. Lineage (NCBI taxonomy): Eukaryota > Metazoa > Chordata > Actinopteri > Myctophiformes > Myctophidae > Protomyctophum > Protomyctophum bolini. The sequence continues at coordinate 32,674,893 of NC_137869.1, read as the reverse complement.
AAACAGAAAGGCATTGTGGAGAACTGAATTACTCGTTATAATGAAATCACCGAAACCCTGGACGTTGTTTAGTCATCAGGTTATATAAATGGCTGCTACAGATGGTCTGCTGAAGGAGTGTTTGCGATAAATTAATAGCAATTCACCTGATTTAACACCACAGCAATGGTTTGTGCATCAGCGCCTTCAGGTTCAAATGGGGGTAATGATCTATTGCTAGATCTATATAATGCTGACTGCTGTCCAAAAGGTAGCGTGAGGGCAATGCAGGGGGAATGTTTAGTTGGAGAAAGAGATTTAAAGTAAGTGGAAGGGGTGCTGGTGTAAATTAGAAGAGGGACCTGTGTGGTTTTGCTGAGAGACAGAACATGACATCCATAATATTAGTGCACAGCTGTGTGATAAATGAACCTCAAACCAATGGGGGACTAGATGTTCTGGCGTTCAACTTTCTCTTGTGCTTTCCTTCCTCCTATAATTTGTATTATTGACAAGAGTGGAAGGCCCACTGCTGGTCACATTTCAGCAGAGGTGCTTTTTTTCTTTTTCCACAACCGTAGTATATAAATCAGCATGTTGACTCAAATCACAAAGTTGATCTTACTCTGCAAGAGGAGGCACATCATGCAGCAAACAAAGGTTTTGGCAACTAGGTCACAGTTTGACCCGTTTTCTCATCTGTTTTTATTTTTTTTTAAACAATGTATATGCATATATACACATGTAAAAGGAAATCACAGACAACTGCAATCTTTTCTTCTTCCCTTACCAAAAAAATTAAAACAACTTTCAAATTGAACATAAAGAGAGAGATGCTACAAAACAATTTTGTCTGGTGGCATTATCCTTGATCTCTGACAGAAGTAAATCCCAAACTGCCACAACGTTAATCACTGAACCATTTTGGCTCTGGTATTTCTAGAAGCAAGGCTATCCTGTCATTAAAAAAAGAAAAAAAGGGTGTAGCAATAACATCTGTACAACGGTGTAACGATTGGCAGGGGTGGGATTGAAGGAGGAAAGGAGGAGGGACAAGAAGAAGGAAAAACGATATTCTCCAGTGGAAGTCATCACCATATAATGTCTTGCAAGCTCGGTTGGTCCAAATAAAGCAGCAGCATTAGGCCAGGCAAACTGTGGTATCATGCTGTTGGAGAGCTGATGAATGCAGGGCTGGGCTTTCTGTCCAATTAAGAGTGCCGTGGTGTCTAAAAGCTGTTGCGAACGTCTGGGACTCTCTGCTGCGATGCTATTTTACCATAGCCTCCTCTGGCCGGGTCGTAGTCCTGACGGTACTCATCTCTTACCTGCATACGGAAACAAAGTTCAGATACAGGAATGCAAACTGGTTAACCCATTTAGACCTGAGGCCGATTCTAAAAAAAATAATTAAAAAAGGCTTCTAAATCCAAAAAGTTTTGTTCTGAAAAACCTATGTTACTGGTGCTCAACCTTTTTCACATCAAGGACCACCGGAATTATCTGTATTTGGCCACCTACTCCCATCTGAAAATATGTAGTTCCAGGGACACCCAGAAGCAAATATTTAGTTAAAACTGTTGGCTCTGAAAGAATATATATTCAAAGATTTGCACCACATTAACAATTTTTTAAAATAAGGTAAAGTATAACATAATACCAAAAGGTGTTCCCGTCCTCATGTATACTCTATATAAGATCTGCGGGGCGACAGCAGGATCGGAGGGGGAGAGAGATTTCTCAGGTTTTGTCCGTGCAATTTTATCTCCGTTCACTTGCCGGCTGCAGTCAATCCGACGGTCCCGACGTACAGTCAACGTGCACAGTACCACCCGTCACCACGGGTAGTTGTTTTGGGCAGTAGAGGGAAAAATATCCTCTTGTCCCGAGCACCCTCTTTCTTCAATACGACAACAGCAAGATGCTAAGAACAGCTTTGCAAACAAGCCCTTGGATATCAATATTCAGCTCCAAGATGGTAAAGGCCCTGACCAAGAACAGCTGGGAGGAGATTGAACCAGTCCTAACCCCCCCCCCATCAAATGTTATGATGCTGAAAATGTGACTCCACAGTGGGTTGCATACATGGATGTGGGGACTGGGGAACTCCGTTTACAACTGCCATCTAGTGGATGAATGGTGTATAGGTATAGGTTTGTCACTGACACAATGAACATAAATAAAAGTTTGAAACTTAGGGCCGATACATACTCCCATTTCGGCGCTGTAGTGCCGAAATGATTTCGGCTCGTCAGAAATTTTCAGTAGCACCGAAGAGCCGACTTTAGGACGGTACCCGCCCCCCCCGAACCTCAAATGACGTCAAATTGTAGGCTCTACAGCGCCGAAACGACTTTTATTCGGCTCTAAAATAGGAGTATGAATCGGCCCCAAGGCATAACAAGTATGGGCGTTTCTCACCCCGACCCTCAAAACATTTACTATGTTGAGCTCTTTAGGGGTGAAAAGTGTGAGAAGAATGCATGAGCAGAAGATGCTATTTTTTTTATTTTAGTTAATTAATTTAATTTTTTTATGGATCTTTATTTGTCATTTTCCAAAGAAATTAAAAATAAATGCAAAAAGTAATTGAAAAATCGTGGCCCACTCACACATTAGGAGGGCAGTATGAGTTAGACAGTATTTGGTTTAGACATTGTCATTGGTTAGACCAGTCATTAGTCCTACAACTACTCTCAAACCCTCACCCTAAACCTAACCTCCCACGGGGCAGCACACCTAAACCTAACCCTAACCCATGTCTAACCAATGACTAGTCTAAACTAAGTATGCACCCCGTCACCATATCCTATGAGACCACAAGCGGTTTGTTTTCAAAGAAGAAACAAACGCCTGGGCGAGACATGCATGAGAACTGGCGTACGAGCGGAGCCAACCTTCGCTACACAATTAAGATTTCAGAGGGGTAGATATCCATTTAAGTTTATCTATTCTACAGTATATAATTTTCATAAATAGGCAATTATCATAATAAATATGTAGTGCCACTGTGCCAGATGTTTAAAAATGTATTGTAATATGTAGTGCCACTGTGCCAGATGTTTAAAAATGTATTGTAATGTAATGTATAGCAGCACTAGACAATCCGATAATCTCCATCCTCCCTTTAGCCTAAGAGTTAGTTCTCCATTAAATACAGAGGTTTTTTACTCTGGAATTAGGAATACATACACTTACTGCAGACTCTTCACTCAGTAACTTTAAAACATAGAATTAGATTGAGGGCCAGCCTGATGAATCGAGCCTCTCCACTTGCTTCTACCATATAATGTACACACACACACAGGTTTCCTTTCTCACCTGTCTTTTAATAATGTTACCATTGCAGTTTTATTTGTGGAAATAAATTAAAACAAAACTCGAATCCCTCGATCAATCTGAGTAAGCTTGCACCCTGCACTTCAGCAATACACACACACACACACAAGTGTGATGTAGATAGATTGAGAGAGGATAGACATAGGCACAAATAGATTTGGAGGAATTTATAGACATAAAGATAATCAAAATAACAAGAGAAAATAAGATTCCTCACCTGTCCACCAGACTTGCCACGGCCATACTGCCTTCCCTCTTTAAATCCAGCATCCCAGTCTGTCCGAATGATGCGGTCGTCCAGCCTCGTCCCGTTAACAAACCGCATGGCATGTTCCGAATCTGCACGTGAGTAGTATCTGGCAGAGCAGGGGTTAAGGGATCATGTCTACGGTTTTCTCTAGGATTCTTTTTTTTCCTTCCCCAGATATTTTGGGGCTTTTTGCCTTTATTGATAGATTACACTAGTTTGACAGGAACAGGGACACAGCAAAGATCGCCGGGATTGGGACTCGAACCCGCGACACGCTGTCAGTCTGGATTACCAGCCTATGTGCCTGGTCCGTTCGGCCAGCCCAGGTCTTCTCTAGGATTAATGAAATACAATCTAATCCACAATTAATACCAAAAGAAAGAAAGAAAGAGAAACCAGCACTGCATCAAAAGTAAACAAACTATACTGAAAACTGGTCAGCTGTCAAATAATATGAGGGAAAATGTTTGAAAATAGCCGATCTAAAGAACCGAGTTAAACAGAATATAATGCCTCAAGTCCTACAATTCCAAGTGCTTGTTGAGGTGTGGGGTCCCCAGTTCAAATATGATTATTTTGTGCAGCAGCACGGCCTGACCACTGGTCTACAGTATGACTTCAATCATTAGTACTAACCTGGTTCTGACTTGCTTAAGTCTGTATAAATAAAATATGTAAAAGAATTAAGCTACTTTATGAATAGGAATACTAAAATTGAAGACGATAAATTGGTTCTCTCTCCCCTAAAATTGGTGTCCCACCTGAAAATGTATTTTCTATTAATTAATTAAAATAGCTGGAGAGACCCGTTACTGAACATGCTAAAGCAAAATAGAGCTATATATATATATATATATATATATATATATATATATATATATATATATATATATATAGTTTTGTTTAAGACCTAGTAGTAAAACCTCACTTACAGCACCTTTAATTTACTGCAAGCTTGATGAAAGGATACTCAACGAAGCAGAACCCACAGGCAGTCTTCTTCACCTTATCCAGACCAATGACGATGCGTTTTACATCTCCAGCTTTGGCGAACAGCTCATAAACCTTGGGGGTAAATGGGGGGGGGGGGGGGGAGTTGTATATATATATATATATATTCAACCTTGCCAATTGCCATACAGCTGCAATGTTGGTGAGTTATGGTGGAGGGTGACGTTCCAAACGGGGCTAAACAACAGCATAGCATACCTGTTCCTCAGTGGTGTAGAAGGACAGGTTCCCCACATACAGAGTGTTACTCCCCTTCAACAGCTTCTCCTGATCATACCGGTTACCCTTTGTAATACAATACACACGAGAGTTTTTTGGGGGAACAAACGCTGTCCCGTACACAAACAGAGCAATTACCTTTAAAACATGTTGCTATTTTATTTGTGCACAACTTTGCACAAGCTGGGCTATTAGCAGCTCTGTTTTGATGAATTGAACAATGTGGACCCTGTTGTAAACAAGTGTAAGGCTTAATTGGGTCGTCCACTCACAGTTAACAGTCTTTGTATTGAGTTTGTGCTTGAAATGTACTGTAATTCTGCAAACTGTTAATAAATATTTCAATCAATCAATGTACACATCATTTCTATTTCCTTATCATCGTACACGACACGTACATGCACTACTTAATTTAGTTTTGATTGAATTTAGAAAAGAAAAAGCATAATAATACAGGTTATCGTAACGTTATTGAGAAAAGCATAGATGGATAGCTATAGCTCGAATCTCGTAAGCATCTCCCGGCGTTGAATGTTAATGTTGAAGTAACAATCATTTATATTCCCAACTTACCTTAAAATGCTGGTCTCTGTATTGACTTATATCAACGTACGAGTCACTATGCAGTGCGTTTAGTTTAGCAGACATGGTGAATAGATCGGGGACAGCAGTTTGATTGTGATTTGCCACCACACGACACAACTTAGCTGTTAGCTTGCCAATGCTAAGACAACAGTAACTGTAACAACAATAACTTCCGGTAGGTCAAGTTATTCTTCCTGGTCGTTTTGTTTTTATGTGAAAATGAAGTCGAATGGCGCCACCTACTGTTCCAATATGTTTAATGACTGGTTGACTGTAGGTGGTCTGAGGGCATGCAGCATCGACTACTGTCAGAACAGTCACATCACAGGAGGTGTAAATTTTTTGTTTTCGAGTAAAATATCAGATTGTAACACCCCCCCCCCCCCTAATCTCTGTTTCACTATAGCATTAAATCATTGCCCACCTTATTGCACACTTAATGAGGAGAAAGAGAAGCGGTAAATATTCTCTCTCTGTACTCCATAATATAGCACAATGCAATGAAATACGTGTGAAATAAGTTTGTCCTGCTGATTAATTCCATTAAAACAGCACTGAAAAGTCTTCATCTTCCCTTTCTGTAGGTCTGGGCTACTGTTTGACATTCCTTCCCACTGTCACCATCTTCAGCCACAGCCATAAAGGTCCCCTGGTCACATCGTCACGTGTGTGTGTGTGTGTGTGTGTGTGTGTGTGTGTGTGTGTGTGTGTGTGTGTGTGTGTGTGTGCGCGCTTCTGTGTTTTATTTGTCGACTAATGTGTAATCTACCATTACATGAATGCAGAGTGGTGGAGCTACAGATGGAATTGTGTGAGGATATGTGCAGGTGGGTCTGGGGGTCAGGGATCAGTTCAATATCTTTTGAGATGCAGAAATGCCCTCATTCTCTTCTCTCCCCTGGAACTACACCATGGTGGTAATCAGAGCTTTGCAAGGCTCCGTTATGCTCAGCTCTGTGGAGCCTTGCTTTGGTCAATCATCATAAAGTCCAGAGTAACCCAGGAAAAGGAAACAAGCAACTGTGCCCTAAAGAAGAACAGGAAACCCTTAGTAGGCCAGATGAGTCAAATGGCACAAACTCCAGTCGACTTCAGAGTTCATAGGGAACCTGGGAGACTCGTCCGTCCAATCGTTGAGACATGCAGAGAGTCAAGAGGAGAAAACCTTGCTGCCTGAAAATGTCAGGGCAGAGGTTGATAAGGAAGGGAACTAGGAGGGACCAAAAGTGGAGGAGGATCTCTTGCTATAATGATGTTGTCAACCTGAATGCGTTGCTTTGATGTCTTCAGCCTGCCACTCCCTTCCATCCTCACTCTGTTCATGGCCGACTGCGGGGAAGGTGAGTCTGTTCAGAGCTCATTTAGTTTTCAAAGTTGTTTAAAATTGCAAATGCACTTTAAACTGTGAGGTGAGGTTATAGAGGTATATGTTGTATAATCATTTCGCCTAAAATTGAGTATTTAAGCGAACCTTTTGGTTGTTTATTTGTAGCAGTATAGCTACACAGTGACTGACTATAGCACAACAGTTGATTTGCTTAAGTGAGATTGCATGGTTTTATAGTTATGTGGAAATGAATATATCTGAACGTCTGATAAGCCCCCGGATATAAAAAAGGGGGATAGCCTATAAATTATATAATAACTTTATTATATATATATTGAATAAACTATAATATATAATACCTTATATACCTGATATAAAAGTTAACAAATAAATAAATATGTGGTATAACTGTACAGTGATAGGACTGGGTGGAATCAAATGATAGGAATGATTGGGTAATCATTTTGTGCTGGCCACATCATTGAATGTTGTATTTGAGGACACAAAAAAAAGTGGGCCTAGACAATCATACTCCCTTTTGAAGAGAGATAAACAAGCTCTTTCATAGCATACTGTAGGAGTTCAAGGTCTTGATATGGAGAGAAACAATGTGAATCAGGCTCTCAGCATTGATAAAAGCATTCTTCAGGTGAGGTTAGATTCTCTATTTGGACAGTGTACATAATTTACTGGGCCAGATAGTATCGCTGGCGGGCCAGTTCGGGCCCATATGGGCCACCTATTGCCTACAACTGCATTAGACGGTGGGCCAGAATATAATCAATGTAATAGAATGAACTGTAACATCCATCTTAAATACAATAATAACTAGCCTACTATATTATTGTATAAATAAACTATATACTGCATTAAGTCACTCACTCTATTCATAGCTGGGGACCCAATACTGATGCATTGTTTTTCTATGCACTCCATGCAGGAAATAAATATATGCCACCAGTTTTGGCTAAAGAGTACCAGCAGAGTTCCCTTATCTCATCACAGATCACACAACACCATGCAGAGCAGAGCAGTGGTGAGGACTGGTGACTACTAGTGAGTAGTGAGGGCCTTCTGCAGAGTCAGGCCTAGACTGTATGGCTACACTGAACTGGTGAGTGACTTTATTCCCAGAACCAGACAGTTTCACCCTCAATTTGAGAACAGGACCAGACACCTGTTGGAACTTTAGAATGTAGTCTCACGTAGCCAGACAACTATTAGACAATACTCCGAATGGTATAGAGTCTGGAACTGCACCTACCAAACTCTGAGGCAGGAAGCTGTCAAATTGTCAAAAATAAAATGTAAATATTACATAAACCTGAAGACCTCTTCAAACATCATTGCATAATACTATTGTTCTCTCATAAGTGGGCTACATGTCAATATGAGAAGCAATTGCAATATTCAGAAATCCTGTCGGTGAAAGCCTCAGCTAATACTTTAAGGTACTAATGAGATCTTGTATTTGTCTTCGCTGTCTTGCAGGAATGTTCTGAATCTAGAGTGTACTAGAGGCCTGCAGCATCCTCAACAGAACCTGCACATAAGACAGACACACACACACACACACACACACACACACACACACACACACACACACACACACACACACACACACACACACACACACACACACACACACACACACACACACACACCAGTGCAACCACAGTACTGTTTGGCCACTGAGCATCTCTACTGGAGCAGTCGGGGGTTCAGTGCCTCACTGCCTTGCTCAAGGGCACTTCAACTGTGTTCTTTTCCTTTGCTTTTTATAAAATCACAATTACATGCCTTTAAGCAGTTGTGAACATTTATTTTTTCCATAACGGTAATCTGTAAAAATGGCTCCTGGAATGGAGCCAGCTGACATTGCTGTCGTAGCACTTTATTTTGTGCTGGTGCTAGGCATCGGGTTTTTTGCCATGTGGAAGGCCAATCGCAGAACTGTAAGTGGCTACTTCCTGGCTGGGCGCTCTATGACATGGATGGTGATTGGAGCATCACTTTTTGTCAGCAACATCGGCAGTGAACATTTCATATGCATGGCTGGATCAGCAGCTGCAAGTGGCTTTGCTGTAGGAGCATTCGAGTTCAACGCACTTCTACTACTGCAGCTACTAGGCTGGGTGTTCATCCCTGTGTACATTCACTCAGGGGTCTACACCATGCCGGAGTATCTGTCCAAACGCTTTGGAGGCAACAGGCTGAAGGTTTACTTTGCTGCCTTGTCTTTATTGCTCTACATGTTTACCAAAATATCTGTAAACTTGTATGCTGGAGCTCTGTTCATTCAGGAGTCACTGGGTTGGAACCTTTATCTGTCCATTCTTTTACTGATTGGTATGACTGCGCTGCTCACAGTAACTGGTGGACTTGTGGCAGTAATGTACACAGATGCTCTTCAGGCAGTTTTGATTATTGGTGGAGCCCTCAGCTTGATTGCGATCAGCCTTGTTAAGGTGGGTGGGCTGGAGGGTGTTCGGACAAAGTACATGCAGGCTGTCCCCAATGTTTCTGCTATCGTGGCCAGTGGAAACTTCACATATTCTCACTCCTGCCGCATTGAGCCCAAGCCTAATGCTCTGCACATGCTTCGTGGACCTCTAGACGAAGACATGCCTTGGCCAGGGTTCCTTCTTGGCCAAACCCCGGCTTCCATCTGGTACTGGTGTGCTGACCAGGTCATTGTCCAGAGAGTACTTGCAGCAAAGAACATTGCTCATGCCAAGGGCTCCACACTCATGGCTGGATTTCTTAAAGTCCTGCCCATGTTTATAATTGTCATTCCAGGTATGATTTCCCGGATCCTATTCACAGATGAGATTGCCTGCATTGGGCCAGAGCACTGCTTGGCAGTGTGTGGCTCTAAGGCTGGTTGCTCTAACATCGCCTATCCACGTCTGGTCATGTCTGTGATGCCTGTGGGTCTGAGGGGGCTGATGATGGCAGTCATGATTGCTGCCCTGATGAGTGATTTAGACTCCATCTTCAACAGCGCCAGCACCATATTCACCCTGGACATCTACCAGAGTGCTCGAAAAGGTGCGTCCCAGAGGGAACTACTGGTTGTGGGCCGACTATTTGTGGTGTTTATGGTGGCCATTAGCATTGCCTGGGTCCCTCTCATCATTGAAATGCAGGGCGGGCAGATGTACCTCTACATACAGGAAGTAACTGGTTACCTCACTCCACCTATCGCTGCCCTCTTCCTACTGGGTGTGTTCTGGAAACGCTGTAACGAAACAGGTGCATTCTGGGGAGGCATGACAGGATTCACACTAGGTACTCTGCGACTGATCCTGGCATTTATCTACCGTGAGCCTCTCTGTGATCAACCAGATGATAGGCCTTCCTTCATCACACATGTCCATTACATGTATGTGGCAGCAGGCTTGTTTTGGGCGTCAGGGATTGTCGCTGTGGTGGTCAGTCTCTGCACTCCCCCACCAGATAAAGAGCAGGTTCGCACCACTACTTTGTGGGGGCTGCACAACATTGAAAGGGTTCCCCTCAAGGATCAAGATGACATCGAGAAGAGCAATCGTAATGAAAACCATGAAGATCTTCCCCTGGATGAGACGTGTCTAGATGGTGTTGACATCAAGCTCCCGGTCCCATCCACTGATCTTGACCCAGCTAGCACAGAGACAACAGCTGCAACCACCCCTGGAGAACAGATTGATAATTCCCAGGCAGAGCTGATCAAGGATGAGGAAGGAAAGCGTGGCATGGGTCTGAGTCTTATCAGTTGGTTTTGTGGGTACAAGGAGGGAGCACAGACCACCACACCAAAGGGAAGCAAGGAGGATGAGAGGGTTATTATGGACAGGCTGTATGAGCCTCCCAGAATTAAACTGCTACTAAATCTGGGCCTGCTACTTATCTGCTCATTGGGAATCTTCATGTATGTTTACTTCTCATTATAGTTTTGTCCAACACTGGACTAATGGGCAGATTGGTTTGGTACAGTATTAGGAGTTGAGGAGGGGTACGTGTTATTGTCAAACAGTTGCATTTTCAAAGATTTGACAAGCTGTAATATTTACATTTGATTATGTATTTGAATTACGTTTTGTGTGACTATAAAGCTTCATTGGGACGTAGCAATTTTTGTGTGTGTGCAAATTGTTACGGTGATCCTGCACAAAGAATAGCTACTGGGATTAGTTTTTATGGTGTGGTGTGGTGACTTAAATATTTGCCTTATTGGACATATGCTTTTACCCAATTTTCTGTTTAAAGCTCCCTCCCTTCACATTCCATTAAGTTGCAGCTGTAACATTTCAATGTTTTTTGTAATATTTACATTTTATAATTGTAGTTCTCTAATTGGGAATTTATTCAACTGATTTAATGACTGAAATGTATCCTTTAAAAATATCTTGTAAAGCTTCATTGAGACTGACAAATGTTGGTGTGTGTTCACATTCTTCCTGCACAATCTACTGAAACATTCCGAAATCTGTGCTGTGATACCAGGCCTCAGGCCAATCATTTTACAGGTATAAGCCATAGATGATGGATATCATCCACTCCAGACCGGTTCACACAGCAATTTTGTAACACAAACCAGGCTTTCCTCCGAGGTGGAAAGCCTGGTGACGCGAAGTTAATCAAGAATAGTGTCCCTGCAAAATTTTTCTTGATGCCGAGTCTTCGCTCCCTGTAGACAAAATGTCCTTTATTATGATGCATCAATGACTCCATATTTCGGCAAGGTTTCAAGATGGTTTGACTCTGAAAGCGCACATTTGAATAGTCAAGCTCCATTCCGAGCTTGTGGATCGTCTACCACAAAAGTTAGAATATGGAGTTTCTACCCGACAGCAACGATATGTAAATGGTAAATGGTGCATTTATATAGCGCCTTTATCCAAGGTGCTTTACATAGATTGTGCATTACATTCACCCATTCACACACACATTCATACACTGATTGCAGTGGAAGCCATGCAAGGTACCAACCAGCACATCGGGAGCAATTTGGGGTTCAGTGTCTTGCCCAAGGACACTTCGACATGTAGACAGGAGGAGCCGGGATTCGAACGACCTGCTCTACCTCTTGAGCCACAGTCGCCCCAGGTATGTGAACTAAGTTTAGTGGGATTCTACGTTAATTTGGTTGATTGGGTTAACAAGATTAGCTCCAGATACTGACAGTCACAGACTCAGATGGCTACATCTTTCAGAGCCACGCTGTAAAAAAGAAAAACACGAATGGTGTGTGTACAAGCTGTGAAATGTTAGTAATAGTGAGCCAATTGGAAAGTGTAAACACGTCACTGTAATTCCCACTCAATGGGGTGATGGAATGGAAGAAACCATGTAAGGAATGTGGTGTGACATAGCAAACACATACAGCCATATAGGAGGGCAGCTTGAGACATATATTTGTGAAACACCGAAAAACGAAAGAACTTAACTAAACTTTGTTTTGTTGTTGCTGAAATAAACATACAACTGTTACTTTCTCATAAGGCCAATTTTATTTTAGATTATTAGAATTCAATAATTCTTAACTGAACAGTGAACAACTGACACCAATCCTGTCACCTGCTTGAGTGCACTTGTTGCCTTTACAAATCCAATATAAACTGCATTTGTGCAAAAATTTATAGAAATGTAATGTAATGTACCCGATTAAAAAAACACAGTGAAAACAATGCCTATTTAAATTTAATGTAAAGGGAGCGGTTCACAATGATCACTAGGAAATGTAAGTATATCACTTGTACTCATGTTTAGCTTGGGCTTACTGTCAGTTCTTGCATCAATATCTCAAGTTTACCCAATAAAAAAACAAACAAACAAAAAGTCATCCATCCAATCCTAAATCAAAACAAAGCCAGTAGTGGGGAGAATCGTAGTTCAGCGAGGAACACCAAACTCCATTCCCAGGAGACTTCAGAGGTTCATGTACTCCCAGCACCCCCTGGAATCTGGAAGACAATTAGTACAGTTGAAAAAGTATGCTGTACAACAAAGAATATCAATATACTTTCAATCTATGGACAGTATGAATGTCAACTCTTAGTTAGATCCATATCAATCGCTGTTTTTTTCCGACACCAAGAAGTTGGTCAAATAAGGTGGTGAAATAAAAAGAGTGATGACATGAATGGTCCACAACCACATACCGTATGTTAAGAATCTTTGTTCATAAATATTGGCTAAATAATTACATTTTAATTTATTTTATTTTTATAGCAAAGTAATCAAATTCTAAACAATCCAAAACTCACTGAAAGTAATCAGATTAGGGTACTGTATACATTCTAGTAGGAGGGTACTACTAACTGTCCACATGCTTTTCCCAGAAGATAATATCTATTTTTTGTTTTGTTTCATCAATTACATTTTTTGAAGCAGCCTTGCCAACATCAATGCTCTTCATCATCAGAGGTCTGATCTCCTCTCGATGCTGAGCAGCTCCACCTCGAAGATGAGCGTGGCTCCTCCGGGGATCTTGGGAGGAGCGCCTCGGTCTCCATAGCCCAGCTCTGACGGGATGACCAGCTTCCTCTTCTCTCCCTCGCACATGCCCAGCAGGCCCTGGTCCCAGCCTTTGATCACCTGGCCCGTGCCCAGTGTGAAGGTGAACGGCCTGTCCCGGTGGTGGAAAAAAGGTACTCAATTGTTTTGCTTAAGTAAAAAGTATCAATACTGCAAATAGAAATAACTGTTATCAAGTATGTGCGGAATTCAAAATGCACTTGAGTAAAAGTACTGGTATCAAAATGTAAAAAAGTGAAAGTACTCATTATGGATCTTTTCAAATATATAAAAATCGTTTGAAAATAGCTCAGATCTTTGTAGAACGGCTATTTTCAAATGTATATGGTTAATGTTTAATGTTTAGTATAATAAATAAAATGTACAAAGTAACTAACGTTTTATAATAATTGTATTGTAGTAAATATACATTTGTCTCTGAGATGTAATCAAGAGTACTTACGTACCTAAGTGGAGACAGTACTTAAAGTAAATGTATGTTTAGTTACTTTAAACCACTTGCCTGTTCCTGGGGATGCTGCTGTCGAACTCCGTGCCGTCCTCCAGCTTGCCCGTGTAGTGCATGTTGAGCACGTCTCCCTTGCGGGACTTGACGGGGCAGTTGTCCACTCTCTTCTTGATGCCGATCTGCAGCTTCTTCTTGTCGGCTCCGCTGACGCTCAGCGGCCCGAGTACTGACGCCAACGTCACGGCGAGCAATAAACACACCCGCATCGCTGCAGTCTTCAGTAAGGATGTTTTTGAGGGTTTTATCTCTTGATACACGGCACGATTACACGAGCTTTATTGAGCGAGAAACGAGAAAGGGAAGTGACTCGCTTTAGCCTGGTGAAAAAACGGATGTAGGTCAGTTGGTCCAGCTCTCAAATACACCCGTAGTGAAACACTGTCAAAGTGGACTGTTATGTGACTTATGTCGCTTGCTCCGGATAGCGGTCACCCCATTGCCCCAACCACGTACGTTAAGTAAGTCAAGTGCACATTAAAATAAATGTCCTTCGTTTCATTTTACGAAAATCGAACAGAGACCAAGTCAATATAATCATCTTCATCTGTGCATTGCGTAATGTCATGGTTTTTTGTCATTTTCAGGGGGGATAAAAAGACGTTCCTGATCAACACCGGGGCTAACTTGTGCTAATAACGAGTTTGACCCGGGGGTGAAAATGGCCATCATTCGTATGTTATTCAGTTTCCTCAACAATCCTGCTATCATCGAGAAGCTTGCCGAGTCACGTCCGATCCGCAGGGCGGCCCAGATCACCGCGTACGCCATTACCAAGGCTCAAATAGCCGGCAGAGACGCATCGGAGCGGGTCTTGAGATCGGACACGATGCGGCACGCTCGAGAAGAAGCCCAAACGACGACTCAGCACGGGGACATGGGCGACTTTGGGAGTAGATTCAAAAGAGTCAAAGAGACATTTGTTAAAGAAGTCAAGGATGGGTGGAAAGACGGCTCCAGGGAGATCAAGAAATGAGGAGATATATGTCACGACATCTGATGGTGATGGGATTGAAAATGAATTATCTGGATTCTGGACTGGATTAAAAAAGAGAAACCAAGACCCCATCATTTTGTGATATCTGTATTTTACAATCTTTCAGACGGGACTGATTCATAGCCATGAAACAAGATAGTAAGCTGTTTCAAAGTTGGATATCATATTACCATCAATCAATTTACATTTTACACTGACTGATTTGGTTAGTAAGCCATATTGAAGTCCAAACAGAAGTAGACTATAGCCTACGGCGAGGGAAATCCCAAATGTCCAACCTGCCTGTAAATTACTGTAACAGCCATTTCACACTAAGCAGTTTGTCACAAAGTGTAAAGAAAGTCCCATATTCTGATTATTCCCCACCAACACCAATGCCTTCAAATTGTGACCAGGGGATATTTATTATTCGGTTTGCAAAGAAAATATTTATTGTCCACAAATGAGATGATTTGTCAAATGTATTTTGTGTTAACATCCAGGTGTGTGTGTGTGTGTGTGTGTGTGTGTGTGTGTGTGTGTGTGTGTGTGTACGTGCACATGCGTGTTTGCCCACTGACTGTATAAACCAGGGATACTCAAATAGATTTACCTGTGGGCCACATTACAAAAATGGCAAGGGGCCAGGGGCCAGTAGATAAAATTACGACATTAATGATACTTGATAACTTCTCTCTTTCAATTGCTTTATTTTCGCAAAATGTATCAAAGTACAATGTGCATGCACACAATATGTAAATAAATAAATGTGTTACATTTTCTTGCATAAACACAAAGAGCTGTTTCCATAACTGCACAAATTATTGCACATAACATGATTGAGTAGCTGTTATAATAACATAATAACATAACATGAGTAGCTCTTTGCCTGCCTGCCTGTCTGTCTGTCTGTCCATGAGTAGTTATTTGTCTGTCTGTCAATGAGTAGCTGTCTTACTGTCTGCCTGTCTATGAGTAGCTGTCTGCCTGCCTGAGTAGCTGTCTGTCTGTCTGTCTGCCTGCCTGCCTGTCCAATTGTCCATGAGTAGCTGTCTGTCTGAGTAGCTGTCTGCCTGCCTGCCTAATTGTCCATGAGTAGCTGTCTGTCTGCCTGTCTATGAGTAGCTGTCTGCCTGCCTGCCTAATTGTCCATGAGTAGCTGTCTATGAGTAGCTGTCTGCCTTCCTGCCTGTCCAATTGTCCATGAGTAGCTGTCTGCCTGCCTGCCCAATTGTCTATGAGTAGCTGTCTGCCTTCCTGCCTGTCCAATTGTCCATGAGTAGCTGTCTGTCTGTCTATGAGTAGCTGTCTGCCTTCCTGCCTGTCCAATTGTCCATGAGTAGCTGTCTGCCTGCCTGTCCAATTCTCCATGAGTAGCTGTCTGTCTGCCTGTCTATGAGTAGCTGTCTGACTGCCTGCCTGTCCAATTCTCCATGAGTAGCTGTCTGTCTGTCTGCCTGTCTATGAGTAGCTGTCTGCCTGCCTGCCAGCCAGCAAGTTGGTTAACAGAAAATAAATTGTTATGGCTGAGTATAATAAAATACAATAAACACAATTTGCCTGAAAATAGATTACCCAGCTATGACCTTTTTCATGAAAAAAAATGAGTAGTGATATGGCTGACTGAGTAAAATAAAACAATCTACCTGAAAATAGATAGCTATAACTGAAGAGCAATTTCCGCAATTACCATTTCCGCAATTTCCATTTCCGCAATTTCCATTTCCACCATTTCCGCAATTTCCGCAATTACCATTTCCGCAATTTCCGCAATTACAATTTCCGCAATTTCCGCAATTTCCATTTCCATTTCCAACTATGACGTGACAGAAACGGGGAAAGAGCCAGAGACTGAGTGACACGCAGTAAAGTCTGTCGGGCTTGGGAATTGAACCTGTGACACACTGTCGGGCTGCAGGCTATCGCAAATGACATGTTTGTTTGATTGTTCAGGTTCATTTATTTGTTTGTCCCAGAGGGGCGATTTGGTTTACAGCAAGGCATATCACAGGCAGGTAACATGAAACACAAAAAACATTGTTCATTTAGTCTCTGCAATCCAAGTACAGAAACACTGCACTTCAAACTCTGACCTGGTCCGTTTTCTGCAGGCATATCAGAAGAACTTGAGCTCAGAGTTCACCATCCTTGTGTAACTTGTAAATTACCCAATATCCATACAGATGGCATGGGTGGAATTGAAATTGAATACACAGTGGTACTATCATGCAAAGCAATAATATTTTACGAGTGCATAATCAGTTCACCTCACCTCAGGTCAATGCTATATTGTGTAAGGCTGTAAGATAATTATTCAGGAAATTGAAGTGAAGATAAAGTGGCAAGATTACTTTACTAAATCCATACGCAAGTTCAAAGACTCATTCTGATGCATCATTGCGACCAGAGCACAGCACATACTGTTGTGTATTTTAATTAGCCTGTCAGTGTCAAATATTGGTTTCTTTCCACCAGTATTCGTTGTAATGGTATTTCGTTTGGAACAAAATATACAGTGTATGAGAAAAGTTTGCGTGGTCTGGTTATTAGGGTTAGTATAGCAATATCTTTATATCTTTAATTAACACAATGAGAACAATTCAGTATGTAAGTGAATAACTTTATTTGAAAAGAATAGAAAACAGTGCAGAGTAGGCAATCTCATGTAGCCTGGCAACTTAATAGTTATACATCTTCATTTCATAGCCTCTATTAGCGTCATTAGCATTAGTTTCTGACAACATGACATGAGTCAGTACATATACACTGATATGGCATCTGAACTTCATATAAAAATAAATCTCTCAATAAATGAAATACACACCCAATCAACAAAGTTCTAAAAATTGCAGCAGCACGAAGTAAATACTATAGGTCTGGCACTGGTATTATTGGTTTATGTTGTACATATTCTTTAACTTTATATTATATACTTTACTGGATATTAGTGAATAAAAAAACCCACAACGAAGACTATTTACCAGAATACCAGAATTTGATATTCTGGTAAAAGACAGTCTTTGTTGTGTGTTTTTTAGTCAAACATTTCAAGTTTAAGCTATCCAAATGTCAATTAATTTGCTAGTTATAGTTTATTTGTTAATTTTGGATATGGGACTAGCACATTTATAATAACATTAATAATGACAGAAAATTATGTTTTGAAGCTATTGTAACTGAATGAAACTGAGCTATTATTGTTTTTTTTAAAGGTCTTCAGTTTGAATGTCTGTTCAAGCATTAACAAATGAAGACACTCCAAAAGAAGCTATACAGAATGTTGTCTCCATGTTCTCCCCAAACCAATGGACCATTGTACTGTATGTGGCAATTTGTGTTCCCAGTGGGATTAAACAAAATGTTTGGAGTGCTGCAAAATGATGGTATCGGTGACAAAGATCTTCCACGGTAGATACTCCTAGTAATAAAAAGTACAAGATTACCCTGAAATTATAAAAGAAAAAAATGGTCTAGAAGTGCTTATCAGCTATAGATGGGCAGCAGAGCTATATCATTAGCACATTTGGAA
Organism: Protomyctophum bolini; assembly: GCF_963924005.1. NCBI lineage: Eukaryota > Metazoa > Chordata > Actinopteri > Myctophiformes > Myctophidae > Protomyctophum > Protomyctophum bolini. The sequence continues at coordinate 32,656,651 of NC_137869.1, read as the reverse complement.
TTATACAACACTATAATAACATGCTACCATCTAAGCACAAGGGAGAGAAAGATATGAGGGTATTCCTCTGTATCCAACCTTTGAGGAGAACATGTGAAACATACAGCCCACGGGCAGTCGCTCAGTCACTCTCTAAACTCCCAGCACAACTCTGTGTGGTGTGCAACACTAGTGCATATTCACTGATATGGCATTAGCCTATTCTAGAAACATGGCCTACACCAAAGGAAGACCCATGTCTATTAGTAGTATTCACAGAGCCAGTGGTAGCAGAGCTTACACAGTGCAAACTATATGCCGGATTTACATGGAAACGGAATCTGTAGACATCAAGAGGTTCAACATCAGATTTCCTCTTCCTATGTGCATGCGGCCTTGAGGAGACAGAACAACACAGTCATAGAATAATGTAACAGGTGGCAGCATATGCACTGATATGGCAGCTCACCCTCACAGCCACAGAATAATGTAACAGGTAGCAGCATATGCACTGATATGGCTAGCTCACCCTCAGTAAACAAAATGGCAGTGGCACCCTCTTCATCTCCCATATATAAACCCATAGGCAGCTTTCAACATGGTGTCCTCTATATTAATCGAACACACAAGCAGGTAAATCATATACACGAAAAGATGTATACGGATAATCAGGGACAGCAGTTATAGAAGGTCTGTCTGTGCGATGACCACAGTGTTTTCGGTTTGGCAGATAAGACAGGGAGGGATGAGGAAAGGGGATGGGGGTGACTAGACTATAGGAAAAGAAGAAGAGAAGAAAAACGATAGAAGGAGACAGGAGAGAGACTTAGGTATGGCGTGTCCCCCCCCCTCTCTCTCTGTGTGTGTGTGTGTGTGTGTGTGTGTGTGTGTGTGTGTGTGTGTGTACTGTGCGTGCACGTGCTTCTACATCCAATTGGCCAACATGGAGCTGAGTAGCGCCATCAAAAGCAGCCACACAGAGGACATCACTGTACAGACAGAGATGAGAGACAGAGTGAGACAAATGACTAATATTACAGTAGAGTATTATACACTGCCTTTTATGCAAGCATGCTTGACTGTATATGATACACTGATACAGTATATGGGACCCTAAATTATGAGTATAACACATTTATTTAGCTTGCTATGGTGTTGGTCTTCATTTTTTAAATAATGCAGTTATGTGTTTGTGCGGTATATGCCGTATGTGTGTTGTTACCTGCAGTAGTTGAATTACACTCCATGTTAACCAGGGCGTCTACATAGGCATCTCCCAGCCACTCCTCGTAGGTCTTCCTATCGGCCACGGCCACTAGACGGACCGTTGAATCTTTGAAGATGAGATCGGTGCCCTGATAGGCTGACGAGTCAAACATCTTAAATTCCGTACCACTGTCACTGCTGAAATACTTCTACAGAATTAAGGGGTGGGATAGCAGTAAAGAAATGTAAGACAGAGGAAGGCAGAAAGAGAGAGAAAGCAATACAGAGAGACACCAAGAGAAAGTACACGTCATTAAAAACATCAAAACTAATGACTGAAAAGGTGTATTTTGAGATTTTTTGTAATAATAAGCTCTCATGTGTATGACCTTGTGCTTCTGTATGCTGAGAGTGCATTAAGAAGGGAAGGAACATACATTTTATCAAGACAAGAGAAAAGAAAAGACAACCAATCCTTTACAAATCAGTAGCTTCTATTGTGCAGAGCCCCCTACCTGTGCAGAGTCCAGTAGTCCATATACAACGTGGATGTTGGTGTCAGGCCGTACCATTACGGCGTGGGAGGGGACCCTGGCCAGGTTGCAGTATCTGTACTGGGTGACCTCAGCCCTGCTGCCCTGGGAACACAGCAGCTGGAAATCAGTGGACACCAGACCCTCAGCCCACGAGTCGCCGTTACCTACACAGAAAGAGACAGAGAAAAAAAAGACGTTTTTTGCCGTGCCACAAGGACACACACACGTGCGCAAACACACACACACACACACACACACACACACACACACACACACACACACACACACACACACACACACAGTTTTAGTATATACTGTATACTGATGTTATCTTACCGTCAGTGTTGTCGAACACAGTGGAGTGTTTGATGAAAGCCACATCTCCTCCTCCTTTAGCCAGACACCTGGACAGTGGGGGAGAGAGAGAGGGAGAGGGGTGGGCTTTAAAACCTGTAATAAATGACTTTTCATTTAATGGAAATATTATGAGGATATAGACAGGAATATTTTTGACAGAACTGTTCATGCTCCACTAAATTAGGTAAATAGAGTAGTTCATCATTGCGAGACTGTAAGTACATATCTATATCTATAACATTCATGAATATTTATGATTTCACCCGGATGTCACTGGTATTCGGTCTTGATAGCTCTGCATGAGAGATTGGTCAGATTTGGGTCAGTGTTCCCCATAGTTGATAGATTGGTCAGAAGTTGGGTGAGTGTTCCCCATAGTTGATAGTTCTTCTACCAGAGCTGTTTTGATAGAAGTCAGATTACAGTGGGAGTAGGAACTAGCCTTCAGAACCATAGGGGGTCTAGCCTATACCCGTCAAAACAAGAAAGGGAGTATGAAGAGAAACTTGTCAATAACAGCTTTTATCGACGAAGAAAGTTCTTACATGGGATGGATTATGTTTAAGCATGTACGAAACCTAACCAGAAAATCAGCATGTAAAACATCCAACTCATTTCTATCTATGTCACAGGTTCTTATCCCCAGAACAGGTTTTTGTGAGCATTACAATAGCTTACCTGAAAGCTCCGGTGTATCCGTCATAAAGATCCATTCCCTTTACACATTTGTTTTCTCTTGACAAGTCTCCAATACACAGGCCACAGAGGTTGTTTGGGAAACCAGCTTGATTGGCACCCGGCGCACAGCTCTGCTTGAAGAACTGTCCCGCCGCTATGCCCCATGGGGAAAAGAAAAATACAAGTTAATAATAATAATATATACATAATAATAAATACAAATGAATTTAACAGTCTACTCCAGCTCGATTAGTACACCAAGACGGAGACAGACACACATACCACTCACCTTGGGGAATCTGACATTGCTCAGGTCTGATTAGACCTTTCTTCATCAGTGTTGCTATGGGAATGTTCCATCCGGCTGTGCGTCCGTAGCCGGTGTGACAGGAGGACTTGCCGCGCAGATCCTCCAGGCGTTGGATGTCACGGTTACTCTTCTTCACCACAGCAATCGCATAGTAGTTGGAACCATCAGCCTCAGCTGTAGAAACGGCGAGGTGTTGTGTTGTTCAAAGACATTCACTGTTGTTGCAATGCATTTTCCTATACACATGGCTGCAGAGGATGATTCTATATACTGGGCCTATACTTGATTGACTAAAAGTTCTCACCAGTATAGCTCTCTCCTGTGGCAGGGATCAGGCCGAAAGCTTTGCCAGCTGTGTATATGTCACCTCCATCCAGAGTAATGGCATCAGCTTCCTTATTCTACGCACGCACGCACGCACACGCGCACACGCACACACGCGCACACACACACACACACACACACACACACACACACACACACACACACACACACACACACACACACACACACACACACACACACACACACACACACACACACACACACACACACACACACACACACACACACACACACACACACACACAGTTTATACATTAGTACACCTTAAACTGAGTCCGTGTAAAGTAGACTTCAGTTGATCTATATACGTTACTTTGAAGTATTATCTAAAACTAATTTGTATGGTCAAAAATCTATTTTCTAAAAGTGATTATGTGATTATTATCATGATTCTATTGGCTCTTATAACCTGGATTCTCTGCATGCAGTTGGTGTGAGAGTCTCCTTGGATACACTGGATGGATGGTTGTAGACCTTTCTCATTGAATGCCCCAGCCATAGCAACACACTTGTCCCGCTCACTGCTGGACAACACACACCACCGCAGGCTGTTTGGGATCTCTGCTCACACAAATACACAAACACCAACATGGAAAAATGGAGGTCATGACTGAGATAGGTGAATCCGGCAAACAGACTGACAGACAGACTAAGCCGGCGATTGATATAGCTATATATTACCTGAGGGCTCACAGTCCATGGCTCTCAGGGCATGATAATATGGTTTGCCCATCCAGACCCTGGGATCCTCTGACTCTGCTTGCAGGAACCTGGAGGCTGTATTAGAGAAGAGCACAGTTCCGTCCCCATATGCCGTTGATGTGAAGATTGAGAAGTCTGACTTCAGCTGCGACAAAAAGTAAGAAAACACATTCGATCGGTCAGTCTCACACCTTTAGCTGCAGGAGCTTAGAAGAATCTGGTACATGGTAAGAGATATTGATACTTTATTTGGAGTAAAATTCAATACATTCAAGTTGCTTTATTAGCATAACTGTCAAAAGCACATTTTAGGGCCCATTTCATCATCTACTCAGGCTTATGTGAGCACCCTAGAGAGTGACAATGTGACATACCACGCCGTCATTCAGCATGTTGTAAACCACGGAGGGCGTGATGCCGTCACGGACCACAATGTGACAATGTGACATACCACGCCGTCATTCAGCATGTTGTAAACCACGGAGGGCGTGATGCCGTCACGGACCACAATGTGACAATGTGACATACCACGCCGTCATTCAGCATGTTGTAAACCACGGAGGGCGTGATGCCGTCACGGACCACAATGTGACAATGTGACAATGTGACATACCACGCCGTCATTCAGCATGTTGTAAACCACGGAGGGCGTGATGCCGTCACGGACCACAATGCCACGTCTCGGGACGCGGACCAGGTGGCATCGGCGCCAGTCAGTCACAGGAGCTCTGGTCCCGTCACGACACAGCAGCTCATAGTCTGAAGAGATCAGACCTTTTGCCCACGCCGGACCTTCACCTAGTGGGTGAAAAAAAGACCAATTAACCAACGACGACTATACTGTATCTCACTGGTTCCCAAACACCGGGTCGGGACCCATAATTATGTGGGTCGCAGACACATGTTTTTCTGTCTGTGCAGGAGCCTTTTCCCTTTTTTATAAAACAATCAAAAAGCAAAAACAAATGTTTAACGGTAGTGTAAGTGGATTTCTTTGGTTAAAATAAGTGTTAAAAAAGCTCTATATTGTGATAGTTGTCATTGTGTTTGTTCAGTAAGAGGAGTCTCCACGTCTTGCTTTTTATTAAACAGAAAATGCATTTTCAGAAACTGAAACTGGGATAACAATGTTATCCAATCAGGATAGAGGAATTGTAAGTGATGACACAAAGAAAAGAGCAGACAAAATTGGAACTGGACCATTATAAAAAATGAAGGTCATAAATGTTACTCTCTTCTGATTGGCTGAAATTTTGTCACCTACCTGAAAATGTATTTTATTAAAGAGCCGGAGAGACAGGGAGATCCCTGTCTAGATATACAAGCTCAAGCTTGTAGATCTGATATTTTCTGATATTTTGTTTGGGAACCACTGAACTAGTGGTTCTCAAATTGGGGTCCAGAGACCCTCAGGGTTCCTTGAGGCGGTCCTCAATGGACCCGAGGTCTGTAACTATATGAGAGCGTACAAATTGAATTAATATAGTTGTATACTCCCATCAGAGACGGGGGGGGGGGTCCTTGAAATTAACCACTAGACTGAAACATAATTGGCGGCTGACAAACAAGTTACTTAGTTACCATCGGTGTTCTCAAAGACAGTCGTTTCCTTGATGAAAGCCACGTCTCCCGCTCCATCAGCGAGACACCTGCACAGAGAGAAGAGCAAGTTAACAAACTGATCCCAGACATGCAAGCAGGTCTATGACAGACACCTGCACAGAGAGAAGACAGTGGGCAGAGCAAGTTAACAAACTGATCCCAGACATGCAAGCAGGTCTATGACAGACACCTGCACAGAGAGAAGACAGTGGGCAGAGCAAGTTAACAAACTGATCCCAGACATGCAAGCAGGTCTATGACAGAGTGGTCAGAAACCATCAATCTATGTTCACATATAGAGCTGTCCAAGACTGTTCCTGTGATTCAAAAAATGTATTCTACATCCCGACAGTTTTCTGAAAAGGCTATGTTTCTATGTCAGTCGTTCTTTGATTTAATTTTTTTTGCAGATTTACAAACTCGTAGCGCGCCACTCGGTGGCGCGCTATGAGCTTGTAGATCTGCTATTTCTCAATAGCTAAACCATAACATAATGCTAACACCAAAAGGGGTTCCCGCCCAGAATGGGTTTTAACAAAGGAAAACAAGGAGGGTGAAACGTCATAGCCCGTCCTCATATGGGTGAGTGTATGAAGGTGTCTACCTGAAGGCCCCCGCATATGGGTGAGTCCTCATATGGGTGAGTGTATGAAGGTGTCTACCTGAAGGCCCCCGCATATGGGTGAGTCCTCATATGGGTGAGTGTATGAAGGTGTCTACCTGAAGGCCCCCGCATAAGAAAAGTATCGCTCCTGTTCGCTTAAATCACATTTGCTCTGTCCATGGGCATCTCCTATACACAGTTGACACAGAGATGGTGTGTTGGCACCGGGGATACAGCTAGCGTTGAAGAAACCTGCAACGCCTGATCGCACACACACGCACGCGCGCGCGCGCACACACACACACACACACACACACACACACACACACACACACACACACACACACACACACACACACACACACACACACACACACACACACACACAAACACAACATGCAGGCATGAATGGATATATTTTGAGGAAAGGTAAAGTAGGCTATGTATATGTATCAGCCAGTGCATGTATGTATAATCTACTGTACTACTGTATTTGCCAACTTGGTATGTGTGTATGTGTGCACTCGTGTACACATAAATATATACAATACGTGTAGAGCAGTTGTGATTTACTGGTGTAATGGAAGTCGAATGTGTTTTCCTCTATTTCAAAATCTGCTGTCAAAACCAACACTGTTTCTTACTCTGTTCAATGTTGCAGCCCATGACAGACATCATGCCCTGGTCTATGAAGTATCCTAAAGGCATGTTCCAACCAGCGGTTCTGCCTTTCCCAGTGTGGCAGCTCTTCTTCCCTGCCAGGTTGTTGATGGTGATGCCACCAGCGTTCGCCTTTTTCACCACAGCAAGTGCGTAATACTGCGTACCTGTGTCTGAATCAGGAACAGACCAAGTGTTGGGGGTTAGAAACTGTAACATATAAGTATGTGTGGAAGTCAACATGATGGTTCTTGGCTGCAGACTGGCACAGTGCCAGTGAGCGTATCAATTCACTTAAAATATTGTGAATCAGGCTTGATAATGATGCGTATAAGATAGAAAATGTAGATACAAGGACAAGGGAAGCTTGGCACTTTGTGTAATGTATCAGCAAATTATTGGAACTGGGATTTCTGATGAATTGTTTATTGTTTGAAGTTATGATAGAATGTGTGACAACACCTGTTAATACCGCATTTTTGAGGGGCGCTAGCACACGCGTGCGTGCGTGTGTGTGTTTTGATGATTGGCTGAGCACGTAATGTGATGAATGATGATGTATGCTGTTAAGTGCGCCCCTCACATTTTTTAAATACTGCGTGGTCATACTAATAATCAGTCAGCAATATAGTTCTAATGATGAGGTCGCTCCATATGTCTCTCTTTCCATCTCTGTTTAAAGGTGGCTATATTCCCAAAAAAGAGCCATCAGATAAGACTGATAGAGTGTTAGCTTCCAGTTCTACTGATTAGGCCTATGTCACGCGCATCTATATTAAAACACAATTCACAGTACTAACACAGCCATGTGTGACTACAGCTCATGTGTATGTGGTACTACAGATTGAAATACTGTACACTTGTAGCTGAATCTGGTGCAAAGTATAGTTATGTGTGTAAAAAAATCAACTAAAAGTAAAAACTAAAACTAAACAGCCATACACTGAGCTAAGCGGCACTTGTTAGTTGTTCCACACTATGCCTCGTATATGTATTTTGCTGAGCTGCCTTCACATTTGATTAACTGCAGATCATGACAGCTTGGAATATTATGGTGACAATGTGGCCTACAGTATATTTCTATTTAAGTAATTGTAGTCTTTACCATCACTGGTTGATTCTCCAGCAGCCATTTTAAGGGGAGCAGTCTTTCCCTGATCGTAGATGTCAGATGTGGACATGGATAATGCATCTGCTTCGTTTCTCTGAAGGAACAACATAGAGCAGACATGTACATGTTTAAAGCTATGTGTTCTGTTCCTCTGTTCCTAGTGTTAATGTCCCTAAATGGACACATTCTGAGCAATTCTTAAGGGTGTCTGAATAAATAATATCCATAATAAGTATTTATGGATATATGGATATGGATAAGTATTTAAGATGATTTAGAATTAAGAATTTGGTGCCTCAGTTAATGATGCAACCTCTACAAGTTTCAGAACCCTCGAGTTCACATTCTCAAGACAACACTATTGTTTTCTCAGTCCAGAGTTGTAAAAGTCCCATGTGTTGTACTCTGAGATCATGAATGCACCTTTTGAACCTTATGCTGTTCAGTGCTAATTATTGGTCATCTATTAACCTCAAAGGGCATGCACCTACGGACGGCTGCAATTCGAAACTGCCCCCCATAAAATCTGAATCCCCACACCCCTTTTCCCACTCACTGTATGTTTCTTTTCCCTTTTTACCTCCTCTAATGATGATTTCCAGTTTTTTGCTATATAGAAGTGTATATTTGTACGTCATATTTGTAATATTATGAATTGAACATGGTGTACCCTATTGTAAACAAGTGTAATGCTTTATGGTGTCGTCCACAGTTAACAGTCTTGTATTGAGTTGTACTAGAAATGTACTGTAATTCTCCAAACTGTTAATAAATACTTGCTGCTGCTCATAATGCAGGATGTCTCTGTTGCCTGGTTTCTTTCCCAGTGATCAAAGCTTGTGCTATTGTCCCTGAAAGACTGATTTGGCTCAGCCATGAAGTGAGATATACATAGACATACATGGTGAGAATTTGCAATTTGATGCTAATAGTTTGCCATTCACATATGTTTTCACAAGTTCGCAACTGACCTGTAGTTTCTCAACACAGCCTTGAACATTCACTCCAGTGACACAGCTGAGGGTGGGACGGATGGATACGGCGGAAAAAGACTGTGCCATGGCCAGGCATTTTCTCTGCTCATTGTCTGAGATGGTACACCATCTGATGGTCTTCTGACCAGAGACTGGGCGAGGGAGAGACAGAGGGGGAAAAAAGAGTAGTAGTAAAGATATAGAAAGGAGTCATTTTCTGAATTTCTAAAAGTAGTCAATAAGAACATTACCCTAATACATTTGTAATAATAACTACTACTAGACTTAACCTATGATTGTATGTTAAATTATAAATAATGAATAATGTCACAGACATATTACAAAGGTAACAACATAGACTCTAAAATAAAATAATAATATATAAATAATAATTAGACATTTTGCAGAAAGTTAGCGAAAGTTTCGTTACCTGTGTGTAATATTAATAGTAGAGCTACGAGCACTCTCCACGTGGCCATGGTCGTATCCTGATGGTGAAATGGTCCTGTTTCTCCTTTGCTCTCCTTTATACCAGGTTACCTTCTGCTGATGTGAAAGTGCAAATACCAGAGTCCAAGATTCCACATCCAGGCCACGCCTATAGCCTGAACATGTAAAATAGCTATACTTCCAGGATATTAGAGCACATTCAGCACAACTGTCTAAGAAGTGATGTAATTTCTGGATCACGAGACTCCCGCTTGCAGTTATGTTTCTGACTCTGTATGAATGTAGCTGTGCTTTCAAAGTAGTACAGTCCTCATCTGTGCCACCCGCTTATACCTGGAATGACACGTCTCTGCTAGTGGGACCTGGCTCAGGGCCATGAAGGCCAGCACAGACGTCCTTTGACAAGCAACAGGAGCTCACCTCTCCCCTCTTTTTCCTCTCCTCTTCTCCTGGGCTCACTTCTACTCCACACCTAATGCTGCCATCCTCCCATCTCTTTCACTCTTTTTTAAATTCCTCTCTTCTGTCCTTTCCTTTCCTCCTCTCTCCATTCACAGTGGTTTTCCATGTTACCCTTGTTGTTGCAAACAGCAACCGACCACTGGAAATTGTCTGTAAATAAACCAAGCTGACTCATACCCTCAATATTTCTGCTACTACCAGAAAAACAAACATATACTATAGGCCTATAGCAACTTTTTAATTATGCCAATTCCCCTGTGTGTATAGTCCTATGGTATAGTCCCTGTCACTGCTGACCCCTACTGTTGATCTTAGGGAAGGAGTAGACAACCACATGTCTCCTGAAACACATGCAGTTACCACTTACCAGCCCCTTCTTTTCACCTGACAGAGGAGTTTAGTTGGGTGCAACGCATGAGGTGGAACATGCTATCCTCCCCAGTTCCGTTCCCCGCTGAACAGGTGCCCAGACCTACGTGTAGAAATTGGTAGGCCTAGTGGTGTAACATGTGTCGCTGTCATGTCAGTATCATGGATCATGATTAGTATCAGGTTAGGCATAGTAGTGTAGTGTTTGTGAGGTTATAGGCATAGTTTTAGTGAAGTTAATAGAGAAAGTGAAAGTGAAGATTTTTTTATGTTCTTCCACAGAAAAGTGTAATGACCTGGTGACCTATGAAATGATGACCTATGATGTCAATGTTGTCAGTTACTGGAAAGTAAGAAAGAAATTTCACCGAAAAGTGAGTTAGAATCTCAAGAAGGGGAAGTGTTGCCAGACTGCCTAATTGAGTCATAATTTTAGGAAATGTACCTACATATATGTTTGCTCACTCATACATAAGATACAACTCAATATATCTGAAAACATCCTACTATAAATGTGCCACGTCTCTGTGTGTGTGCGTGTGTGCGTGTACGGTTGTAATGCACGTAACTCGAGAACCGTTTGACCCACCGATTTCACATTCGACACACGTGTTCCACACCCCCACAGCGAGTGCAGTGCCAGGTACCCACGGTTGTCCAGAACCACCACAAAAGGCTCTGGTCAGGCTCTGCCAGTGGGCCTAATGAGGCCAACTCCTTTCACCTGGGCCAGGCTCTGCCTGTGGGCCTAATGAGGCCAATTGAGGCTCAACCAATCAGGCTCTGCCAGTGGGCCTAATGAGGCCAATTGAGGCTCAACCAATCAGGCTCTGCCAGTGGGCCTAATGAGGCCAATTGAGGCTCAACCAATCAGGCTCTGCCAGTGGGCCCAATTGATTGCCAAGTACACTTTTCAGTTTGCAGTCTTCACACACACACAGGCACACAGGCACATACACAGATCTCCATATGATGTGGGACACCGGCTGACAGTTAAAACGGGTGCTATGGCAACGTATATCATTAGGTTCCCAAGTTGCATCGTTCCCAAGTAGGCCGGTGGCCGACTGCGACGGGCACGTACAGGTCTAGTACGTTTAATGGAAGGTTGTAAGAGAATGGAATAAGGGTAACTGTGGTATAGGAATAGATCAGCAGTTCTGAACCTTGTTTGAGCTCATATATTTCACTTCAATAATTCTTGATATAATTTGTTATATCAAGCGCTTAACAGTCAACACCATGCCTATTAATTCGATAGTCTAATTTGATAGACTTAAGAAATGTTATTTAAACCTATTTAATACATAAGTAAAGGAAAACATAATTGAGGCCAGGTAGGTTGAAGAAGAAAGGTATGTTGTCATGTTGACAAACATAGAGGCTAATAGCACACAGAAGAACATTACAAGGTGGTGGTTGAGTAAGGATATTGCCAAGCCATGAAGCCGGTTTCTCGAGGCAGCTTGATGTACACATGTACACCCCCTGGACATGATGCTAGTATGTCACAGGGACTTTCCCCCAATCCAACCCTTGATGCTGAGTGCTAAGCGTGCCAAAGAGTCTTTGGTATGACTACATGGTCATCATAGGTCACCAGGTCATTCAGTTCACTGTTTCTCAAATAGTGGAAAGACATTTAAAAAAAATCAACAAATCCTACATTACTAAATGAATGGTCAGGGACCACATGCAATACTTCCAGGGACCACCAGTGGTCCACCTGTTGAAAACCCCTGACCTAGCTGGTCGTGGTTGAGTATAGTTTTGAGTAGGACAAAAAACAAAACAAAAACATGGTGACTGCCTCTGCAGCATCAGGGCAGAGGATGTCAAGGGTAGGCACGCACGCACGCACACACACACACACACACACACACACACACACACACACACACACACACACACACACACACACACACACACACACACACACACACACACACACACACACTTTCTTTGTTACTTTCCAGTAACTGACAACATTGACACATCATCATAGGTCACCAGGTCATTAGAACACTTTTACATGGAAGAACAAAAAAAGATCTTCACTTTCACTTTTTCTATTGCATGGCTAGTAGGGACCACATGCAATACCTTCAACGGACCATCAGTGGTCCACAAACCACCTGTTGAAAACCCCTGGTCTAAAACCGTAACACTTAACTTCACTAAAACTATGCCTAACTCACATCCTATCGTATGGTATACTTATGTCATCCATGTGTATTGACACATGGTATTATGCTTGTTATTGTGCTATTGTATTTTCTGCTTTTTTGCTGTGTGTTGTTGTGAATTGCACAGAGACCCCTTTGGGTGATGTTGCACTATAAATAAAAAATAAACTGAACCAATGGGACAGATACATCTACTACACGTCTGGAAAACCGGCCAATCTCTTTAAAGCTACACTTTGATGGCCCACCAGATGCCCAAAGCCCTGCAGAATGGGAAGATATCAAAGGAACGGCTGAATGCTGCCTGCAGGGCTCACGTTTTTCTGGCTCAAAAATAACCCGTGCTTGCACCCATTAAGACAAGTGAACCACTCAGTCTTAACTCATTGACCTGCACATCGCATCCTGGCTGTACGCCCAGACATCCTCTCCAGGTACAGACTGGCACCAACCAAAGGTCTTGGATGTATTGTACAGGTTATGAGGAACATCATTTATGTGAGAGAGACAGATAAGATACTGCATGATCAATAAAACTATAAAGAATATTGTTTTTTTTACAGAAGCCATCAGTGATTTGTTTAATTACTGTTAATCCATCCAATGTAAAGAATATAATAATTATGTTTAACTATGGGAGTTTGCAGTTTAAGTCACAATTTTCTTTTGGGAGGAGAGCTCTACCATCTACTATAAAATTGAGAAAACATGCCACCATGGGCATTGATCATTAGGCAGGGACTGACAGACGTTTTCCATTTCTTCCATTTACATCTCTGCATGCTAGTGTTTCATGCATGCGGTCACATCAAGTGTGAGATCCATTGAAGCCATGTCCTTTCCATGTGGATCCCACAAGTCACATCATTTCTTACTTTTACGCTTCAGCGCAGCAAATACACTTCTGTATATCATCACTGTCGGGCAGAAACCAGCTTTCCCCATTTTTCAACTTTACAAAATAAAATCATTGCTACTGAACACCCTTTACGTCTGAGCTCACATTGAACTCATTCACTACGTGTCGTGCAAGGTCTCAAAAGGTGAGAACAGCACATTCAGCAGTTCCAAGTCTTTTTCATTAGGCATCTGTGTCTTCTGTGACAAAGGTAAAAGGGGTGTTTGCACAGGAAGCCGCTATCAGTCTATACAGTCACTTCAGTCTATAAAGCGGAACATTGCCTTCATAGGAGGATGTTATCTATAAGCTATAAATTGATTTAAAAAAAATACGCTCTCTGACTTCCCCCTTTAAATATAATTGTATTTTCTTATCATCTTCATGCACCACTGCTAATTACAGCAGGAACCAATCTCTAATTAGCAGAGTGCTACTACAGAGCACATGAACTGCATGAACCCAGTTAGATGAAATCTAGTCTGAACCTTTGAACCTACAGTATATCTGAAGCACTTCTAATCATGTGATGAGAGGTGATAGTTCTAAATATACTTTGTAATGCTTTTACACCACAATACCAACTGGGACAAATCCACCTGGGGTCTCTCAATTTAAATTCATTGGTCTAGAAGACCAACATGTGGGTCAGCACTCGGCACCTATAGTCTCAGACAACTATTCCACAACCTCCGAATGCTATATAGAGTCTGGAACTACACCTCCCGACATCCGAGTAAGGAAGCTGCCATTTCCGTTGAGGGAAATATATTTTAAAATATCTTTAGAGCTTATTTTCTGCTAAGCAACAAGCTATATATGCTTAGATGATTTCTATTTAAATTATGATCAATTTGCACGACTGTAAAGACAAAACGGAAGTGGGACCGGAACTGATAAATTCACTGCACCGGATGTAAATGTACGTCAAGTCTAATCCAACAGTGACGTAAATTTATGTCATGTCTTTTCAGTACAACATAGGAATGCCTCGCAGTTGCTAGGCGATCAATAAAACCGTGAATTAACCGGAAGTGAAAAAAACTCTGCCTCCATCCGCCTCTGTGTAATCAGACGTTTTCAAATGCATTTATCTCGGATTCTTTTCCCAGATTGCATTTTTTATATATTTGGCCCTGACTTCTTGGTCAACACCAAATGTAGGTCCAGTTAAGCTATTAAGAATCACTGGCAAAGACACCATAAGAAACAAGCTGCTGCTGCTTGAAAAAGAGAAACAACATGCATATCCCCAACCCAAGTTGCTGAACAGGAAGTAGAGAAGAATACATAAACGGTTGCACAATGAGGGCTCCAATGAAGAAGCTTAAATTCTTCTTTGGCAATAATAGTTTTCCTTGCCATCCAACACCAGTGCTCTATTTAGCTTTTATCTCTGTTTTCCTAATCTGTGCTGGAAATGGGCCATGCTGTTCTGTGTCAACAACCTGCTGCTAAAAGTAGATAGAGACAGATGGACAGAGAGGGGTGATACCATTACAATTTGGCAAATGTAGTTGTTTTCTTCACATCCAACACCAGTGTTCTGTTAAATTCAGGCTTCCTCATGCCTTCCCGTAGGCTATGTGACCCACCAGCTTGCATCTCCGGTTATTTCTCAACTCTCTGAAATGCACTATAATGTTAAGAGTGGGCAGACAAAATCATGAGAACTCGAGGACGATGACCCCATTTCACCCATTCAACGCTTTCAGACTAGGTTTGTGATTGATGCATATACAATGGGGCAACAAGCTTTTGGTTAATGAGTGGCTCAGAAGGAAAACCTGCAAACAATACACATTCCATGCTGTTTTGAGGTACTTTCTCAGA
Source organism: Protomyctophum bolini (assembly GCF_963924005.1). Classification (NCBI taxonomy): domain Eukaryota; kingdom Metazoa; phylum Chordata; class Actinopteri; order Myctophiformes; family Myctophidae; genus Protomyctophum; species Protomyctophum bolini. The sequence goes on along the minus strand of NC_137869.1, from coordinate 32,641,389 downwards.
GGCAAATATTGGACGTTTTACTCCTCTACAATTATTTAAAACCTTCAGTTACCCTATTTGCCCTATTTTTTACTTCAGCTATTTGAAAATAGCAATGGCTAGCTCACCTCTAACCTTTTGGGGATTCAAAGAGAGAGATGACGTCATTTTGTAGTCCTACGTTACGTCCGGGTCCAAGTGGCACCAGCTCCCGTCATTTTGCAGTCCTACGTTACGTCCGGGTCCAAGTGGCACCAGCTCCCGTCATTTTGTAGTCCTACGTTACGTCCGGGTCCAAGTGGCACCAGCTCCCGTCATTTTGTAGTCCTACGTTACGTCCGGGTCCAAGTGGCACCAGCTCCCGTCCGCATCTCATTGCAAATAGAATATCTATTCACAATGATGTTATTTTTCAGAAAGGAAGCCATTGCGGGTTAAAATGCGTCTTAATGCTTCCAACTCGAGTAGAATTATTAATGTCAATAAAGACTATTATTATCATTATTATTCATGATTATTATGATTCTGACATGATACTGACCATGATGCTGCTATGATACTGACACAACACTGACCATGGTACCGACATGGTACTGACCAAGATGCTAGAGAAAGAATAGAACTGGCACATCCACTGGACGGTAAGTGTAGGACCAACAGTGGATAAGGCTATATGAAAAATATGTGTCTGCACACTGTAACTTTGTAAAGCTCCCAGTCAAGGCTTTATTATAGATTAACATTGCTTGTCTGACTGTTAGCTGCTCTTTATAGATGAAATGGGGCTGGTGATGTCGTGCAGACGGGTGAAGTGTGAAATCTGTGGCGCCAGGTTTTATGTGGCTCAAATTTGACCGCTGTCAAAATCAGATTAATCCTGTCTGACAGTTTACTGGAAGAATGATCAACTGGTTTGACAGGATTGTGTGTGTGTGTCTGTGTGTGTGTGTGTGTGTGTGTGTGTCTGTGTGTGTGTGTGTGTGTGTGTGTGTGTGTGTGTGTGTGTGTGTGTGTGTGTTCGACTGTGCGTGCGTGTGTGCAAACGTGCAAATGTGTGTTGGACAGGTCTGTAGGCTTAAGAATGTGATAAGAGTCAATGTCAGTAATGTGTTAAGTTAACATCATATCTCTTTCCTCATATTGTAAATGTTTCATACTGTACATGTTAGCACGGGTGTAGTCACAGTTATGATAAATGGTTCTGCAGGGATTCAAGAGACAAGGGAGGTAATGTAAGTGGGCATCCGAGAGAGAGAGAGTCTGCTCAGAACACGGTGTGTCTGTGCGTGCACGCTCGCCTGAACATGAACAGAACACGGTGTGTGTCTGTGCGTGCACGCTCGCCTGAACATGCTCGTGTGTGCAATTGAAGTCTGCGAATGGATCATGGGGGCTAAATATATTTAAAAGATATAGTATAATATAATATATATATAATATATATTATATATAATATATATATAGTATAATACTTTAAGTATTGTTTTGGTCATTCTTATTTATTTAACCAGCCCAATGGCAATTTGACCGACATGGTGGCAGGCATTACTATAAAGGGAAATGACCACATCAGACAGCAACAGAGACCAGTAGAAACAGCTGTAGAGGTGAAAGTAAAGGAAAATATATTCATATTTACAGTAGTTATAGAATATTCACATTCATACAGGTTCCACAATGCAAACATAATTATTATTTCTGGTAATCGGTAAGGTTTTTCAATAAATCTCAATAAAGACTTTTTATTTAGTACCAAAATAGGCAGTTAGAGCGGGGATAAATATTATATGTTAATATATACGTAGATCCATCTGTGTGTACAATAGAGTCTTTGCATCAGTGCTTCACTCTAGCAGACAGTGGCTTGGGCCCCTGGCTTAAGGCCAACATATGCTTCGTCGAAATGTTTTGTGGCGTTGCTCAACACTTTTCTGCCAAAGCATAAATAAGCCTTCACTGACATACAGCCAGGGACATACAGAGTCACTAGTTCTGTCATCATCTGGCAACCCCACTTTATCTATTCATTCTGGGAAGCCTTTGCTCACAAACATAGAATATTCTGTAAAGCTTAGAATCTACTTAAGCCTTCCGAGTCCAGCACTATTTAGCTGAAAGAACCCGTCGTCTGCATGTCGCTGGTCTCCAGTCAGGTTGGAAGAGCTGCCAGGGGAGGGTGGAGACAGGAAGTGGACTGCGGAAGTAGCGAGGGCCCATACAATGTCCGGGTCACCAAAAGCAATCGAGCATGTCAAACTATAAGCTTAATGTGGACAAAGATTGTCTCAATGATGTGAAGAATGTACTTGAATGTGTCATTCATGCTAGCAAGGCAAAAGGTGAGTCTCTCTCCAGTCTGACACCCGCAACTCCTACACCTATAATGACCCCACAGATGCCTTATTCATTAATTCATTCATTCATTCATTCAACTCTGGCACACCAGCATGATGGACAACCACATTACCAGTTGATATAACTTAAAACGTTGTCGTTGATTCGGGTGAGTTTCTGACAGAGAGATGAGAGTAGTGGACCGTGACACATGCCCATAGGAATACTAAGATGCTAGCGACGTTTTTGACACTGTCACACCAAGATGCTTCTAGACAGCTGGCCCCGTTCTGTAAGTGGGACACTATAATAACGATGATGATGATGACAGTGAAGAAGATAATACAGAGCTTCTTGTTGTGCTGGAGAGCTGAAACTAATACCACACTATGAACCTGGAGAGAGATGGAGGAGTGGGACGGAGGGTTAGGGAAGGTAGAAGTCTGTGGGATAGAGTCACAGCCCAGCATTTGGGTAACCCATTTTCTTAAATCCGATTTGGGCGACGGTGTCGGGTGTTGAATAGCCAAGTTCAACGACGTACTGTACAAGCTGGCATACAAGCTCACAACGCGCCATGCCGTGCGCCACCGCCGCGCAACGTAGCATGAATTAGGCTTTAAGCTTTGGGGGACCCAGACAGAAAACATGTGGTAGATTCACATCTACCCATCTATAAATGTACCAAGTCTCTGTCTGTCTGTGTGTAATCCACGGAACTCAAATTCGACACACGCGTTCCACACCACCACAGGGAGAGCAGTGGCAGGTGTCGAGTCGGTCGGATCCACGTCCAGAACCGCCCCAAAAAGGCCTCTGCCCGGGCTCTGGACAGGGCCCTGCCCCCTGCCCAGGGTCCATATATGGGCTCTGGACAGGGCCCTGCCCAGGGTCCATATATGGGCTCTGGACAGGGCCCTGCCCAGGGTCCATATATGGGCTCTGGACAGGGCCCTGCCCCCTGCCCAGGGTCCATATATGGGCTCTGGACAGGACCCTGCCCCCTGCCCAGGGTCCATATATGGGCTCTGGACAGGGCCCTGCCCAGGGTCCATATATGGGCTCTGGACAGGGCCCCTGCCCAGGGTCCATATGGAGCTGGCCTGTTCGGACATCATTCTGACGTCTGCATAGACTCCATATTTATTGGGCATGCCTGACGAAGAACTCCATATATGGGCATACAAGGGACACAGACATAATATCTGGGTGGGGCATGCATTTCCAACTTGCATCGTTCCAACTTCCAAGTAGGCCAGAGCCCAACACGCACCGCTCTAGTATAATAAACTATAAGTCTAGCACTGAGCAACTGTAGAGATATCCAGTCTATGTAGGGTTGCCCAAAATGAGGCAGGGAGATCAACAAATATCCTCTGTTCTGGTGGAGTCAAAGGATATTCTTCTGGCTGTTTGTATTTTGATGCAGCCTGATTCATTAATCAAGGTTTTATTGAGAATTTCTGCTCGTTACATGACACGGTAACGGGCATTCCTAAAACAAAACCTAAAATGCTAGTAATCATCTGTGCTACATTTCCCAACTGCAGTTGTACTATAGCTTTGCTTTGGCTCTCGGTAATTGATGTCTGGGCATCCTGTTGACTTTACCACATATCTATAGCCTACTGACTGTCTGTGGGGGAGGGATGGACAATGACAGAGAGGGGGGGGGGGGGGGGGAGGGAAGATCTAAAAGGAGTGATGATGCAATGAGAAGAGGAGAGAAATCAAGGTTTTTGTCCCAATAACATGCTCTTAAAGCTACAGCGTGCAAAAGTCTGCCTCTTGGTGACATTATTATTGTTACAAACCCATACATGAATGCATTACCCTTCGTTAAAATGACAACAACGACAATAATCATAACAAAGAAACAAAATCAGATAATGGTGCATGTTTCCTCGATTTTGAACCACTACCTTAAACATTAAGGAACTGAGCCGTAGAAAGAATCCACCAATAGGCTGCTTGACAGACATTAGCGCCTCCCATTCCAGGAAGCAGCAGTCCGAGATAGTCCCAGCCTTGTTTGAGCGTGTGTGCTTGTGTAGGTACTTGTGCGTGGGAATGTGTGTGTGAATGTTTATGGGCATGTGTGAGTGCGACAGAGAATGTCAGTTGTGTATGTGTGTGTGCGTGTGTGTGTGTGTGTGTGTGTGTGTGTGTGTGTGTGTGTGTGTGTGTGTGTGTGTGTGCACGCGAGCCGCTCAGAGACGCTCCTTGGTGGGAACCCAGATGTAGGGGCCAGACTGCTCCTCAACAATCTGCTTCACCTGTGAATACACCTCCTCCAGAGAGGAGCCCTGGACCATAGCTACACGGAAACACGGACGGACGGACGGACGGACGGACAGACAGACAGACAGACAGACAGACAGACAGACAGACAGACAGACAGACAGACAGACAGACAGACAGACAGACAGACAGACAGACAGACAGACAGACAGACAGACAGACAGACAGACAGACAGACAGACAGACAGACAGACAGACAGACAATGAAGAGAGGATATAGACAGGGGAGTGAGAAACAGCAGGGGAGGAAGAGAGAGAGGAAATAGACAGTAAGTTATCATGTGGGTAAAGATCACTACCTGGCATTTATAATAATAGTAATTATTCCTAGAGTTAGTGCAACAGTTACATAATACTTAATCAATAATGATTCAATCTGATCAATGTCATACTATCAATGATTTTAAGATTTAGATGGAGGGGTCACCCACAGCTAATTGGTTAGGATGTGTATTATGTGGACTCTAATGACTGATAGTGACTCCCTAGTTTGACTCATCATGGTGGCATTATAAGTTTTAGCGCTGAGTTATACCGACCCGATAATTAATTGCTGCAACTTGGGGTCAGCTATTGTCCTCTGGTTTCATATACATTTCAAAGTTAAGTCATAAAAACGTGTTTAGTAAAATACCTCCACTTTTCCACGAGCTTCACACAGAGCACATTCTCCTACCCAAAGGGACCTGAAATGATTGACGTCCTTTGGGGAGCACATACTGTACGTATGGGGCACACATTTGACAGGTGCGTTGCAAATCGTGCATGGGGAATTAATCACCTGTTTTCTTGAAGTACCTTCAAATGGATATGAAACTAGAGGACAAGTCACCCCAAGTCACAGGAATTCATTATCGGGTGAGTACACACACAGCGCTACAACGTTGAATGCCACCGCGGTGACTCAGTGACACAGGAGGGCATGTGGGTGATGTATGGCTGACTGTATGGATTACATGAAATGAATGTACAATCATAATGCCATGACGTGTTTCTTTCTTTCTTTGTCCTTTTTTTTCTCTCTCTGTTGATACTGCTATGTGTTATGGTCGCACTAAACGTAATTTCATTATGTCTCATACAGTGACATTCTTCTCTTATCTAGGGGTAGGGCCAGGCAGACCATTTTCTGCATGGCACTCGCCTTCTCTTTCCAAGTGTCCTGACTTTCTCTCGCTGACTATCAATAAATGATGCAAAATGATGTTGCATTCAAATGGTGGACATCTCCTTTTGGAACTGAAAACCTCTTCTTCAGAATATTTCCCTTTCATTTGAAGCTCTAAACTCATTTAAAGGTATATTCATTATTCAGTGATTTCACAAAATTCAAATATCACTTATTGTTTTGTTTTGTTGTGATAATCCTCCCTTATATGGTCAGTGTACTGACCATATAAGGAGTTTCTCCCTATCCCCAGTGGACCCCTGGGGTCAAAAAACCATAGGTTTCGGTTTTGGCTAGGTGGTGCTAGAAGGCTAGGTGCCTTCATCCAATAAGGATAGAGATTGGCCTTGCGCCAATCATGAT